>NC_055701.1:13712230-14058710 GCF_017639745.1 Melanotaenia boesemani
TTTTTTCTTTATTTTATCATCTGTAATACAACATATTTTAAATCCAGAAAATTAAAGACCTGACTTATTTTAGACACTGCACCTTAATTGCTAGCAGGAGTAGGACATTCTTTGTCCAGCTGGTCTTGAATACAGAGCTACACATAAGCTACAAGTTGTGTTGAATAGCTTTGTTTAAGAATTAAATGGTTTTCAAAAAATTTCTCATTAGTTAGTGTTGCACTGATCACATACAGCCTTTCACCATTTAAGAAATTTGACTAGTTTTTTGTTTTTTAACTGCTACTTATAATAATACTTTGCAGGTCTGTTTTTAATTAAAGGTGTTTCACACCAACACATAACTGCATCCAGTTTCAAACTGAAAACAGACCTTAGTCTAGAGTCTTACTGTCTATATTACACTGCACAAAAAGTTTTAATACCAGGTATCAGTCTTGCATGTGAAGATTCCCTCCATGAAGGCCTCTGGAGGCATCCATTTGACTGGCAGCATGGCACGACCACCTTTTCTGTAGTAGCTAGCTCTGGAAAAGTGTCAGATTTGGGAATAAACATTTATGTTCAGTTTGTAAAAGAAAGGCAAATATGACAAAGTCATGAACTTTTTAAGTTAATTTGGCTCTTTGGAAGAAATTAAGATGGGTTTTAAAGTATTACAACAATAACACCAACAAGAGCACACCAGTTCTTGCACCCATGAGTGACATTATTGTAAGTTACCATGTCAGCTTTGGTGTGTGGGCAGTGTGGCTCCTGATGATTTAGTGTACAAACCTATAAATGTCCCGCGCCATGCCAAAGTCTCCAATCTTAGCCACTCTCTCGAGTCCGGAGCAAGTAAGAAGGCAATTTCTGGCAGCAATGTCTCTGAAAAAAACATGAATCTGTTACAAAATGTGGTTTTATGATGACACTAAACTCTAAAACTTTCCTAATCTCATTGCCATATGATTCAGTTAGGTCAATATTTGTTGTTTTGTTAAAATATGCTAGAAAATGGAAATTTTCTTCACTGTGTTTAGTTAAAAACTTGAAGAACATAATCACCATCGTAGCTTACAATATAGCTCCTGCTACTTTGAACCAGAACTTAAATTAAATGTAAATTTGTGATTTTATTAAGTTTAGGATAAAAAAAAATCCTATATCCACTAGTGGAAATATGTTGTTGCAGGCTGTGTTACACAAACCCAAGCACAGTCATGATTATGCATTTCAATTTTTGCTTTGCTGGTCACAGTTTTCACTTTGGACTCAAAATGCACCATGGGCTTTAACAACTCGATGTGAGTCTGAACCTGTGAATGAACTGATTCTCCTCCAGGTAGAGACAGCCACAGGCGATGTCTCTGGCCATTTGCAACAGCTCCCGCATGGTGAGAGAAGAGGTCTGACCCTGGATACAGCACAGCTCAATTAGGTGGGACACACAAACACACAGAACAGCAGATGTATATCTAAACACATGTTGTTGCATGGACGTACCACTCTTGGTCTGTTTTGTCTCAGAAAGCTTTTCATGTCTCCTCCAGTCATTAGCTCCAGCAAGATGAAGCGTGGCAGAATGTTCAGACTAACCCCGATGCAGCGCACAATGTTCTCATGACTGAACTTACTGCATAGAGAATAAAGGATTTTTGGTTTAGGCGAGCTGCATGAGGCAAGCTGTATGCTCATTATTAAAAATGTTCCACATAAAAGCAGATGAAAGAAATAAAAATACTGTCATGTACATATGTATGTACCCACTTTAGTGCAACCAAACCTTCAGATGTGGTGACCACAGAGCAGGCAGAACGAAAGAACACAGCTACAGAAATAGTTGATAACTGATACTGCAATTGCCTGAACAGCTGCAAAGTTTCATTTCATATATTATCTTTCAAATGTAGTGAAAAAAAAATAATTCAGGCTAAATAAGATGCAGAAAAAAACCACCACTTCTTTAAAACGTATGGAGCACAAGCCTATCTTATAAAAAATGGGAAAAGAGATTGTATACCAAAGATGCAATGGATGACTAAGTGTTAACAAAATCATATGACAGCCACCATGATGTGTGTGTGCAGTCTGGTGCACCTCATAATCAGCGCCTCCATCAGGAAATCCATTTCATCCTGTTCAGAGCAGATTTCTGGTAGAGTCTGCAGAGCAGAAAAAAAATAATAAATCAGAGAAGCAGTTTGAAGTGCTTATGCCATTGTCAAGGGGAGCTACATCCTGAGACCTAATCAGCAGAGCATTGAAAAGCAGGCAACACCATGAAGAGCTCTCTCAGTCTTTTTTGCATTGTGTGCAAATCTGAGGGGATCGGCTAATGAAAGCATCAATTTCTTTGCAATTGTGGGATTTCATCTTTGTATAGATAAAATATTCTCAGAATTCAAAGCAATAGTTCAAATGAATACATAAAAGAACACGTCCAGATAAGTATGTGAATTTGAGAATGGATTTTAGTAGAACAAGGAGCACCACAATGGCATTGTGTGCCATTCTTCTCCATTCAAGTACAGCTTGACTTTTTCTGCTTTGCAGAGTGTGAGCTGACCTTTATGGCCACCTGCATAGGACTGCCATCAGGACTCATTCCCAGAACTTGTCCTTCATAGACTTCACCAAATGCACCATGTCCAAGAGCCCTAACAAAACGCAGCAAAAAAAAAAAAAAAAAAAAAAAAAAAAAAAAGATTTTAAAAGGAATTGAAAATAATGCACAGACACATTTTTATACACACTGTTTCTTTGGGTCATAGAGTACCTGAGAAGTGTGATGTTCTTGCGTGGCACTTCCTTTAGATCACTGAGTGAGGCAGCCTTGCCAGCGAAGCAGTAGTTCGGGTTGTAGTCCGTCATGATGGTGGAGGAGCGGATCTTGCTCAGCTTGTACTCTGGACTCTGTAGACGCCCCCTCACTGCATGCAGGTCGTTCTTTCTGCGGTACCACACTATAAAGACAAGAACAGAGAACAAAGAAGCTGGTTTTTACTTTGGAGCATGTATTAAACTCATAACCCTGACTGAAACTTGAACCCAACCTGCATGCAAGTGGCAGAGGCAACTTCCTGACTATAAAATGTAGGAGCGCTAACGCAAGGAGGGATCATCTCAGCAGTGAAAAAAACTGGTTCACAGAGATTTGTTTTGACCCTGAAAGAAAATTGAATCAACAAATTCTTGTACTCCAATACAAAACTGGTGGACTTGCACTGAACAGTTAAAAGATCAAAACTGGCCTCTCCTTGGTTACTGCTCCTAGACTATCTGTGCCAGTGAGTTTTTGGACTCACCCGCCATGGAGGAGGCCCACGTCCCCGATGCAGGTTGGTAGTCTGCCAGGGAGGGGGAGTGGCGTGGAGGTAAGAGGTGCCGTCGAGCCATCGCCCGGTGCAGATGCTAGGGACTCAGGGGGTTGGGTGGGGAGGGGGGGTGTTAGGGATGAGGGAGCACTGAGGAGGAGAAGGAGGAGGGATGAGGAGGGGGATGGGGGGTGGAGGAGATAGGGACGCCCAGGGCACAGACTACCTCCCTGCATGGGGGAGAGCTCAGGTGAAGAGACACCATTAAGCTGATGGGTGTGTATGTGTGTGTGTGCTTTGCAGCCACTTAAACAGCCACCTTTTCTTCTTCTTCTTCTTCTTTTTAAGAAAAACATGATAAATCCACCTTTCTTCAGTTTTTATTTCAAAGGCAAGCACACAATGATCAATCATTTACTTTTTGATTTATTTACGTGCAAGGGCAAACATTTACAATGCTGTTACTGTAGTCACACTAAAAAGCTTTGGTTTATTCAACCACCTTATCTGCAGTTCATATTTAACTGCGCTGCAATTACAGAGTGCATCTGTGATTAACAGGAGCACACTTGTAAATTTTCTAAACATCCAGACATCCTCATTTGTTTTTAAAAGCTTCCCTCCATTCAGAAATGTGTAATGGATTTTTTTTTCTATGATCACTAGTTTCTGCCATCTGCCAACCTGACTGATTCAGACCTTTTGAAGTATTTTTCAATGTCTCCCAAAGCAACATTGCCTTTCTATTGTTACATACTGCATTGACAGGTACAAGCAATGTTTTTCATTTAATCAAAATATTCTCTTACATCTACTGATGTAGATATGAATCTCATACATGCACAATGAACCAGATCCAATTGTTTCAGTTTGAGGTACTTCTGAATGTACTGCACTAGATTTGATTTATTTTGGGTTTTCAGAAAAAAGTCAAAATTTTACAAGCTCCAATATATCTGTACATGCAGTTAAATCATTAGTCAGTGGTGCTGACATTTTCCAAAATGGCTTAACTTGCCAAAGCTGATTCACTTCTGGTTAGCGCTCATGATTGGCTGCAGCTGGTAGCTTCTCTGTGCCAATTTAGAAAGAGTTGTTTGACAGCAGTTGTTGGATTGACCAATACACCGTCCAAGAGGACTTTTCAAGCTCAGTCGAGAAATGAGAAGGAATATCATAGAAGTCAGGAACATACCTCGGATCTATCTGTTGTTAATTCTGATAACAAAGTCATCAATTCAAATAACTGTAAGCGAGTAGAAGCTGCATTGGAAGTGAAACTAATGCTCCATGCTTAAAGTGTTTGGAAAGTCAGTAACACTTCAATACACCACCAAAGTCCCAATTGTGCCATTTACTGAAAGCTGATAGAACACTGTTGTCATTTTTTACCAGTCAATCAAGCTTTATACTGCCACGGACCAAACAGCTGTTGTCAAAGAAAAAATCCTTTGCTCCAAAACTGACCTCCAAAAAGACTGAAAGTTGCAAATGAACTTGTGGAGAAAGATATAAAACTTATTAAAGATTAAGAACCAGAAGACAAAGATGAAGTTGTTTACACCAGTGACAAGATGCATGTTTGGAGATGTAAAGGTGAGGTCTTCTACCTCCAAGAACAACTTATATGAAGTGTTTGAAGATGGAGCAGAGTGAAGTTGTGGCGTTATGTTGTGACGCTGTGTGTTGTCAGTGAGCTGTGCAGATTGAAAACAAAGTAGAAATCAGGGGGAATTAAACTAAAGAATTGTTGTGATCTATTCCGTACTTAATTCATGAGCACATTTAGAATTAACTAAACTTTTCCCCTGATGTTACTCCTTTTGAATGACAAAGCAGACACACTAGACATGCATCTGTAGCTATCACAAAGCTTCCACAAGCAGGAAAATGACCACAAACACACATCAGCCTAAGTGGGAAATGGAAAAAAAACAAGCTAAGCTTTAGCACTGACCTTTCCAAATTACTGAGGTCAACCCTGATGACAATATAAAAAGTTAGAACCAGACCAGGAAACCGACTAACTTAATAGAGCTCTCCTAATTAAGCCAAGAAAGATGGTTAAAAAAAATCTGACTGGATTTCTGCCAGAAATGCTTGTCAGCTCAAGGTGCATCCCAAGACAGACATTCAATGACGTAACAGGTGCACTGCACACATATTACTGACCCTGTATGAACCATTTTGACTGATTTCAGAAAACCCAAAATAATTAAAAAAAACAAACAAAAAAAAATTATGTTGTTTCAGAAAAAGGTATAACTGAAAACCCAAGCTATTGAGTATGCATAAACTTCTGGCTAGAACAGTAAAGCGCTACAATTTGGCAATAAAATTTATATTATTTTCATTTTCCTGTAATGTTTGCATAATCTAGAGCAGTGATTTTCAAACCCTTTGAACCCCAACCCCCACGCAACGACATAATTGTGATTAATTGTGGAATATATCTAATGGATCATCTTGCAGCCATTCTCTAAATTTAAGGGTGTAAACTGTCAGAATCATCATAAAAAAGAAGGATAAATTGTTTTTGGTGGTTTACAGCTGAGACAGCATGCCCAAAATCAGTTTCTATTGTGGCGATAATGTCAAATTCAGATTTTTAATGTGACATGTGTACAAACGAGCTAATTTCAAAGATTTGTCTGTTCATTAATGGTTTATTTTAACAGCCCTTGTAAAAATCCCCAATTTATTTATTTAAATGTAGGCAATATGTTTTTCAAAATTATCTGGCGACCTCCTGAAATTATCTAGCGATCCTCATGGGGGTCCCAACCCCTAGTTTGAAAACCACTGGTCTAGAGTTTGACCTGAGCTGTTATTTATAATGAGAGTTAAAAGCAATCACAAGTTTGCATATACATGTATCTTGTATTAAATGTTAAGGCACAAGTTACATTAAATAAAATGACATGGCATCACCAGAATGGTTACCAGCCATATTAATGGCCTGTGAATGTCAGAGCAATCAAGCCCCTACATTTTTACAAATATTGTATTTTGCTCCATGCTCTGCTGAAAAATTTACATTACCTTGTTAAGACCTCAGTGCCAAGATTTATCATTTCTGTATTTGCATTTAATCTGCCCCATTTATTTTATATCACTTATCCTACAGGAGGTTTATTAGATGCATTCTTTACCCAAAGTGCTTCTGTCATGCCTTTTTTTTTTCTTGTTAGACTGTCTTCAAATCCAGAGAGCTCACAGATATTTCAGAGGAAGTCCATTTCCTCCAGAGACCTTTACACAAAGTTACGATACACTAAAAGCTACAGTGGGAAAGAAGCTGAAGCTTAATATTCAGAGAGGTTATGTAAAGGACAACAGAGAAGGAGAACCTGCCCTAGTCTGAGATTAGGGGTCAGTTGTTAATATATGTATTTCCTTCTCATTTTTCTGCAGCACACAGTTAGAAAGGTGGCAAAGGTAGAAAAAAATATGTAATTATTTGCATAATCCCTCACTTTCCTATAGCATATTACTGCCAGATGACTGCACACCACTGTATAAGCTGTTTATGCAGTTTTTATTTAGCAGTGTATTCTGCATAGCAGCGTTTGAGACCAGTTTCACTTCTGATGCAACAATATTAGCATATCATCAGATAATATTATAAAGATGATTCATGCTCAGTTTTAGGTTGTGGTCTTCTTTACCCTTCAGAATTCTGTCTAAATCTTAGTTTTATGTGTTACTGCCACACATGTAATGAGCTAAAAGCCATACAAAATAGTTCATTGTCAATTCCCTAATTATTCCTATTTCAAGCAGTTTCTTTGTCCCACAAACACCAATAAAGCTACTCTGACTGTCTGATCTTCTCAGATAAACTCAACCCCAAACTTTGAAGATCACAGTTTTTTGTGTAAATAACATATAGCTGTGAGACAGAAGAATTATTTCCACCTTGTCTCAAAACTTTTATCATAGAGAAGCAATATTCTTCAGTTGCTCTGAACCTTGAAAATGACTACAAGGCTGATCAGTTCTTCACTTTCTCCTACTACTGTAATCTTCACTTTCTTGTAGTCATAAGTGCTTTTTTCTTTGATGCCAGTGAATCATAACAGCTGACATTTGTTGCTTTGTAATTCCACTTATCAGTTTGCAGGTAACCGGTAGAAACTGTATAGTTAAATGTCAATGCATTTTTTTTACTTTTCAGGTTAAAAATATAAAGCAAGATGCTTTAGGGACATCTTGACCAATTCATGCTTCAGTGAGGTCAGTTGTGACAGTGCAAGCATAATAAAGCACTTAAAGACTGGTTTTTGATAAACACCTCCATTATAGCACCTTATAATTTAATCTTGTTCCAACATTTTTGGATTATTCTATGCTGTATTTAGTTACAGCCAGAGAAAAGAGAACATTACCTAACTCAAGCCCTGTAATCAAAGTGCTTAGATTGGGTTTATTGTCAGCAACCTATGATTCACAGTCAAAGCTTTCCAACCGCACCTTTAACCACCTGGCACACAGTCAGCAAAGGTAAATTAAACACTCAAAGTTGTTCTTGTTTCTGCTGTTAGTAGCATCTGGGAGCACGTGCGTATCCAGCTGCACTCACAGCCGGTGGAAGGAGGAGGGCACAGACTGCTCACAAAACTGGAGGAGTCTCTTACTGAGGATGACGCCAGCACAAACCAGGGCAATGCCGCTGGCAATGGTGGAGACCACAACAGCCAAGATCAGCGATGTCGACAATGGGCCTTGTGGTGGAAGTCCTTGGGGATCTGCTTGAGGAGAATAAAGATGCTTAGATAACAGGCTTAAAAAGTTTAATGTGTTTAATTTAGAACAAATTATATTGTAATGTGACTTTAAAAAGGAACTTTTAACACATCTACTATCCAAAACAAAAAAATGAGGCTGTGGACAGTAACACACCTACTGCACTGATACATGTAACATTGTCACTGGCGAGGACTTCGTCGATGTCACAGAGACAGATGAGGAGGTGAGTATCTTCTTCTCGTTTGCAACTCTGTGTCTTGCAGTGGCTACAGTTCAGCTCCACCCTGATCTCACACTCACCGTGACCCTCCATGGCTGGAAGAAACAATGTATACACACACACAAACAAACTTAAACAAAAATGGCCAGTAAAACATTTGTGAGTCTCCTGTGTGTGGTAAATGTTGCATATTATTCTTGTGTTCTTGTGGGTTTGATGGAGGATTAAAGTGTGTGCCTAAGAAGTATAACCCCCCCCCCCCCCCCCCCCCCCATTCATTAGCTAAACACAATTTCTCTCCATTTGCCTTGCCAATACACACATTTGCCATTAATAATCCAACTAAGACACGCAAAAGTCCACTTGGGTTCCTCCATGTCGGGCCTACTTAGCTGACACAAGTGGACTTCCCCATTAAATCATTAAAAGGTATCAAATGTGAAGCATCAGTGATACAAAACCTTGCATTGTCTTCAATATATCCAACCGTGTGTGCATGTAAATGAAAAACCACTGCGTAATGAGTGTTTCAGTAAATAAGAAACACACTGTAATAAAAGGTTAACAAGGTGCTAAGTGTCGAGCACTTCTCATCTAATTAAAAGCGACATAATCTTTTGTGGTGCAGCTAAAACATGTTTTTTAAAAGCCAGTTCCTGCATATTACAGACACAACTCTGTTTATTTTAAGCAACACATGCACCTTTGTGCCGTAAACAAATAATGAAGCAGTAAATCTGTAACAGAAAATAGTCCTTCTAAAATGTCTTCTCAAACCCCACAGCACATAGCAGTTTGGAATGATTTATATTTTCTCTAAAAATGAAAGTTAACTTATTCGGGGTGATGACGGATCTGATGACAGTTATAAAACACGAAAACATTTCTTAAATTAGATACACTGCCATCCTTTGAGGAATTTAAAAGCATCTTAAAGGAAATGGTGAAAGAGGCATGTGGTTGTTTTTCTTGAGACTGTTGGGGATGTTTTTTATTTGTTAATTCTTGCATCATGTTGTGCGTTGAATTTATGCCTCATTTGCCAAATTTTAATATGCTGCTAGTTTAGTCCAGCTTGGGACTTTGTGGTCAAGTTTAAAATGTAAATGCTATAAAATTTTCATGAGAAGTTAGAAACCACTGAGAGATGGATCAGCAAGGTTTGGTTTTTTTCTTCTCTCTTTACACATCTCATCTGCAAGTTCATGTGGTTATTTGTGATGAATAAATAAATGGTTTTGTAATGGATTTAAATACCATTTTCCCATAGGTCTGGCCGGATCATAAAAGTAACACTCAAATTCTGACCAAAACAGAGCCTCATTGTTTCCTTATACACATTTTAAAAGGGGGGAGGGGAAGTGGAGCAGTTCCATGCGTGTCATATAATAAACCTTATCTCTAACTTAAAGACAAGAGGACAATTTAAGCATATAAAAAGAAAAACTTACTGACTCTACAATTAAATTATTGTATCTCTTTTTTCTGATTATGCTTTGAATGTGTTTCATGCTGCAGCTCCAGTTGTTGTGTTTTCAGAGTGATGACTAAACAGCCCTCACGTCAACAACAACGTCTTTCACATGAAAAGGGAGGTCTGTCTGTCTGTCTACGCCGAAGGCAACAGGCTGCATGAGGCTGTGAATTAGCCAACTGCCTTCCTGTTCCCCATGCTGAAGTAATGAGAGTCAGATGGCCACTAGTCTCGCCATAATAAAAAAAGAAAGGGAGAAAAAAAAAAAAAATTCCATACATTCATTCGCGTATAGGCCTCACTGTTCACATAGATCGAGATAGTCCAGCAATGCTTGAATGTCCATGCAGTTCTTGTTGTTTTAACTGTTCAAAAAACATACTAACATGTTAAACTGCAGTCATAAATATGGATTTTAAGTACAGGCTGTTGGATGCTTCTCTCTTCTGTCACATTATCATCAATAAACACGAGTTCCACTAGAAGTAATGTTTGCTCATGTTACAGAGTATTACAGCTGGTACTGCGTGCAGATCATGAGCTGTTACGAGCCTTCTGCATATTTCTTCCTGTCTCCTTGATTTTAGTTTCATCTGTCTAAAGAATGCTGTTCCATAACTCTTCTGGCTCCTGAAGATCTTTTCAGGTCTAATCTGGCCTTTTCTTTTGTCCCTATGGGTTTTATAAATGATGCACCTTGCAGTGAACCCTTGGAGTCAACTCTATGAAGTCTTCTCTCTACAGTAGACTGAATAATGATTGCTGACCTTCTAGATGATGTTCTTCACTTGGCTGGATTTTATCTGGCATTTTTTTTTTCCTCACCATGAAAACACTTCAACACTGTTATCTTTTCTGAACATCCAGGCCAAATCACATTGCGGAGCTTATTAGGGCTTTTTTAAAGCCCGTTTAAAAATGTTTAAACTCTCAGTGTTTGTGCT
This sequence comes from Melanotaenia boesemani, assembly GCF_017639745.1. NCBI lineage: Eukaryota > Metazoa > Chordata > Actinopteri > Atheriniformes > Melanotaeniidae > Melanotaenia > Melanotaenia boesemani. The sequence continues at coordinate 13,722,917 of NC_055701.1, forward strand.
GTGTGTCTCTGATTGATCTATTACGTTTTCCTAGCTTTCTCCTTTAACTACATACTGTTAGTTAGCAGCAACTGCCTCCAAATGCAACTGTTATGATCGATAACAAACCTTTTATTACTTCAGAGATGAAGAAATAACCCACACCCACCTATAAAACTGCTTTTGAACAAATGCTTATAGATCAGAAAGTGCTTCAAATTACAAAGGACTCTTAATTCCTAAACTACCCTCTGTCCTGATTGCCTTTTGCTGTTTAGCTCATATACATCATGTAACTCTGTCTTGTATACCGATATATTGTTTAAAAAACATGCCAGAATTACTGTAATTTAGCAGAGCTTCAGGGAAATAGAAAAGCATTCAGAACATAAAACTTTGCTTTGATCAGTTAAATCTCAAACAGAAACGCAGGAGCTCATAATGTATTTAATCTGAGATTGTAAACAATGATAACTGTTGTAATTACACCTAAAGATTACAATTACTATATATATACATATTTATACACACATGCATAAGGCGTCCTTTTAGGTTACATCTACTCATTAAGCATGTAATTTTAGCTATTGTGCCCTGAAAATCACACAAATTTTCCTTTTCGTGGCTTTTCTTCCTTTTTGACCTTCATAGTCACTTTTGTGCCACCTTATTTGTTTCTTGCTTTATTTTTCTTTTTACTTTCTTTTGATCTCAGGTAACAATTTTCACTTTAAGTGTTGCAAAAAAAAATAAGAAGAAAGTACAATAATTATTCTTTAATGATAGCTGTTGCTCACAAGCGGCATCATTGATCTGGTTAAAGCCTGGCTTCTATTATTTTGCAGTCACGGCTATTTAACTCAATTCTACTCCTGGGTACATTAAAAGTAACTACATCACTTATATATTTTTGACCTGCTGCATCTTTAGACCATTGTGTTTATCCTTTTACATTTTATTCCTGCCTGACAAAATAATCTTTACATCTTCGGTTCTCCTAGATTTTGTGGTCTTTGTCTCCTGTCTTTTATTCAGTTTTCATTGGGGGGCAGGTTTTGCTCTCTGTTCAATAACTGCTTACTCACTCACTCAACTATTTATGTAATTTTATTGTTTTATGCTTTTTTTAAAACAGTGTATGTATGTATTTAAACAGTGTATCTTTCCAAACGCATAGACACATCAACACAACGATCCAGTGTGTCGGTGAGTCTCACCTGCCAGAGGCTGCAGAAAAATCTCACCCATCGGATGGATGAAGGAAACTCCATTTTGACCGTCAGCTGTGATCTCATCCTTCAGCGCAGCGTCGCCTCCTGCCAAAGAATTAGTGTTGAGAATAAACATTGCTACATCTCACTATGACAAATAATATGAAAACCCACTCTTCAGATTTTTACTACCATAACCTATTTTCTTAAAAACAAACAAATTTTTCACTTTGTTGACAAAATTAGAAAGTCACAAAACCGCAATTAGATATTAAAAAAATCCTAAAATGTTCCAGTTCTATCCTGATGGCTCTCACAAAGAAATGACAGACTGAAAAATAAGTTAAGCAAATTTATTAAAGAAGCTTAAGCACAAATTAAATAAGGGAGGTCCTTCCCATTTATGTCTGTTTTAATATGCTGAATTAGGTCTATTCCAAGATTCAAGAAAACTTTGATTTATTTGTAGGTTTTGCAGGCCTTTTCTCCTCATCACAGGTAGCTGTAATAGATTTTGTTTTACTCATCACTCCCCTTATTCAATGATCTTATAACCCAATATCTTTGAGCCAGTTCCTTATGCCTTGGTCTGTAAATATTACTGTAGTTACCCTGCACCTCATCTTGGTACTCCAGGGTATCTTAGCTGTCTAAGTCACCTCCTTATTCACCACCACCAGTATCTAGACTCCAAGGACTCTTAATCCTATCTCCTACCCAGGATTCCACTTACTGCTCATATTTAGTTGCTTATTGGAATCAGAGTGCTAAAAGATAATTAAATAAATGAATAAATAAAACTCTATTTGTTATTACCAACAAACTTGGCTGAAAACAAATAAGTTTATGAATAGAGAAGTAATAGATTTCAGGTTTAAATTACATAGTTGGGATGTCTACGAGCCTGCTTATAATATTGAGAGCAAAAAGGTAAGTTGTAAATTATTCTTCCCACTGAGGCACAGATTGCTGAATATTTAAAGTGATGTCTTTGACGTAATAAAAATTCTTTTTAAAGACATTTTCTGTGACTTAAAATGACAAGAAGGGGAAAGAGTGAAGAAAATACAAAAAAGTAAAGTTTAAAAAGGTCTTTAAAAAGAAGCTAAACTCAGTATTCTCACCTCTGTATCCTCCTCCACCACCTCCAGCTGTACAGGCTCCACCTCCACCCCCAAAGCCTCCAAAGGTTGACCAGCTGAGCTTAGACAAAGCAAGGGGACATGAAGACCCCCCCAGTGCACCCTCCAGCAGAGATTTTCCTGCACTCAGATGAGGACTGGGACTGTCCTTCCAGCCACCACCTCCACCTTTAGGAAAACAAAACCGCGCATGATTTACTGTCAAGTTTTGCCAGAGAAGTATTCAGGAAAACTGCAAACATGGCTGGTTATTGTATTTGACGTGCAGGGGTTTGCTGCAGTTACTGTATAAAGTCAACCCACATAGGCCAAAGTATCCTGAGTTTTTTTCTTTCCTTTTAGCTCCATATGAACATTAACTTTAAGTGATGGGACTTTCAGTATTTATGGTCCCCGCTGCTTGCAGTATTTGCCATTTGTTTGGTTATACTGGAATTATTATTGCTAATTGTACCAGCAGCAGATCTGATCATATAGAGAGATTTGCCTATCTTTACAATCACCCAGAGAATCGGACTCTGCTCAGCGTATCATATTCTGTTGATAAGTCGGAAAAGTCCCTGGAAAAAGAAGATTTTCTCACAAAAAAAGATGCTTTGTTTGGTTGAGACGACTGACAAGGTGCGAGTGATTCCCGCAGGAGATTTGAGTGATTTGACCACAGATACCCAGCACAAAAAGAAGGTAGAAATGTCAGCAGATATTTTCATTTGTCCACTATTAATTTTTTCTTTGTGTCTGCTGATCGGCAGCAGGTGGTCAAATATAAAAGGGTCAACAGCGGAGCTTCAGCTTTCAGTCTCCCAATATATTTTAACAAAAGGCCCAAATCCTTTACAACCAATCCAGCTAGTCATTGATACTATCACGTGCTGTCACAAAATAGATACATTATAGCTTTAGATTTTTCTTTTAAAGCCAACTTTTACTTTATGGAGGTGAAGGGATAAAGTCTAAGTTCGCCAATCAGAGTGGATTTATTAAAATGTTTTAGAGACCCTGTCCTGCTTCAGAGGTCATACCCTATTAGTAAAATAAGAATGTCATAGAAACATATCCCATTTCCCACAGCCCAAACTCTGGATGCAGAACAAACAATTCCTTTATCCATCACAATATCCAGTACAGGAGTACGCTGCTTTTTACAGAGATGAAAACTCGGCTTCTAATATCACACAGCTGTGCAGATCTGAGATCCAATGTCTGAGTCTTCCGGGTGACACTGCATTCTTTGCCCGGACATTTAACTTCTGTTTATTCATAAAGATAGAAGTCATCAATGCCACCAAAAATAATAACTGTGATATTGTCTTGTCGATATTATAAAAATGTAAACTATAATGCAAGAAATCCAAAAAATATATTTCCACTCTCTTTTCCAAACTGTTTAATACCATTTCTCTCAACCTTTCATCACATCCAGTGATGTTTTGTACAGTACCAGTCAAAAGATCTCAAGTAAGATCACCAACACAGTTTTAGGGAGCTCATATTACGCTTTTGAACAGATTCAGAAAACAGAAAGAGGAAACATTTTCCCTCATCTTGCAAAGTGATGCATCACATCTGCTTATTCTCAATGGAAGGTATTGTCCTCTGTGTCTTTAAAACGCCTCTCCCAAGAGATCACTAAAAACCAAGAAATGGTGGTAACTTTTGTAAGCATGCTTTAAACGGTAAATAAATGACCGAGACACCTTGATGTCACTTATTGTTTTGTGAACTCTCCTCTTGAAGCCTGAAGTGTGGCCATTTTGAAGCGTCTGGAACTGGAAGTGACCATATTTGGACATGAAAGTGGAGCTGGAGGGTAATGTTTCATGTTGATTGGACAAAAAAACTTTGATGAATGAAAATTAAATAAATAACTACATTTTTTTTTTAAAAAAAGACCACCAGAAAGAGTGAATGTAGTGAAAATTCTAATAAGATTAGAATTTTGTTGCAGAAACATTTATTGTTGACACTTTTTCAAATAGGACTGTTAGAGCCAAAGAAGGTTTTCATCTATTAAATGTTTGTAGTAAAGCCTTTGGAGACATTATGGCCACTGAAATGACTGCATCTATTTAAGCATTTAATTATTTCCTGTTTGTGCCATTAGTAGAGTAAAGGAAAGACGTCTGTATGAGTCACTATAGAACATGGGGCATGACGGCATAATGCAATACTGCTGCAATTTTTTAAAATTACTTCTGTCACAACCATTTATTTTTTGCTGATGTTAGATTGGATCATTCAGTGATGCAGCAGAAAGGGTGCGTACCATCAAACGTTCACCTGTGTTTAGTTTGACCTACAGCAAACTACAGCAGGACATTATGAAAACAAAGAGTGCAAGTTTCTTGTATTTGCACAGTTTTTAATTGTCCCTCAACTCATTTCCAAAGAGTTTAGGCTTCTAGCTGTATGGTCAGTGGTAATGGTAACATTAACCAGAAAAGTTATACCATAGCAAATACAGTTTCATTACACAGAGTCCTCAGTTCTCCAGAGATCAGAGATGCACAAAGACTTGCGTGTTTGTTCGTGTTAGAGGCAGAACATGCAGCACACAGTAGACTATGGAAATAATGGCGCACTGGGAGGCACCTGCTCATTTAAACTAGTGTTGTTTCCAGGGTGTTTCAAACTGAAAACTGGGCAGGTATTAAGTGTTACATGATGCAGACAATAATTGGAAGAAACTCTGAACAAGTAAAGTTTTTGTATTAGCTCAGAAACATGTTTTTTCTGTGATAATCAGTCTTTTTGGCATAAACTTTTGCCTCTGGAACTTTGCAGACATTTTACCTACAACAAAAACCTAAGTTACACACAAAAGGAAAAACAAACAAACAACAACAAAAAAAATAAATAAATAAATAACAAAAAACAACAACAAAAAAAAAAACTGCATGCTGTTAGCTTAAAAAAAAAATTGTTTCACTGTTGTGAAAGTATGTCAGGAATCTCAAAACTTGGCAACACAAGACTGTCTGTAGTTACAAATGTATGAAAGTGAGTTAATTTGTTGTTATGTGGTTTTGTTAAACAAAGCATTGAAATAAATTTTACATAAAAAGTTTGATGTTGGCGACAGGATAACTTATGTGGCATTACCTGCCGCACCAGTTTGACCATTGGTACTGCGAGCTGTGGTAATGTTTTCATACTGCTCCAGTGGTATCTGGTCTAGACTGTACTCTGGATCTTCTAGGTAGGCATTTCCTCCGCCACCAGCTGCGATTAGCAAAGGAACCAGCTCCCCCGATTCCATCTGACAAAACCAAATCAGAATGACTCTAAAAATTCCTACAATTAACTATTTAATTACAACTTGACAGAAGATTTTTTCTCTAAATAAATTTTACTCAAGATGAGGCAAATTATAGTGGGTACAGAAGCCATGCTCATGCATATGCTATGTAGGTTTCTTTCAAAACAAAGCTATATGACCAATCTTTGTCTCACTATTGTTATTGGATTGTGAGAAACCAGGTAACTTTTGAAACTCTGAGGTATTTTTATGGCTATTATTGTATAAATTTAAGCCCAACCCCAATACCTTCCCTTAACTCTACACATCCATTTTTCAACAGCAAGATACCCCTTTTCATTTTGGGCTCAATAGTGGTCATCTAGCCAACCAAATGGATCCCAAGGCTGCAGCTGAAAGGCTACATGACCACTACTCCTTGATCACCAAAGGAACAAAGCAGCCAATCTAAACTATGACAATGGAGATGTAAGGCCAAAGGAAAGAATTGGGAACTAGAACTGGGCCCAAATTTAAACACGATCCTTTTACAAAACCACAGAAATGGCATGGGTCTGCCAACACAAAGGGTCTTCTGTCACCTTAAAGATGAAGGTGGCTCCACCTCCACCGCCTCCTCCGCCTGCCCACTCTGCACCAGCATCAGCCTTGCGCTTGTCTTCAATTACAGATGACTCTCCCAGGCAGATCTTCTGGGTGAGGGGATTTCTCTGGTGAGGGCGCATGAGAAAAAAGAAAGACTTCACACAAACAAGTATTCTACTCTATCTAGCCTCCTCTCCCTGAAGCAAAAAGAGAAAAAACAAACACTGTGATATCACACGTCAGCCTGTCTGCACACTTAACTTTCTCACCCCTGGGCACGCGTCCTCTCCCTGATGACCCACCAAGATGTAAAGAATGTCTCCCTTCTCCAGAGGAAATATGGCAGATATAAACACTCCATGGTTGCGTTTGTTGTGATTTTTGGCACCCTTTCCTCCTGCAGCCCCATATGCTGAGATCCTGAGGGAGATAATTTCAAAACAAGGAGATTAAACTCCATGAGTGTAAGAAATTTCTTTCTGGCTCAGGTTCCACGGTACAACCCTTGCAAGGTAGACAATACACTTGAGCAAACAGCCCTTCAAAACAAATTTGATGTATGACACAAATCAAGAGAGACAGTCGCATTATATTATGTACAAAACAATGTTGATACAAGGTCAGTTATGTATAATTTAACCTGAGTGAATCAATATTCTGCAAATCTTTTCAGTAATTTTCCACTTTTGTGTTGATGATAAGTGTGATGACTGGTAGTGCAAGTAGTCAAAATCTTTGAAACTCTGACCTGGCAGGTTGACAACCAAACACAAAGATTATGGCCATAAGAACCAGATCTATAACTATTACCTCAGCGACATCTGAAAGTCATTTAAAGATGAATGTAAATCCAAAAAAAAGTAGATAGACAGAATCTATTTAAACAACTCTTTCATAAACATTAGACTTGGTAATCATTTAATGTGGGATATGATCTAATATAGTATCCGTGATTGACCGAAGTATGTAAACCACTAGGACTGACATGAATGGGATGACAATTGCGTAAACAACCTGATCTTTTTAACCTGCTCTTTAAAAAGAAAAGAGCAATTCAAGTTTGACATGTGCAACATGCTTCATTAAGTGACACAAAGACAGAGGATTTCTAAGGAGCTCAGAAAAAGAGTTGTCAAGCATGCAGAAAGAATCTGGACTCAATTCGCAGTAAGACAGATTGTAACAATTCAAGTCCATAGTTGTCCTCCATAGGAGTGGTTGACCAATACAGATTTCTCCAACTGGCAAAGCCAGCTCACCATCCTTCTTGAGTGTGGTACTGCTGGAGGTCTCCTCCTATTAAAATAAAAGCAGGACTCCTCTCCACTGCCTCCAGTAGCCCTGTCCATGCTCAGGATTATGGACTGGTTTCCTTGGTTTGATTGAAATTAAACATTTATTAATGTCTATCTTTAGATGACTTGCATTGTGAAATGGGGCTATATAAATTAAATCCAGGGTGTACCCTGCCTCTCACCTGTTAATGCTGGGATAGGCTCCAGCTTACCCGCAACCCTTAAGGAACTAAACGGTTTCAGAAAATGAATTAATGAATGAATAATTGATTTTCAAGTCTAAGAAGCACAGCAGTAGAAAATCCTAAAGAAACTAAAGGGTATTTCTGAATTACCCCTCTGCAGTTCATTAAAGACATGGTGAAGAAATCAGAAGGCTGTTAGAAAACTGTTTTTTCAGCAATTCTGACTAAAATATGATATTTTTGGTCAAAATGTGAAGCTTTATAGAAATAAGTCCATTCAAGCAACCTTAGTCCATCTATTGAATATGGTGGTAATAGTATTGTGGTTTATTTTGCTGCATCTTGATCAAGATGGGTTGGATCACTGATAAAATGCTGAATTTGTTATTACACACTGAATTCTAAAGCAAAAATAATAAGAAATCTCTCAGTAAACTATGTCTTAAAGAAATCTTATCACAAGTAATTGTTGACAAAGTATAGGTAAGTTTGTGAAATGGTTAGGTTAAAATCTTGAATTAAATCTAGTTTTGTATAATTAGATTGATGAGTTCCATCTCTATATCCGTTTAAATGACCCAAGTGAAAATTTGTATTTCCAGAAGGTGGGATGGCAAAAATGTCTAATGTTGTTCATCCTTTTTTTTTTCTTTTTAAGATTTCTATTCTATATGTCATCCATAGTTGAAAACCTTTATTCATCTTCTTTTGATTATGATTGTGCTCATGGTTAAGCAGAAACATCCTATTCTTGCTGTAAGATGGAAAAAATGATTATCTGTAGTATCAAACCCTAAGCCAATAAGTCTTGACAAGTAATAAATATAAATAATTTAATTATATAATGAACTTTAAAGCAGCACAACTGAACTTTGGCAGATTTTCACACTTTGGTGCCCCAAAGAAGGCTAATTCAGCCTCCATTTTGCATCCTGTCTCTTCTCTGAGCTCTCTCTGGCCAGTAAATGTCAGTCTGATGTTGATTCTTGCTTTGTATCTTACTCCATAACTTTCTCTCTTTCAGATGTCCACCAGCTCAGGTACATGAACACCTTAGCTCTCTTCTCTATTACTTACAGGTATCGGTTAGTTGCAGGAACCTTCCACAACTGGACACCTTTTAAGGGGCTTTCCTTTCCCACAGTAACACTGACATTTTTGTTCCTGTAGGTGCTGTCACACTGCGCTTGGGTCGGGCCGTGGGGTCCACTGGCACCACATGAGTTAAACCACCAAGTCATCAGAGAAACTTCTATAAAAATGAAAAGATAAAAAGAAAAGGATAACTTAAAGCATTTAAGAATTTGAGTGATGTCAAGTGGGAAGTGCCCAGTGGGAATAAATAAATAAATAAACATCAAAGAACTTTGTCAGATTAAATTAGAGGTTAAATGCTAAAGAAAGGAAATACATGACACAGAATCAATGAGACACTGGAGATTAAAATAGCTAATTGGTAAATGAGTAAATCCAATACTGAGTTAAAGCTTTTAGTCAGCTGTAGTTGTAAATTACCCATCAAGCATCAAAAGAAATGTGCAAATGTACATGTCATGTAGAATTTGATGTGAAATTTTTGCATTCAGAATAACGTAAAACATCCTAAAATGGTAAAATTCTCAAGGTTTACATGGCCACAGTTGAGCTTCACTGTACCTGAGACTGAAGGCTCTGGAAGGGGGCTCAGGAAATCCAAGTCAGGCATTTGAAACAGAGAGTTGAGATCTGAAGATGGGTAGGAAGCCAAGTTAGTTCAAGCAGGGAAGGAAGAGAACAAAATTATTTATAATCCCCCCTCTGCTTTTGGCACAGCAACCGAGTTAAAGGAAATTAGGACAATTCAAGAAGGCACATTTTTTAACACAACATGAACATGTCTCCCTTGGCCCTTTGTCATCTGCTTTTGTGTTCAGGCACAGCGGGTTGAAAAGTCTTTTTTTTTTTACTCAAGACGAATCACGAACATATATGGAATGTATGTTAGCAGCCATGGCAACAGCTGGTCAAACTCTGTAAATGCCAAGGAAATTATTATAAGGAAGGAGCTTATTACTTTCTTTATTTTCTCCTTTAGCAAAACAAACACTTGACCTTCCCTAATGGACGTAAGAGATAATTTCACACCACAACAACATCAAATAATGTTCATGTACTAACACTCACAGGGATTTGTATAAATATTACATTCATGAAGACGAAAGGTGATGGTGAGCAGCCTGTGATGGTATTTTTCACTTTTTATGGCTCCAGTGACATCACTGAGCAGACCTACATCTCAAATCTACTTCTAAGCTTTAATTGTGGTCAGATTCTGGCTTAGAGTAGTTGTTCTCCAAAGAGCTTAGACATTTCTCCTTCCATCTTCATTATCTTTAGTGTGTTTTCCATTGAGTTTAAAGAAAAGTGTTTGGGCACATACAACTGGAGATTTTCTTTCTTTATTTCAGCAGTCAACTGTAGCCATGAATTTTTCTCTTTGCTAGTGACAAAGGTTGTGTGCTAATCTCCACCAATATATGTGAATTTGACTAGATAACAAGAACTTTCAGGGGCTACATATTACAAACCTCTCTTGCACAACAAGATCCCAGAAGAGAGAAGTGTCATAAACGTAACATGGAAAAAATGTCATTCTAAGTTAGAGCTTATAAAGTAAGTTTGGGATCCAGAATTAATTTCCAATATCAGTTGGAAAACATTTTAGTCCTGCCAAACTGGAGCTGAGCAACAGCTATATACTGTTGTGTTTCCATGGAGGCTTAAGACTGCCTCTCATTTAAATCATGCACAAACAAAAACAGACCTCTCACATTTGTGAATTAAGTCAAGAACAAAAAAGGGTTGGTAAAAGTCTTCTCATATTACTGTGAGAATTACAACCCAAAGTGCAACAGCACAGACACAGGAATGTTGGCAAGCACTGTTGTTATATTGCAGTCCTGGTTTTGCAGCAAATCATTTAGCATTGGTTAGCCTCATGTTGCATCCAATCATTAAAACAAGGCATCACACAAATGACAGAAGACCACTGCAGCTCTGAATGAGTCGAGTGGATAAGATGTTCCTCTCTGTGCTCAATTTTACTCAGCTTGAGTTTGATTTCATAAAGTGCAGACATCATTTTTAAAAGTTGGCCTTCAAGAAGATTTGATTTGTATTGGCTTTACACTGCCTTGGCAGAAAAATGGTGGCCCTTTCTCACGTCTGTTACAGCTTACCTTTGCTGAAGCAGGCTGCTCCTATTGCGATATTATCAAGAGCAACATCGGCATGGGAGCCTTGCCCCCACATGGCTGTTACCTTTACGTGGAACCTGAAGCAGAGCAGAATTACGGTACTGATCTTTGTGTGAAAGTAACACTGTATATTACACTGTTGGAAGTACATTGCGTTGTTGCCAAAGTAATACTTTAAAAGTTAGAACCGTTTCGATTTCCCAGTGGTTTTGCTATCATTACTCTTTGTTTTTGGTTTCTAAGGTCTAATATTACAGAAAAGTTCACATTGTTCCTCGTTCTTTGGCAGTGCTTCAGATTGATAGCTTGCCTATTGCATACCCATGGTGAAGGCCAGTCAGCTCCAGTGCAACTGTCTCCCAGTCATCTATCCACTGACCATTTCTCTCCCACACCAGTGGTGAAGTGGTGGTCCCATTTTCCTCTATGGCAACTTGCAAAGAACCATTAAAAACTCCATACACATACAGCGAGAAACGCATCTACAGAAACACAGAGGCAGAAAAAAGGGATATTTTATGAGGGATATTTATAAATAGTTCAGCCAATTAACTGATCTGGAAAGGAGAGAAAAAGACTTGATCAGTCAGAAGTGGTGTAATTTGCAAGTGGCTGACCTGGCAAGCAGTAGTAGAAATTGGATGAGGGAAAGAAGAACTCTGGATGGACGCTTCTTGAAGGGATTTATTTTCTCTAACCTGCAGGAACAAAAAGTGCCCTGGGGGCGCACAACTAATGTAATGCAGAACATTCATCAGGCTATACACCCAGCTTTTTACTGTTATTACTATTATTTCTTAAGTCATAAATGCAATCTTTTGTTGCTCAACATAACCTAACAAACAACAACCCAGAAGCATACATGGAATTCTGCATCTGGATTTAAACTCTCTGTATGAAGTCCTCATGGTAGGTATCTCACTATGCACTTTTTTCGACACCAAAAAATGTGTGTAATGAAAAGGTTACTTTTTAAATGTTTCCACCAAGTAGTAATTCATTTTAAAAGGAAGAAAAGCACCAGAGGAATACTAAAAAATATATGGTTGTAATGCACCACACACACACTAACACACCAACCTGGTGTGCGCTGCAGAGTGACGCCCTGCATGTCTTCTTTCTCCAGAAGCTCATCTCCAGCGACCCTCCTCCAACCCAAGTGTTGGTTGGATGCAGACCAACCACATGAATTCCACTCAAACGAACAGTATGAGCCAAAGGGAAGAGCATCTGGGAGGGAAGCAGATTGTTATCATATTTCACTGAGGAAAAGACCACAGCCGCTAAAAAGTCCATCTTCTACCCAGCTGATTCCTACTCTTCCACAGCATAAGTACATTGCCTAAGATAGATAGATAGATAGATAGATAGATAGATAGATAGATAAAAACATGGTTCAGTACAAAAAAATACAGGTGTTCATTAAAAAATCTGACAGCTGCAGGAACAAAAGACCTTCTGAAACGTTCAGTAGAACATTGAGGCATGACAAGACGTTCACTAAGAGATTTTAAGATTAAAACATTATGTAGAGGATGGTTTTCAAGGAATATAATTGTTCTGAATATGGACCCTGTTTTTGAGTGAAGTCCAGAGAGTCAGGGGTGATGCCAGTCACACTCCCAGCTTTTTTAATCAATTTGATCATCTTGTTTTTGCCATCTACACAAATGTATAGAAAACAACACTGGCTAATATTCCCTGATAGAACATATAGAAGGTTTCTGCTCACATTAAAAGATCTGAGTTTCCTCAGAAAGAAGAGTCTAGTCTGAGCCTTCTTGAAAACCACCTCTGTTTTTTTTTATTATTATTTTTTATTCATCATCCAAAATGAACACCAAGGTACTTTTAGGATTCAACCACCTCAAACTGATGACCTTTAATGAAAACTGATGAGGGATCCTCTTTCTTCTTCATAAAATCAGTAATAAGCTCTTTTGTCTGCTCAAAATTCAGTTTTAAGAAGAAGAAGAAGAAGAAGAATATATCATATTGGATACAAAAGACCTCTGCAGCACTCACATAATCAAAACATTTTTTTTAAATCCTGATGTATACAATGTGACACATTTTCTGCCTCCAGTGGCTTCACTGATGTTCTGCAATTTAAAACAGTAAAGAGTCATTTTCAAAATGGTCGCCTTCAATGATTTTGTAATTGAATTGACAGTTGTCAAGAATCATAATTAGCTTCAAAAGTTAAAACTGCTAATCATTAAAGGCTTTGTAATATTCCTTTTTCCTACTATGAAGTTGGAGCTTTTACTTTAGTTCTTGCTTGTTTTAGAAGTAGTCTGTTTAATAATTTCTTGTCATGTGTTAGTCCTGTTATTTAGTCATTTTTTTGTTTTTGTTGTAGTTCACACCTTGTATATGTTCTCTTTCCTCCCTTCTCCTTACACACCTGGTATCAATTTGGTGATTGCTACACCTGCTCCTCATTTAGTTAGTTCTCGTCCATTTTATATATAATCTTTGGTTTCTTTTGTTTATTGCCAAATCCTTGTAACTTGTCTTTACGTTTTGTCTTAGTTATTTTTCATGTGTTTGATCTTTGGTTCTTCCTGTTTCTTCCTGCCATTGCAGCACTCTTTATTAACATTTCTTTGGAAGTCCTGTCATTTTCCCCCTGCATTTAGGTCGTTGCCATTTAAGTTATATGACACAGTGAATCTCTTTGCATCCTGCCAAACAATGGAGGCAAGAATTTCAAAGTAAAAAAAATGGCTTCTAACAGCTCCAGAATATCTCAAACGTTTTACTAACAGACTTCCTAATACATCCTTTTTTTAAAAAAAAAATTGCTATAAAAGTAAGACTATGAGGTCCCGCAACAAGCTGTTGCAAAAAGTTCAATAAGAATATGTAGCTAATCATATTTTCTCTGTATGTTTTATATTTAAAAGAAACAGCTCAGCTGTCCACTTATGATCACATCATCTGGGACATGTGTGAATGTTAGGCATGAAAGGGCCTCAGTACTAAAGTATGTTCCACAAAACATTTCAGCCATCTCTCAACTGGACTCACATGGAGAAACGATCACGTTTGAAACCAGATGGCAGTCATTAATAAAATGCCAGAATGTGCCTTTAATATCACAAACAGCGTTTTATGTACACTCCCACAATCTTACTAGTGGGCTCATTTAACTAATTGTGTCACCACTGTAGCCTAGCTCCTTTCCCTGGGGACCAACAACTCATGGACTCTAAATAGCCCTTGCTTATTGATTTCATTACGGCCTGAAGAGGCCTTTTGACTCTCAGAGCAGTGAAGTGTTTTCTTTATGCTGAATGATTGATGTTTTTAAAGAGGAGGGGGAAGCTTGTCATATTTCAAGGTGTGAGAATGGTGGAAATGAAAGCACTCTATGAAAATACATTTTTGCTAGACCAAAGAAAAAAAACCTGTATAATATTTTGATACAAGAACAAAGACAGAAGTCTTATTTTGCTTTTTAAACACACACACACACACACACACACACACACACACACACACACACACACACACACACACACACACACACACACACACACACACACACACATATATATAAATATATAACTATATAAAAGCATGAAATAATTTGGTAAAATAAATAACATCTAAAATTTTGTAGTCAGTGCTAATGATTTACAGCTTTTCAGCAACTCCTGTGTTTGCATTACTCCACCCACTGTCACACAAGCTACTCAAACATCTTTTGCTCACATTGTCAAAACACTCAGGTGGAATTTATTAAAATCATTCATCATCATTGAACCTACTGTGCACTCTGTGATTTTATTAAAAAGAAAAGCAGAAAACATAACCTCACCACACATGAAGCCCTCGTCTTCTCCAAGGGGACAGTCCGTGTGGAAATTACACACTTGGCTCTGGGCAATGCAGCCGCCAGAGTTTTCACAGTGGAAAGATTCTTCACATTCTTCATTCAGGTCAATGATATCATCTTCTGCAGGACATAAGTTGCAGATTTAAACACGGTTTGAAATTGTTAAAGAACTTGTTAACTTAAGGCTGTGCTTGAGAAACAATCATGGTTAGGGATTAAATATGTTCTTCCTACAAAGCCACCATCATCTTAATGAATGTAATTTTTCTGGTTGCCTTGGTAATACATCAACACATAATAATTCTCATTTCTTGGCTGAGTTTAGGAAGTAACATCTCTTCATTAGACATAAGAATAAAATTGCTAGTTTAGGATAAAAAAACATCAAAGTAAAATATATTATGTGGCGACATTTGCAAACTTTAAATGTAGTCAGTCTCATAGAGTTAGAATTTCCTTTATATGACATTACAGGTCCTTAATGCCTGCATGAAAAACTACTTGTGTTTTTTTTTTTTTTTAAGGAAGGTGACAGTCTCTTCTTTTCACAATGGAAGAGCAAAGTTGTGCTGAACCATGTCAATCACTTACAAAATAGTCTCTACCAGGATTTCTCTTTCTACAGTGTCAAAGTTATATTTAGCATAAAAAGTTAGATAAAATGTATTCTTTCTCTGTAGCATGGAGTAACTGATAAAGAAAACCCCTATTTTTGTTATAACAAGCGTGATTTAAATTTAAAAGTGCAAAAATGGAGCCCTGGATGGAGGGGAATAAGTTCTTGTACATTAAAAAGTGTAGACAGATGATGGATGAATTGCTATTGTTATTTTCTGCTGAGGGTGGTTTGTTTCAGGTGCACAGAGGTAAGTTACGATCACACGTGGTCACTCGAGACACAGTTTAATGTGAACTGGCTTGCTCAGAGTTGTCCATTTGTGAATTGCCCATGATGCTTGTTAATGGCAGGTGTGAACGAGGCCTGAGAGAAAAGTCAGTAAAATAAACATTCTGTGTGAAAGACTGGAGAAATAAATGACATGATCTTAGTAAACCCAAAGCCTGGTTGAAAAAAAAAACTACTTCCTACAGTATCACTAACTTTACATTTGGAGAAAAAAAAACAACCTTTAATTGTTACTTTTAAACCTAAAAGAACATATTTCCAGATGTGCCACGATGAAGTGTACATTTGATTCCCTTAATATGGTCTGCTTGTTTTAGGTTTTGCAACATCCGGTTTGGTTGGGATGCTCTAATGGTAGATGTAGAGGAAAAGAAGGAACTCACCTGATTCACAGTCTATGAAGTCCAGAGAGTCCAGAGCCATGTTGGCTCCATCTTCAGAAACACAGTAAGTGTAAAGCAGGGTCACCTGAAAGGGCTCGTCCACCTGGCCAATCATAGTCTCAAGAACGTCCCACTCAGCCCTAGATTACCCAAAACATTTGGAGTTACTGATTTTAGTATATATATATATATATAATAAAATATGTATTCAAATGTAGAAACATATTTTCTTATCTTCCTTAGCATCTTTGCAGCTGCTACTTTTAACAGAACTGAAATGCAATTCATCATTGCCTCTGTCTCTAAGCAACAGCAACCACCCCTTGCTTATTTTGATGAGTTAAAATAAAAAATATAAAAAAAAATATATATAATCTAATTATGAAAATGTTCATAGTTAAAAACAAACTTCAGCTAAGCCTTCGTATCTTCTTCTTAGACAATTCAAGATGTTTTACCTAACTTGGTTTAAGCTTTATTAAAGATTTATTGGCACATTACACAGCTTTTATGGCATGCGCCTGCTGCTATTTTCCACATGAAGTCAACAGAAATATCTGTGGTAACACTAAATAGTTGTGGCAGATATCATCTGTTTGTCCTCTTTCACAAAGTCGGGTCACAGCAGCTAGATTTAAGCTGCCATCTTGGAGCAGATTTCCCCGTTTGTGATGGCTGTTCAAATCTAAAATACCACTATGAATATGTAAAAGGACACTTTCCACACCCCACACACCATAAATCCATCTCAACCACCCCTCTTTTTAAAATACATATATATAAATCAAAATTATATCTAACATACGAAACTAAAAATCACGTTTTCAATCACGAATGTTTAATTTCTGTGACCATTCTTGGATTAGCATGGCTGCTGATGTCTGCACAAGTGAGACGTCACAACACACCACGCATCCTATTATTAAGGTTGTTCATACCGGATGGTAACTGCTTTTTTCTGTCTACTCGGTATAAATGGCAAGCTTAATAAATGAAAACACTGTCTCTGTGTGCCTCATAATGAAATCGTGAAGTCCATTACTGCACAGACACTAGCATAGCCAATGTAGAAACCTATTGAACATGCCCATCCATCCCTCTTCTGTCCCCACCAATTACATATAAATTAATCTCCAACCTGCATCGAGAGAAGAAGGCTTTTAGCTGTTCTAAAGATGGCTGTACTTCAGCGTTAGATCAATAAGAAAGCCCACTTTTTCTAAACTATACTCAGAGGACTGCTACCCTCCTCCGTAGTCATGATTCTGTCCATTCTTTGCCATGCTACAGTTTCCTGATTTAACTTTAGGGCCACATACTGTAAAATGTATTAGCTTCTTTGGTCTTGCTCTGTCTGAATGCTTGTCAGCTTTCATTGTAGTGAATCTGAGCTCCCTTTTTATTTACAAAAGAGCTCCTCAGCAGGTAAAAGACTTGGTTTTACAGATGGAATGGCAGACAGAATAATAGGCCGTGCTGAATAAATGATATGTACACAAGCGGGCAACAATTTAGCACAAACAACATTTCAGAATCGGGAAAAGGCTGAGTGTGTTTGCTGACCTGTGGTTGTCTTGTCTCCTTTGGTTTAAAACCTCAGAGTGAACAGCTAAATCTGACAGAACTGGCTTGATCAGGACTGTGAGGTTCCCCATCATTGGCCTGCTCTCATACAGAGCCACCTGCAGGATGCATTGCCTGTTGCTTCCAGGCAAGACTGGACTTGTTAAGTGATATTCACATTTCCCAGCGGCACCAGCAGCATGTGAGGCGCTTAGGAGAAGAAAGTGGCCTAAGGTAATAAAACAAAGTAAAAAAAGTCATGCCTGACAGTTTTATTGTAGCTTCATAATCTTGTTTTCCCTTAAATCATTGCACAACAAATGCTGGAGCATTGAGACAGATCTCAGACCTTACATGATATCAAACATTAAGTTTGAATAATAAATTCAAACTAAATGTCTAATAAAAGGCAACTTTGAAAAAGAGATGTTTAAAGAGGTTTATTAATTTCAGTGTTACCATGTGTATTCTATAATAAACTCTTACCATCAGATCTTCCCACAGAGTGGTCAGTTGCAGGCATCCTCCCACCCTGCTGCTGCTGTGGTGACACCACCAACCAGTCACTATGAGTGTTGTTATGTGATAAAGTCCAGAGGCACTGTGACTCAAAATCACAGGAGGTAACTACAAAATAAGAATAAAAGATGTAGGCCTTCTCTTTAAAATAACATATCAATAACAGACTGCAGCTGATGTGATGAAACAGCTGGATGGTTTGCTAGCTGCACACATGATATAGTAAAAGCTGCACAAACTGGACTAAACAGTATGTTTGTTGTGTTATATATACCATATATGCCTGACCTTTGATGTTATTTATGTAAAATATCTTCACAACGAACAAATAAAGCAGAGCTGAACATCTGTTACTTAAAAATCAACTTGTCTAAACTTTCCAGAGAATTAACAGGATTTATGATTAGACCAAACTGATCTGTTTGAGTGAAAATGAAGGACCGACTGAGGAAGAAGTTATTGGTTTTTTTATTGGGTGGGTAATATTATTTTTAATGAATCTCATGACAACAAAAACTAAAACTCTAAAACATGAGGTTGTAAAACAGTATGCCATAAATTAGCCGAAAAACAACCTAAAATCATTTTGTTTAACAATGACAGTGTTTTCTGAGCGTGTGTGTGTGGTAGTTTTAATTAACTGATGAGACTGGAGGACACACTGAAGACATCATGTAAGTACTGAAGAGGAAACTGCTACTACAGACGATATGGCAGACAGCCAGAGGAATCCCTCTGGGTATAAAACGCAGAAATGTGAGTCATATCATTAAATTGTTTTTTCAATGAAACTCACTCTCATTACTTTAAACCAGCTAAAAATAATAAACTTTGATCACAAAACACGTTTCTTTGCCAAACAGTTTTATTAGTGTCAGCATGAGACTTTTGGACCACTTTGTTCTTGCATTTTCATGGTCCAACAGGTAAGTGCTCCTAACACCTCAAGCCAAATTTACACTTCAGACCCACAGTGGGCAGTTTCTCTTTGTGGATAACCACCAAATATACACAGAGTCACAATTTCAAAGTAATTTTTTAAATATTTTTTTCAGGTTTCAGTCTTTCGGATGTGAAATGAAAACAATTAAAGTTTCTCTTTACAGTCAAATAAAGTTAGATGCATTAATTATTGGAAAAATTGAAGCAGGTCATCATGGGAAAACCTCATTTCTACATTAGTAAGCACATAAATCTTACTTTGGCTGTCATCTTCTGGGTGAGGCGGAAACAACGGGTCTGAGATGTTCTCCTCTAGAAATCTGTGAGATAGAGTTTGGCAGGTGTTGCTCACTGAGAAGAAAGACAGAGAGATTTGTGTTGTTATAGTATGAATGTGAACCAGTCAACCTTTTGGAAATCATAAATTGTCTTTTATTTTCAACACACTCAACAAAATGATGTCAGCTTGTACTGTAGCACTTAGTGCACATATATGAGGCCAGTCTTATTACGCGTACTTGAAGCATAATGAAGGCAATTTTTCTAAGTTTGTGGTTCCAACCATTTTAATCAATCAACCAGAGTTTATTTATATCGCACATGTCATACATTTTTCCAGCTTAAAGTGCTTTACAGATATAACAACAGAAAAAAAACAAAAGCCTCTCTCTCTCTCATTTGCGCACACACAGAAATAATCTGTTTTCAGCCCACAGTATAAAACTGGTGAGGAAAAACTATCAGTAAGGAAAAACTACAGATAATAAGATAAAAACAATAATAATTGATTAGATTAAAAATTTATATAGTGCCTTGAAAAAGCACTTTACATTGTATCCATTCACACTTGATGATGGTTAACTACATGTGCAGCCACAGTTGGCCTGGGGCAGACTGATGGAAATGTGGCAGCCAATCCGCATCAACGGCCTCTACGGCCGCCACCGAACTTTCATCCACATTCATACGCCAGTGATGACGACACTTGCCCACAACAACAACAGACTGACCTGGTAAAATTAAAACAAAAGAAATTGAAATAGACATAAATAAGAATAGAAAGGACATAAGATGCAACTAAAAATAGAATAAAATAATAATTTGAATGCTTTAGAAAGCAAAATTAAGTTGCTTAAAAAGCCAAGTTAAAAAGGTGGGTTTTTAGCTTTGGTTATCAGGTTTTCAGGAAAGTTGCTCCACAAACGTGGACTAAAGGAAAAGAATGAGAATAATAAAGGTAAAAAGAAAAGTCTCTCTAATTATTTTAGTTCTAACTTTTGGAGTTATTTAAAACCCTGTCCTGAAGACCTCAGTGTTCTAACAGACTCATAATATAAAAACACTTCAGATAAACACTCAGGACTTAGACCATTAAGAGCCCGAAAAGCCAGTAAAAGAATCTTAAAATCTATTCTGAAACATGACAGGAAGCAAATGCAGACTTTAAAATTGGTGTTATTTATTCCATTTTCTACAAGTATAGAAAACATTTTTATTCCCTACTCTGTGTGAGAAGTTACATTTCCAGTGACTTGAGACTCAGCTTGGACTTGCAAAAACTTGCTATGTGCAGAGTTTTCATTTTATTTTGTGGTCAGGTAAGTGGGTGCATGGCTGGGATTCATTTTTACGCAGGTTGGCATGGTTACTGGTTGTGTAAATTATCTTCAGTTAAGGTGTTTCCGTTGGGTGGATGTGCTGCATCTCCACTGAAGCACTTTAATTTTATCCATTGCATTTCTATGGTTACAGCATGCAGCTGTATTCTTCTGGTTCAACAGTGGGCTGCATCTCTGGTCTACTTCATGTTTTCATGTTTAGCACCTAAAGCAGCAGCGAGAACCTACCACCAGGTAGAATTAAGCAGGTCTTTTCTTTTTTGGTAATGTATAGTTTAGGTTTATGGTTGCTCAATAAGTCAAACCAGTGATGTACTTAGGTTTCTGTCCAGTATGCTGAATGCATGTGTTTTTTGGTCTCTGATGAATTTTCAGTAGTCTGTTTGTGGCTTTTGGTAACTTTTGTTGCCACAGAATGAACTTGGAGACTAATTTGTTCATGTGAGCCAGCATCTTGAGTTTCATCATAAGAACACGCTCATATGCTTTGTATGTACCATAACATTTGTGGCTGCCAGTGCTGATTAATATTGAGGCGAGTGTATCGTGTTTCGTGTGTGTTTCTCTCAGTGTGTCTTATGGATTGTTTGGTTTTTTTTTCTACTGGTATGAGACTGTGAGTGAGACCGTTTGTGTTGGGGCAACAACAGTCCACATTCAATTTGCACCATTTTGTGTCTGTCATATTTTTGTGTGTTCATTGTAGCAACATTGTTTTAAGATCCTCAAAATCAAGTGCCTCCTTAGCTGCCTGGACAAGTACTGCTAAATTATTTGGCAGTTGTCTCTCTGTTGCGAATGTGCAAAACATTTCTGCAGCAATGCGTTGATCAAAATCGATGTGTTTTGATAAAGTAAAGTTAAAAGTTGAGGTTAAGTTGGATATTAAAATAGTGTGGTAGGTCAAACTTCTTGTTTAGGTTTGATGCCTCATTAGGTGATTGGAGATGCTGTGTGGTGGTGACCTATTGGTCTCTTGCTGCTTGTTATGTAGATTTAACAGCTCAAAAATGGGACCAGGTTTCGAAGGAGCCCTATTTTAGGAGGGCTGTTAAGCCCCTTTTGCTGGATGGAAAACTGGATGGAATAGGTAAATTATTTTTTAAAAAAGATGGGTGCATGTTCTGCTGTTTCTGTGATTAAAAAAATAAAAGATTCCAATTATTACTACACTTCCCTCCTGCCATGAATGACAGTGATCAGGCATTTTTTTGTTACAGCTGACCATGCACTTCTTTCATTGTAGTAAGTTTCAGTCTAGTGTTTGTATCTCAACTGCAAGTTTTTTAGTTGTCTGATGTCTTCTTTATGAAATTTTTACTATGCTGCACCTGGGAAAGTATTAAAATAAAATAATAATGCTGCACTCAAAGTTCTTCAAAGAGAAGAAAAACTTCCTTTGCAACAGCTTATTTCTTTTTATGTGAAAAATGCATTCCTGGAAGCGTTCATGTTTTTTCTCTCTACTTTTTGCTCTAAACAGAGAAAGATTTGTTATCTGGGGACAGATGACATTTTCAGTTTTCTTTTCATTAAATTCAGTAAATAGAGGTAAAAGTGCAATTTTACTTGGTACATTTAATAAATGTGCCATCTTTTTTTACCAAAAGGTAAAATGTTTAAGATAAAACAAAGTATCAAGTAAACCAAGAGGGCCAAGATGGTTGCATAGCACTACAGAAAAATAGAAAAATAGACACATATATAAATAGATCTAGGCTGTTGCTACACCACAAACTATTGAACAAGGACTTATTTTAGATGACGTGTCTTGACATGGCTGTTAATGTGCACTGGGATGGTGGGGGTTGGGCACTTTACACGTGACATGACATTCAACAAACTAACTAGCATGACCAGTGGATAATGAGGGAGATGATCACATCTCAGTGGATCATTGCAACTTAAACCCAGTACTGACCTCTGAACAGGGACATTACTGTTTTCTGGTGCCTGTAAGGCAAGGTCAAGCAAGTCAAGCAGGACAAATTGAATTATTAAAAGGACTGTTTATCAAAATCAGTTAGTGATGCTAATGATAAGGAGTTGAGGGGTCAGTTTGCTAAATGGCAGCTGAGCTATTCATTGGTAAATAAAGGATAAAAGCTGCTATGGATAGATTCCTGAATATGGAAACCAGAAAATTTTAACTTTCCAAAAAAAGAAAGGGGATTCAGCCTAGAGAAAAAAAAATGTTAGAAGGCTATTATTAACATTAATTAAGAGGTTTGGAAAATCCCCCCTACAATTCAAACTTCCTTTCAACTTCTCTCATTTCTGACTTGTCCAGTTTAGATTAAATAAAAAGAGGGGGAAAACCAACAAAACACTCATATATTCTTTTTTTATGTCAAAGATATCAGTTTCATCACCAACCAACACAGCTGCCAGTTTCTTTGATCACAATGCCGGCTGTACTGTGTACCACAGGCTTTTGAATGTTGTTGGTGCCGCTGAAAGAGGCGAAGAAATTAGACAGCAAAGAGTTAAAGCTGCTGTTTGTAGTTTAGTTCTAGTCAGGACTGTGGTTTCAATTAAAAGTTGCAGATCCTGAACAGCTCCGAAACTTCACATTTGATAATGTTTCCCAACACAAAAGGTAGTTAACTAGCTGTCACCATTAGTGGCCTCTCCAACTCTGATTGCCTCATCCATCACTTTCTCATCAGAGGCTTTTTTTTCTCACCGCTGGAAAACACAGCTTCATCTGTTTGTAGAGCTTTTTTGGAAATCCATATAAATACTGGGTGCTTAAATAATCCTAGAGTTGCAGCTACAGATTTCAAAGCAATATTCTCATAAAGCCGATTATTTTACACTTCCTCTGCTATCTGTATGTATAATATGGAAGGTTTGCATCGGTTTCAGCACTTCATTTATCACCTCTGCTCTTCATGTGCTAATGGAAGTAACGTTTAGGAAGAATCATAAAAGTGTAGTTTGAGCAGGTTCAAAGGAACCTGAAGGTTCAAAAGACTTTCTAAATGTCTCATGCTTATGGTATTTATTAAACTCTATCTCACTCTATGTACTGCACATCAACAGGACGACACATATCCTCCCTCAAATAACCCATCAGATTGGATCCTATCCGTGTGTCTAGGTCAGTTATTTAGCTGCCATCTTTTTCATAACCTGCTGTTTCAAAATGGTTTTGTTTTGCTCTAAATTACAGTTTTACACCGCTGATAGAAAGCATGAGCAGTCTCTGCAGGTCTCTGTTGGCACTAAAAGGAATATGATTTGTGAAACTCAGAAAATAGTCCCAGATTTCAAAGTGACACCACCACAATGCTGGCTTTGACAGAGCATCATCACAAATCTAAAAGACTAAAGGGACTGGAACACCCGTCTCTTTTGCTCCTTGACCCCAACATGCCCTTTACTCAAAGGCTTTTTATTTGTTTTTGTGTGTTTAGACAGGCTTCCTGTCGCCTTTTACAAGGACAATTACTGTTATTAACAATTTATAATCAATGATCTGCTGCCAGCCATTCAGTCACTGTCACTACACCCTTCACCTAAATTCTGCCTCAACATGCAAAGCTGCTGAGCCATGGGAATTATTTACAGTATTACAGAAAATTGTGCTTCGCTACTAGGGAAGGACTTACGAAGGAATCAGGAACTAATGACCAGTATTTACTGATGAACATAAAACCTAGGTTTATTAGGATTCAAGATATTTACATACACTTGGGGTCTGGGCAAAAAGTTACTAATGATTACATAATGGTCAGTTAACGTAAAAAGTACAGTATGAAACCAGTAAGAAGCTGAAAAAAACAACATAATTTCTTGAGTGTTAAAACATTCCTTAGTGATTATTTACTTTTTGTGCACCTTGATGTAAAGTGACACACTGTACCAAGTTCCAAATACCATTAATATCATTTTAATACCATAAATACCATTTTAATTTAAATGTAAAGTGAAAAAGTCAAAAATGTAAAGTCAAAATTAAAGTGGAGACAGTAAAAATTGGTACATTCAAATACTTCAAGGCCACCTGCTTTGTCCAAAGACAAAGCCTTTGCTGAAGCAGGTAAATTATCCTCAAGCCCAAGAAGGTCAGAAAACTGCTGAGAATCCTGAGAGATGTAAAAAAATGAATAACTATAATATGCTTTCAGTGTAATTCTACATTTTTAGCAATTATGGAACTTTATTAGTAAAATTTACTTGCTGAAGGTGTACACAATAAATGCCTTATGCACAATACAGAGCATTTCATTGTCTTCTGCATCATTTGGGTTTTGCGACTAATTTCCTGTACTGATTTGATTTGATTTTGATTTAATCTGATTCGATTTGTTTACAGATATTTTTGTAACACCACATTTTCTAAAATATTTAAGACATTCTCAGATAACTTTTTAAAAATAATTAAATAATCAGATTTAAATAAATGAAAACCTGTAATATACTTAAATTGTAATTCTACATTTTCAGCAATTAATCAGCAAATAATTGCTACTCAAAAATGTATGTACATTTCATAATGCACTTTTGAGAATAATTTTATTACATAAAATCACTGTGAACAACATAATATTGATACACCAACAAATGTTAATTAGTCCCAGTGAGGGAATGGCAAGCCCAGCCTAATGCATAACGTCATGCATTCAGCAGCAAAAGAGGAGGAGCTTATTTGGAAGAATAAATATAAATCTGAAATGATACGTAATGATTAACTAATGATTTAGTACTCAGTAAGTACTTGGTATTATTGGTAATTTTACAAAAAGTTACACAAAAATACTAAGTAAAGATTAAGTAATGATTCAATACTCAGGAATTGATGTTTATTTTTTTTTTTTTTTTTTTACGTTTCTTACTGATTACAGTCTTTTCATATGTTAAACCATGTAATCTTGGTACCTCTAAGCACTTATAAATAATTCCAATGTACCCAGACCAAATCTTAATGAACTTATGTTCTTAATTAAATACTAGTTAACTACCAATTAGTTCCTGATTCTTTCCTCTTTGGTTTTCCTGACAGCTAACCATTAGTTCCCTAATAAGCCAGGGCTGTGTGTTCATCACTCAGTACTGGTTAACTAACTACAAATTCCCTGATAACTCTGGGCTTTGTGTCCATCAATTAAGTACTGGTTAACAATACGTTAGTTCCTGATTCATTCCAAAATCCTTCCCTAGCAACAAAGCACAATTTAGTGTAAATTATTATAGCGTTATCGAAATAACCACGTAACCTCATCGCACATTGTCTCAGGAGACATTTCTGCAGCTAGTCAACTGCATATACTTGCACACCCCTTTTAGTTAATTATTTAATTAATTTGTAGTGTAATTTACTTTACTGTACTTTTAGTGTTTTTTGTTTTTTGTTTTTTTTACCATTGTGTGTTTTTAATTTTGTGTTTTCATTATTGGTAAGTTGTGTGTTTCTAATTTAATTTTATGGTGAATATATTTAACTTTAAGATGAGTTACTGACAGAAATTTCATTATGTGAACGCATAATGACAAAAAAGTCTTCTTGAATCTAACCTAAGTGATGATGATTGACTGATGAAGAGTAAAATGTCATGCCAGACTTACAGTCAGTAAGTAAGCAGTTAGAAACACATGAAGCAGATCAACTTGAAGTTCTATTAAAGAGAACATATTTGAATATTTATTTATTTATATAAGTAATGGCATAAATACTTTCCAGAGTAATTAGTTATTTTTATAATGCTGTAACTCTGTTACTAACTCAGTTATTTTTTGGCAAAAGTAACTAGGTTTTTTTTTTTGTTTTTGTTTTGTTTGTTTTGTGTGTGTGTGTGTGTTTTTTTTAAAGTAAACTGTTCAACACTGGTGTTTATTACATTCCATTAATTCTTTTTCTGTTGCTAGTCGTAAAATTGTATTCTTCAGTGCAAAGATACCCTGCAAAAAGAGGCCCATTCAGCATGAATACAGAGCTGCATGAGGCGGATAGTTAAAAGAAGTTTAATAGGTACCAGCAACACATAGAAACATACACAGAAACAACATTAGTGTGGTCAGCCACAATAAGCCACTTCCTGTAAGAGTTAGCAGGCTTTGCATCTTGTCATGGGGACATGTAACACTTGGGTAATATCTGTAGTTCATTGCAGCTGTGACAGCTGTGTCATTACCAGATTCCTGCCTCACACGCAGTCTTTTAATCATGTTTGATGAGCCTTTTTTAACTTTAAGCACCTGCCCCTTAAGATGTTTTGGCACTGGCCTGCCAGAAGTGCTTCAGCAGTTGTGATGATTGGAATCACCAATTGTCAGGTTGCCATCTAAAATTCATGCTTTGACCATATGCACCCTTTTCTGACTTTTTCTACACCCTATTCCAGTTCCAATAAACATTTTCTTCTTGATTGTTTCTTGTTCTTGGGAAAGTCCACATCTAACTTTCAGAGCATCATGATTGCTCTTTTTTGCCATGCTTGGAGCATCAGCCACAACAGCCTCTGCAGGTCAAGAAGCCCCTTTTGAATGGCTTTGGTAATCTATGACTATTGAGATTTTGCAACTCTGATGTAGCTACTGGCTATGTGTTTCTGCTCTTATTTAAAGGGGCTCATTCAAACTACTTCAGCCTCCTGCGGTTCACTGGGCTGCAGTATACATGCCAGAAACAGCTGTGGAAAAACACAAAGTGCATATTCAAAGATATACACACACACATACAAAAACTCTCCTATTTATCACTGAGCTATTCTTACAGACATATTTTTGTCTGGACCAGAGGGGTGAACTGTCCACAGCTACATAGAAGCACTGTTCAGGAAAACTTAAAAAAATTAGTCAAATAACATTCATACTTAAAATGTTCATGTGTTGGAGCTCTTGTAATTTCTTGTGACTGTGCAGTTATCAGAACAGTGAGGATGTCTAAAAGGCCCCTATTCACTTGTGGAGTTGGAGAAACTCTGCAACATTGACTCTAGCTCAGCTTGTACACCGCAAGATCAAAGACTGCTTTAGACATAAGAGGAGGGTCTTGTGTCATTCGACTAAATCCTAAGCAAAAATGATTTAGAGGCATAAAGTCAATATACTGTGCTGGAGTTTTGCTTCTTACTGAAGATAAGGAGTGAAGGAAGTGCTTTTTTTGGTGAAGGATGGTGCAGTAGTGACACTGAAGTGATATAAAACTGCTACAACTCCAATTCATCAATGCCATTTTGAGTTATGTGGATGGGTGGATGATTTCCAGCTAATAAATTCTCATTTCTTTTTCACTGAAGAAGCAAGACTTAAAAACATTCTCTCGCACTGCATTGTTTGTCTGCAGTCAGGATAAATGGATTTGCAAAACAGGCCAGATCAAACATGAACTTAATGTGCAGCACATGATAAAGATGTTTTTCTAGGAGTGGAACACTTACAGGAGTGCTGACAGTATGGTCATCCCATTAATTAATTAATTATGACTCATGCTACAGTTGAGATTATGATGTTTCATTGTGCTATTTGTCTGCTGCTTCATTAGAAAATTATCAGAAAGCTGGCAGATTCCAAAGAAAATGGTTATTAATAAAGCAGGATGGAGCTCAAAAGAGTCAAAGTTGTTTTAATCTAAAAGTATGTGCTACAAAAGATTAACACACTGTTGCATGAGGACACTGAAAACTAAACAAACAGTTTGACATTTTAGGGAAAAAGAAAATTGTTACAACTGGAACCTTGTATGCAGATTGTGACATACTTCTGATTATTGTGTCCTGCAGCCAAAGTGAATACAATGACAGGACAAGTAAGCTGCAAGAGAAAGAAGAAATGTGACCAAAATAAAGAAATGAAAAGGTTGTATGAGAGAAAGACACAAAGACAGTATCTGTGGTAGACAGAGAAGAAGAGCTGTGTTATTTCTGCTATTTTTTAAAAGTTGTTTTAAGGCATTTTGTTGGATAGTTGTGTTGGGAAAAAACACACAAGAAAGAGAGCAGGAGATTTAAATATGGCAAAAGTGCTTTCTTTCAGGAATAATAAGCATGATATGGTTACAATTTTGCAGTCTACTGAAACAGTGCATGCTGATCATGTTTAAAATCAAGTCTGAGAAATCTCTTTGAAGCCCAATTACTCTGAAAATGACAGAGTCTGGACAATGACAGATGGCACTAACACAGCATCTAGTTGCAACAGTGAGATTAATGTGTTTTTAGGCTTTTGCACGTCCATCTTATGTCGGCACATCCTGCAAGATAAGTCACCATAGTCGTTATATATATATACTGTATATTTAAAGTGCAATTAGATCAAAACTCAATGGTATCTGCACTTCACATGTATAGGCTGATACAGGCTTTGAAGTTGAATATCTTGCTATTAGGGTGTGCAGTACATCCCTTTTTTGCATATGCAATCAAAAAGATGGCAACATTTATGATGAACAAAAGCTATGCTTCAAATAGAAAGACAAAATAAAAAAAAACCCTACAAAGGATCAGAGATCTGCATGAGTTTTTCTTTCTCTGCAGCTAGAGTCTTTGTCTGTGATCTACAGCAACAAACTGAGACTGATAATACAGAAAAGAGCCCATATTTAGAAACTAAGACTAAGACGATCCCCTCAGAGAGTCTACACAAAATTCCCGGGTGTTGTAATTTCCTACCATTCTGGATAACTCTTGCCTTGGTTACACTTTCATGCCAAAACATTTTCGTTTTACTGTTTCAGCCTCAGACAATTAAATGTGTAATCAAATGTTGAAAGAGCCATCAACTGATATCATTTATCTCTCTGACAGTCTAAAACCTAAAGTCTGTCCTACATGATATGAGTGCCTATAATGCAGACAGCTGGCTCTGTTGCTGTATGAGATGGTAGGTAGGCATTGGTGAACAGTGTTGAACCACTGATATCAAAGTGGAAGATTGCATGTTCAGTCTTCTACTAACTTTCACAGTCCTTTCACATGAATTCCACCATTACTTACGTAACTGCTTTTCTCCCACTGATTTATGGTTACAGCTAGAAGTTAAAAGCATAAAAATATTGTTTAAGAGTTTGACAAATATACACAGTTTAATTCTTACAGTTCAAAGCTCCCTTCTTGTAATGGGATCCTGTGCTAAACAAAATAACTGCCAACCACAGCACTGTTGTGTTACAATTTCTAACCCTTAATTGTATAGACTGCTATATTTTTGACATTTGGACAAATGGCTTTAAAGTGAGTGTGGAATCTGGACCCAATTGGTGACAAGGAGCAAAAAAGATAAAAACTTCAGTGTCACAGGAGGACACAAAGGAAAGGTGCTTCACAGATGGAAGCCACAGACAAAAATGTCAGTGGCTGTATAAAATAATATAATATAAACATGGAAAGGTCTTTGAGCTAGTAGTTCCCCCTTTCTGAAGAGGGGGATCACCACCCCAGTCTGCCTGCCCAGGGGAACTGTCCCCGATGTCCACGGGATGCTGCAGTGGCGTGTCAGCCAAGACAGCCCTTCAACATCCAGAGCCTTAAGGAACTCTGGGTGGACCTCATCCACCCCCGGGGCCTTGCCACCGAGGAGCTTTTTAACCACCTCAGCGACCTCAGCCCCAGTGATAGGAGAGCCAGCACCAGCTACCCTAGACTCTGCTATCCTCAGCGGAAGACATGTTGGTGTGATTGAGAAGGTCTTCGAAGTATTCCTTCCACCGCCTCACAACGTCCCTAATCGAGGTCAGCAGCCCCCCATCCACACTGTACACCGTGTTGACAGAGCACTACTTTCCCCTCCTGAGCTGTCGGATGGTGGACCAGAATCTCCTCGAAGCTGTCTGGAAGTCATTCTCCATGGCCTCTCCAAACTCCTCCCATGCCCGAGTTTTTGCCTTAGCCACCGCTGAAGCTATGCTCCGCTTAGCCCCCCGATATCCATCAGCTGCCTCTGGAGTCCCACAGGACAAAAAGGCCTGATAGGACTCCTTCTTCAGCTTGACAGCATCCCTTACTGCCGGTGTCCACCAACCCGCCACGACAGGCACTGACGACCTTACGGCTACAGCTGCGGCTGGCCCCCTCGACAATAGAGGCATGGAACACAGCCCATTCAGACTCAATGTCCCCTGCCTCACCTGGGACATGGTTGAAGCTCTCTTGGAGATGGGAGTTGAAACTCTTTCTGACAGGGGACTCTGCCAGACGTTCCCAGCAGACCCTCACAACACGCTTGGGTCTGTCAGGCCTGACCGGCATCCTACCCCACCATCTGAGCCAACTCACCACCAGGTGGTGATCAGTTGACAGCTCCGCCCC
Source organism: Melanotaenia boesemani (assembly GCF_017639745.1). Classification (NCBI taxonomy): domain Eukaryota; kingdom Metazoa; phylum Chordata; class Actinopteri; order Atheriniformes; family Melanotaeniidae; genus Melanotaenia; species Melanotaenia boesemani. The sequence goes on from NC_055701.1 coordinate 13,753,836, forward strand.
TCTCTTCACCCGAGTGTCCCAAACATGCAGCCGCAAGTCCGACAACACGACTACAAAGTCGATCATCGAACTGCGGCCTAGAGTGTCCTGGTGCCAAGTGCACATGTGGACACTCTTATGTCTGAACAAGGTGTTTGTTATGGACAATCCATGACGAGCACAGAAGTCCAACAACAAAACACCACTCGGATTTAGATTAGGGGGGCCATTCCTCCCAATCACGCCCCTCCAGGTCTCGCTGTCATTGCCCACGTGAGCATTGAAGTCCCCCAGCCCCTCTCAAGGACAGTGGTTCCAGAGCCCAAGCCATGCGTCGAGGTGAGTCCAACTATATCTAGCCGGAACCGCTCAACCTTGCGCACCAGCTCAGGCTCCTTTCCCACCAGAGAGGTGACATTCCACGTCTCTAGAGCTAGCTTTTGCAGCCGAGGATCAGACCACCAGGGTCCCCACCTCTGGCAGCCGCCCAGCTCACACTGCACCAGACCCCTATTGCTCCTCCTGCAGGTGGTGAGCCCACGGGAGGAGAGACTCATGTCACCCTTTCGGGTTGAGCCCGACCGTGCCCCATGGGCAAAGGCCCGATCACCAGGCGCTTGCCTCCATGCCCCACCTCCAGGCCTGGCTCCCGAGGGGGGCCCCGGTGACCCACGTCCGGGCAAGGGAAACCTTGGTCCTTGCTTTCTCATCATCATAGGGGAGATCTGAGCTGCACTTCGTCTGGTCCCTCCTCTAGACACCTGTTTGCCATGGGTGACCCTACCAGGGGCATGAGCCCCCGACAGCATAGCCGCTAGGATCGTCAGGACACACAAACTCCTCCACCACGATAAGGTGGCAGCTCAGGGAGGAAGAAAAAAAAAAAAAAAAAACTTGTTAATCATATTTAAAGTAAAAGTAAAAATTTCTGTTTGGGAGTATAAGAAATATCTCCCAACAGTTATTTAGTGACTTATGTGTGAAAGGACCATATATTACAAATTATTTTTGTTTTACTAATGATTTCTTTCAGACATTGAGCAGAAAAGTTCTTAAGGTAAGCTAGAGCAAGGATTAATTTGGCCACCTTCATTTACTACTTTATTTACTACTTTAACCCAGACATTAACAACAACAAAATAATGGCAGCTATCACATTCAAATGGAAAAATGTAGCTTTTCTGCCACCTAATCCCATCCCAGATCCCAGATGCTTCAAGACACATTAAATAATAACTTATTTGAAGAAAAATTGAAGGAACGCTTTTCTTTTAATGAAGCTCGTGAAAAAGTTCAGACAGGAAAATCTTTTCCTTCATACATATCCTCATAATCTGGTGTTTCACTTCCATTTCCTTCACTATTAAACTCACATTATTCTTAATTCTGTCATCCCGACTCTAGTCCAGTGGTCTTCTTTCCTGCTACTTTTCAAACCAATCACTTAAAATCTATCATTCCTGTTCAACCCCATTTCCAGCTCTTCCTGATTCCAGCCTCATAAGAAGCATTGCTGTTCATCAGGGTATTATACCATGCGAGAAATTATAAGACACCCCTATCTTCAACTGTATAACCTCTCTGTAAAATAATTCCAGACCACTGTATCAGCATTTATCTTTAATCTGCTCTTCAGAAACTGAAATACACATTTGTGCTCATCTCTGCTCTGATGCCTGTCCAAAAGAACCAAACCTACTCTCGTGTCTCAAACCCTCATCAATAAAGCTCCAGTCGCACGCATGGGAGCATATTTGGAAATCATTTGTTCATACCAGCACGATTATGAACCATAAGTCTATTTTCTCCTCTGATTTTATGTCTCTTATTTGCAAAGCCATTATAAGACTTGAGTATTACAGATGCAGAGGCAAACTTAGAAGACCCAAAAGACTTCCAACTTGTCTTTAATGAGATTTGAGGATAAATGTGTGCAAATAAAAGAATAATCTGAATAAACAATGTGGGAACAATTACTGACAGCCTTCATTACTACTAGAAATTAGAGCAAGGTCTCAGGCTTTTCTCTGGGTTGAGTTAACTTTTATTTAATCATTGAGTCCTTGTGCAATCAGACCACCAAGAGTACACTGCAGTAGACTGTGTACTGTCACGGCGTACAGTGCAGAAGGTTATATCTTACTCAAGGCTGATGTTTCTAGAGAAACTCATGTACAGTTACTTAGTTGTAAAATTCTTACATTGAGCTGCAGCTTAGTTTAGCTATCCAGATTTTAACTTAACTGCTTCAGGTCAATTTCACTGTGCTGCTAGTGCAACATCTAACAGCATGACATCAACTCCAGAATCTACTTTTACCAAAAATGAGGACTGTGGTCTTTTTAGGGTCAAACGGCCTAGACCACATCTGTAAATACAGTAGGACTTTTTCACTGCAGACCATGTGATGTGTCACAGGAGGAAAAAATAACATGGATTTAAGACTGCTTTGGTTTTATTATAAATGCCAACTAACTTTATACTGGTTGGTCGGGTTTCTAACCAGTATAAATAAAATATTAATGATAATAATGAAGAATTTGAAGTTAAAAGTTCATTTTATACAATAAGGTGATTGAAATTAATTAAACAAAAATGCACTGTTAGAATTAAAAAAAGAAAAACCCTACTGAAACTATCAAATTCAGCTCTCTAAAAAAAAGTTTGAATATGTGCAATTATCAGAGAAACTGTGAATGCACAAAAACATCTGGGTGCTCTACATCTCTGCTGTCATAATAAAGACAAGTATTGTAAATATATGTGCTCTAAGAAAATATCAGCTTCACTTGCAAAGAAAACATCAAAGACTCATAATTTGTGACTGTCAAGTTGTATCTCTCCATCAGCCCATTTCCTACAGAGCCTCTTTACTCCTATATTTTTATCCCGATCACTCTCACAGGTTGGATTAAAATAAGTGCAGAACTTTATACAAGATGAAATGTAGGAAATATCTTTCTTATTTTTTACTGAAGGCATATTAAACATAAAAAAGACAGATCCATTTGCTGCACAGTTAAGTTCTGCCATTTAACACTACTACTATTTTTCAGAGGAAGAAGCTTTAATGGGGCTAAAATAGAGCTACTTATCTTCATTTTCATATTCAGAATGGAAGGTTTTGAATGTAGATTGGAGATAAATAGAGCTGCTATCTGAAGGAGTTGCTCCACGGGTAAAAGAGAATTAAATAAACATCTTTGCATAAACTGTGCATTTTATGTCACATTAATTCAGTTAGATAATGGAATGACAATTTAATGGAAATTGAACATATTATGATATTTGGGGTGAATAGGTGTCATAGGAATATTTTACACTTCTGTTTTAAAACTGTGCAATACACCTTCCCAGTCTATTAAATAGTAACAAACTGTGCAAATATAATTGGAGTGCTTTTATGCAAATTATAACAAAATTAAAGATACAACTTTGCATACTGCTTTGTGCATCACCGTAGGTCTGCATCACAAAAAATATAGAGACTAAGATGTTTTATACAAGTAAAGCATAATAATAATTAAAAAAAAAACTCTACTTTATCAAATATTTTATGTTGCAGGTAAAATTATGCACACCAAGACTTGACTGTCAGCATTTCCACATTCAGAGCTCCTATTTTAGACAAAACCATAAGCAAATAAATCGCTGACTGAATCTAATTCACGTATTAAATAAAATAACATTTTTGAAAGCAAAATTTAGACTATTGACAGAAATATTCAGATACACAAAAGAATGAAGACTGAAGGGCGAGTTCTTTCTTAATGTAATCAAACGGGCCTAGAAAATTATGTTAATTTATGTCACATTAATGCATTAGAACTAAAAGTTTAATTAAAAAGCTATGAAACATCATCCTATTTCACTCAAAGTCACAGCCCCCTTCACTATTTTCAAGGCTAAATTGAAAACCTATTTATTTTTAAAGCTTTTCAGTTTTCTCAAGTTTTTTTAACTGATTTTTAAATACCTTTGCTGTGTTTGCTTTTATAAATGATCTACTGTTGTTTATCTTTTGCTTCTGAAAATTATTAAGCAATTTGGTCAACTTTGGTTATTTTTGAATGTGCTCTGCAAATAAATTTAAATTAATTTAGTTTGATACTCAAAGCAAGAAAGCAGTACAGAAATAGCACAGTGCTTAAACTGCACTGCCTGTTGCATTTAATTTGGAAATATGTTTGTTACACATTCATCCTGAACATCCCACAATCTTTTCTTGATGTGTTTATGCAAAATGACAAGAAAAATGTACAGCATTACAGTGCATTCATGTCAAAATAATTTTATAAAGCAATAATAGCTTTTTGGATATTGGCAAGCTATGAGATACTTTAGGTGAATAAGTATCTTGAAGCACCTCTATCAACAGTTATAAAGATGTGCAACAGACTAGTCCAGACACAGAGAGTCAGCTCTCTGTCTCCATGTAAATGAAAACAAAAATATTCATTTTAGACTGGAGAAAAAACTCATTTGCATCAGACTTGTTATGCCCAAGTTCTGACATGAACACCTTAATTGTCCGCCTCATGCAGATACACATCTAAAGACCCATTCATGTGCAGTGAATCAGGCTTTTGGCATTTAAGAATTAAGCCTCATAACTTAATTTATGATTTAACTGGTTGCAGCTGTGCTTCATTTAGCTGGTACATCATGAGAGATGCACAGATTCTTCTCACAGTCCCCTTTCACCAAAAACTGAGCTTCTCATACGGCACATTTCATGTTGTTTCCTTCTGTTCTCTGACAAGAATATGTAAAAATGAGTCTTAAAGGCTACATACACAAAATGTAATAAACAGAAACTCAACGTGACTTGGAACAATTCCACTGACATGGAAACAGCTCATGTGATTTTGATAAACAATGTACTGAAAGCCGGGTAATGGTAAAGAGCTTTTACTACATGGTTGTAATGTACTTTTGCAATACTGTTTTTTTTTATTTATTTATTCTCAGAGCATATTTGTAAATGTCAGATAAAACCTTTTTATCTTCTCTGGTTATGTAGTAGATGAGAGCAATAGAAAGAAAAAGAGATACACAATTCATCATCCAAATAAAATAAAGAAATAATATGATTGAAATTCAAAACTTGGTTTGAGATACTAATCACACTGGCCAACAGTTTACCTGATGTAGGATCTTCTCCTGAACAGCCAAAAAAATTTACATTATAAAAAAAACCCGTAAGCTTGTTTGATCTAAGGCAATAAAAGACTTGGTCCTGAGGAAGTGACATTAAGCTACAGTATGGCAGCACCAATATAAGAGAAAATTTAAAGTCTTCACTATGCTTTTACTTGTCAAAACTAAACCTTAAATCTCAATTTTTTATAATTGCATATGCTATTATACATCAAGCAAGTGCAATAAAATAAGACTCAGATTATGCTTTATGCATCTGTAATTGGGCAGTGAGTGGTGGTACTAAAACAGTATTATAACCATTTATTTTATGACAGCCTGCAGTCTATTTGTTTTAGACATACTGAACTCAGTGCAGACTTTAACTTTAAGGGGTGGTGGCATTACTGAGAAAGAGACACAAAAACTAGCAATACAAGAACTTATAAGCCAATCTTTCACACACAAGATTAACAATTTTAACTTATTAGTTTACGTGTATTTTTTATTTTTATTTTCTTGCGTTTTGATAAACCAGTTTCCTAAACATACAGGCCTACTTGTGCACTTGTACCTCTAGCTGTTTTAGGTTTTCAAACCTGATGTGCAAAAATCAGGAGGAGCACGAATAACTAAAGTGACCCCAAAGATTTGGCACTATTGTTTGCAGGGTCAAGGTTGATGACCATAACTTAATTCCATAAACCTGTACATTCATTTTACATTAATTAGGCCAGCGCTTTATGGGGCTCAACCCCACTACATAGAAACACCAAAGAAGAAAGAGTACCATAACATAGCTCCAACATTATGCTGACATTATTGTTGTGAGGGATATGGTGAAGGAGCAATAATTTGTTTTTAAGTGGATATTTTGTTCTTATTTTGGAGTTTAGGAACTTACAACAAAGCTCAAGTTATAAGATGCATGATAAGTGCATAATCCATCTCACAAAAATTTAGAACAGTGGTAATACAACTGTGCTGAACCACATTAGCCAGTTCCACTCAGACTTCTGTAACCTAAAGAAGCACAGTCAGTCTGATTTATCATCTGAGAACAAGATCCTGTCAACTTTGCTCTTCAGCTCTGAGACAGGAAGGAGAATCACCACATTGCTGGTTAATTTCATAGCTAAAGATCTATGAAAACTGCTAATAACATAACAGTATATACTTAGTTATGTCACTCAAACACTGGTGTTAAAAGGATATAATCTCTCTGCTGAAGACAAAATTAAAAAGAAACTTAACAAGTAAATTATAATTGAATCAAATTGAACTGAATGAAATCATGAGGCTGGTGAAGTTCACCCCTTTATTAATTACAAGTAAAATTATACCACTGCAACACCATGTAAGCTAGTAGTGGCATTAATGTGAATGCACATTTTAATACTGTAGAATCTAAATTAATTTCCTTTAATGTGTCATGCCTGCTCCTCCCCCTCGGGTGCGCTCCACATCCCACTCTACTGATCACTGGTTTCAGCATTACATTACCCAGGAGTCCTCTGCTCAAGCAATCATGGACTACACATGTGTCCCATCATCACCCTCAGCTGATGCCCCTGGTCATCCTGCTACTTATACTCCCTGCTCAGACTGATTCATTGTGTAGTATTAGCTTGACTCTCGTTTGACCTGCATCGGTCATCTTTTGTACTGGAAGCTTTATTAAAGTCTGTATAACTTTTGCTGTGCTTGTGTCCATCATCCCTCTGGTTCTGCCTGACATAATGTAACAACTAAAAATACTGAAACATGAATATTAATTCATCAATGCAAATACTCTCCTCTACATTTGCAGCAATAATAAATCTTACATTTTCTCAAAATTTGAAAAAAAAAATGCTTCACCAGCTTCAATAAGACAGAAAAAGACAAACGAATACACTAATAAATAAATATTTTTCCACAAATTAAACCACTGATTTAAATGCAATTTCCACAAATATCACAGAGGATGTTCTAATTGCTCACACTCACCAGATCGATAACCTTCACTTGTCACATGAAGTTGCTAATTAAATTACATGTACACATACTTATGCACATGTCTAAATGCAAACTAATAAAATGCTCAAGAGCACTTTATCAGAATTGAAGGCCTTACTCTGACTAAGAGTTTGTACTGGATAGCTTCACATCTGCCTGGATAGTATCGGTGGTATCTACAGGAACTAAAGCAATCCTTCTTGTCCACAATCTCAAAGCACAACTCCCACTGAGTCTGAATGGGCCAGCGAACTGACCTTCTTACCCAAGATCAATCAGCAGCGTTCACCACTCTTAGCTCTGCTTTGAGGTGTAAATGAGGCCAAAAGCGTCCCTGTGACCAATCAGAGGCAACGCTGTCTCCTGTATGACTCACTGCTTTGCTTCAGCTAACTGGAATCTGATGTCCGGCTCTTTTGGACTGATTGTTCTTGACAGCGTACTAAAGCAATACTTCCTGCAAAACAGAGAACATTTTAAACCTAAGCCAGATAAATATAAAATACTTCCTGGCAATAGAATACTGTTTCCCTGCTGTTTGCCCCATAATAGCTAAAAATGACTCTTTATTATTACTGCCCAAGAAAGAAAATACAGAAAATAAAAGAAAAGGGCGAGCTTGTTCATTCTTTGTCACAAACATCAAGACAAATCCTGAATACTATTATTTATATAAAGTCTATCTGCTTCATTTTATTAGAAGTCAGGGCACTACACTGTCATATTGTTTTCATTTAACAATGCTGAGTTACACCCAAGTTATTCTTCACTTCAATTTTGAGTCCAATGAAAGCTCTATAACTATACTCATAAAAATTAAAACAAAGTGTCTTAGTTTTCTTTTTTAGCAATGCAGAACACCCAGTTATAGAAAGAATATGATAAAAAAAAAGTTTGTTTTTTTTCGTGTATTTAATCAGAAATTAAACGGTTTTCAACGGGTGTTTCTTTTGGGAATCATTTACAATTATTTAATCGATGGGAGCTAGTCAATGCTTGTGCAATGCCACATCTTTGCTCAATCAGATACAAAGTTTTTATTATAGCATGAAACAGTAACATTTCTACTAAGTTCCCCCTTTTTACAACCATATAAACATTCATCTAATTGTTTATAACACTTTAATGACGCTGTCAGCAGATAATTCCTACTTGAACTCTGATTATGTAAATGTTTAATCATAGTCTGCTGCCTTGTCAACCATTAAAAAAATGAAAAAGACGAAAACATATGTTTGGAAAGCACACCTTGTGCCTGTTACTAATGATTGCCAGTGAATGTGTCAGGAAGTGCCTCATGTGCATAGCCAGTGCTGACTTCAACAAATGTTATCTAGATCCACACCAAAGGTAAAGGGTTTGTCCACACTCCCACTCTGCCAAGTGTCATGAAATTCAGCTTGGCCATTTTGGTGCAATCGTATATCAAGCAGTAAAACAAACAAACAAATGGAAATCATCTCAAACTCCACCCTGACTCTTGCATTGGAAGAGGAATAAATACATTCTCTGGCAAAAAACACATTTTAAAAAGAAAGTAAACACATAATTCTGTCTTTATCCCCAGAAACAGAAACTCTGTTTGTCACAGAATAAATCAAGAGGAAATGACATCCTCTATTCTCTGGAGAAGCAGAGCTCACTCATGTTACCTGATGAAACCCAGCTTTGTGGACCTGACAGAATTGGCACGCTGACATGTGCTCTGCAGTCTAAATAACAGTATTCCACAGAGAACCTTCCAGTAAGTTTCATTTGTTATGGTCACTTTCAAGAGTTCTGTGTGTTTATCCAGATAATTGTCCCCCCTAGGGAGGGAAGCTTGTTATGGATTGTGTGGTATTAGACGGCCCTTTAAGTGCCAAAGACTTCATTTTAAAAAACTCAACAGCAGCATCTCCTTCCAGAGTAAACACCCTTAGGAATCATTTCTGTGAGTTACTAGCTGCAGTGCTTTATGTAAAACCAGATGTATAGAGTTAAAAAAAAAACTTTTTTACTCTTTCTTATTTACCATTTGGATGTTAGTTTATGTGTACTAAATGAGAAGTGACTTTATGTGGAGTTATTTATCTAAAGAGGAGAAAAAAGTCCAAACCTCAGACTTCCTGTAAGTGTTTAACAGTGCAGCAGTAAGGCTAAATTGCTTTTACCTTTTTATATCTTTACTTAATGTATCTCTGTCAACTTTTCATCTAATACTCTTTATTTCTTTGCAACTGTTTGAAGTTTAAAAAAGACATTGAAAAAAATCTTTAAACCAATCTTCCTGGCTTTACCTCAACTCTCAAGCCCTTGAAACAAAGTGCGAGAAGCCCAGCTGGCCGCTCATCTGTCTGTTATCCAACCAGCAAGGTGGTGCCCCTGAGGCACAGCTTTGATCTTCCATCCCTCTCTCTTTGTGCCAGCTGTGGAAACATCCTTGCACTCAATCTACACCTGAGCAGCAGACATTTCAGTCTCATTCAACACCTTTACTAAAAGGACAAAGGAGGAAATACCCCCCTCACGTCTTATTGTGTTGCAGGTTTAGGAAGTGGACACCCATAAGCGCATAGGCTCAAAGGAAAAAGAGAGATGTGATCCCAGATCATGAGGTGTGTGCTGAAGCATGTCATTATGCAATTAAATTTTTTCCTGGGAAATACAAGAAAAACATACATATGCCATATATGGACACAACTGAGCAGCATGATCGTATTCACAAAGTAAACCAGTGTGACATCTGACTCCTGCAATAATCGAGAGAGTGAGCACCTGACTTCTAAACGTGTTTTAGACTTGAACTAATCAGTTTTTGTTTTATTCCAGCACTTTTCAGGTCAAAGTAAGGTTAGTTTTAAACATTTTGTTTGCCTACAATCACTACCATTCATATCACCTAATCTAAAGTAAATTTCATCCCCATTTTGAACTGAAATTACATTAAAACATTGTGTAAATTCAGGAGGAGAGTTTATGGTTGTCAGGAACATCAAAGCATGAACTCTAAAAGCTCCACAAAAGGTCAAATTGAATCACAGCACTGATGAACTGACTTGTGTGATCTGAAATATGCACCGCCTGCAGTAGTTAGATTACAAACCTACTACTGAAGATCAGAACCATCTTCTTTCTACGTTTACAGAGGCACGCAGAAACTGAGAGGTGCAAAGTAAACAGAAGATCGGTTTCAGGGCGATGCTTAAAACTGGACACACACACGCACACACACAGAAATCTGGTTTAAATGCTGCATAATAGATTCCCTAGTTTCTTACACAACAGAATGCCTAACTCTAACGCTAACCTGAGCCCTAAAACAGACTCTTAAACCTCTGTGTGCTTTGGTACAATTTGGCACGGTGCACCTAGCATTTTTTGGTCTTCCATTGTAGCTGGTGCCATGTAATCGATAGAATCCAGTACTTGTAGTACCTGGTACTACCTTGGCCAAGATTCCAAATAGGCCAGGCCGATACTGTACAGTGACGCTAACACACACACACAGAGTGCTAAGTGGTCAAAGAGTGGGTGTAAACAGCTCTCTACAGCAGTGAACACATACTGGTACACTTCCCTGTCCCATGAAGTCGTTCAATTCATAACATAAATTTTCGATGACATGCTGCAAATTTGCTCTGATCATTCCCAGCTGATATTCAAATGGCTCTGTACTAAAATTCTGTCCAAATTGCTTAAGTGCAGGATTCAATTCTCCTCTATACTCTTCATATGTAGGTTGCTTTGGATAAAAGTGTTTGCTGAATCAGTAATACACGAAATCAATGCAGTTGTATGACTCGTCCGTGTCGCTGCAGCTTCACACTGATGAACATCTGATCCCACTCAGAACCATACAGAAGTGTACCATTAAATATAATAGGAAGAATCTGGAAACCATTTGGTTTTTATAAGACAAAAAGAACACTAGACCAAAGCCTGTCTAGCTGTTAATAAGGATAGTGGTAATATGATGAAATCTGAACACTCACACCTGGTGAGGCATCATGGTGTCTCTCTAGATGTTAACAAACAAAAACAACACAAGACAAGGATGCATGTAATGAAGGCTTTTGCCAACTGCAACTTTAACTTGTTGAGATGAAAAGTAATGACAGTATTAATTGCTGAAGGCTTTCAAACTTAGTGTGTTTAAAAGTACATAATACTGTACATAAATTAGAGCTGTGGTTAAAAAAAAGATACAAAGACAGTATTTCAGTAGCAAATGTGTGCCAGACCTTGAAAAGCCAGCTGTCAAATGCAAAGAAGTACAGTAATTACCCAATCTTTTATAAAATATCTGTGGTTATTTATTTGCCACAATTAGAGAAAGTAACCTGTTACCATAAACAAAAAACACATACTTGTATCTTTTTTAGAGAAATGTTCGGAGCTCTATCAAAGAGTATTAAATCTAAATAAATCAAATCAAACAAAATTGTCCTGTTTATAAATTAACTATGTAGAATCATACTGAGGAATTTTAATATCTTTTAAGGGGTGGGACATTAACGAATATATTGTAATTATTGACAATATATATTAATGTGTTAAAAAAAAGCATTTAATAGCAGTTTGAGTTCCAAACAACACGGATCATTTGTCTGTGCTCCATTTCCAGTACACCAATTAAAGCGACGCACACATCAGAGCTCGGCAATTACTGTTGCCAATTCAAGTATTTTGGTGCTATATCTAGCGAGTCAGACCCATCTAGTGAATCTATTTTTTAAAAAGCGACCAGCGACAAAGCTAGAGACCTTTTCTGGCGATATCGGAGACGTATGAGACTGTTGTGAAGGCATGCAACATTTACACTTCTCAATGAGCAGCGGTGCTGACCGTAGACTGTAAAAGACGGACGGAGCCTCCGTGACGTCACCCGTAGGTTTCTGAAGAGCTGTACTGAAGCTCATTGGGCAGTTCCCACTGTCGCCATCTTGGCAGCGTCACACGTGTCGTTAGTCCCGGAAAATCCAAAAATGGGCAAAGTGGTGGAGCTGACAGGGGGACTGTGAAGGTGGAGGTGGATGGATGACACCCATAAAACTCAGAGCTGCCTGTAGCTAAGCATATACACAAATATATCTATGGTAGCTAAGAGCTAACCAGCTAATGGAAGTAGGCAGGCTAAAGCTAAGACGAGCTCTTAGCCAGCTATAAACCGCGGTTGTGATGCACTCTCCCTTCTTGTCGCCGATATTGGAGACCTGTCAATCAAAAGGACACGCCCCTAATTATGCCAAATTTCAAGATTAAATAACATCCAAATGAATGAGTTAGAAAAAATTCACCCCCTCACAGTTGTCATGAAGGTAAACTTGACCTATTAATCCTAAAATGGATTTTTGTACCAGGAAACATGTTTATTTCTGCTTTGAAGTTGGTCATTTTAACATGGGAGTCTATGGGGATTGACTCTGTTTTGGAGCCAGCCCCTAGTGGATGAGGGGTGAACTGCAATTTTTTGCACTTCCGCATAGGCTTCACATTTTACGCCTGGAGTTTGCCGCTTGGTGCTGACTCAGGCCGCTCCCCCATCCAACAGCACTGGCAGCTGCAGTCGGAGCAGGAAACTCACCCCTGCTCCATGACCAGACTGAAAACGAAACGTGCAAAGTTGACACTGGCTGATACCACCCTGGCTTACTATCAGTTATTAATCCCTATCAATGTAGAGTGTGGACGAAAACATTTAAAAAGTTAAAAGTGCTGTAACATGTGGTAGACTCTTAATAATCAGAGAACTGTTAGTCAAAGTACTTAAAATGACACTTCAACTTTAGGTCTGTTGATTTTTGGCCAGGGATAATCTTTATTTCTTTTACTGTTATCAATTGAAATGCAATTAAATTCAATATTACCAGAGCTTGAGTTTACAATATTAATGTCTGTGTCTATTATATGATTCAGTCGTCCACTAAAATACATTTAAATTAAAAAAAAAGTTGCTTTTTGAGGCAAATACCGTTTTGCTATTAATCAAGATTATTAATTACAAAGCCTCTAACTAAATTTATTTCTTCCATGACCACAAAAATGTTTAAACATTGATTTATAAGAAATTATCTGTAGCATACCTGTACAAAATTAATATAAATACGTTCTCTCAACTATCAGAGCTGCATTTTGTCTTTGTATTTCAGAAGAATCAACCTTGCTTTTGGCAGAGCTCTTGGGAACATTTCAGAATCTGAAACACAGATACTAAAATATAAAGTACCTTTTAGAATTTCTGAATTAAAACCAACCCAAATGAATATCAGAAGTAGGTACAAATTATATATTTTAACAGAAACACAAGAGGAGCACCTATAATTGCAAATGCAGAAATTTCACAATTGTCAATAAGCACTGTGCCATGGCAAGGGGTTAAAGAAAATTAATACATTACAAATGTATAAATAAAACTAACCCTATTTAAAGAATGTTTTTGAGGAATTTGAACGTCTGAAACAGCCAAACTGTTACTCTACCTCTTAAGATTTATGTTGTGATAAACCTTCACATGAATATTGTTTAATCGTTTGGCCAGGTATTTCAGTTTGGTGGGTCTTTCTTTGTCTTTCACTGAGTTCAGGTTCATGTCAAACATGAAAGCAGTGTAACATCAACATGTGTTCTCTTGTTTTCAAGTCATACTTAAATGCCATTGTGTAAATGATTTAGAGTAAGAGGTTTTCTTTAATTCTTTGTCTTGGAAACATTTTATAGTTCAGCCAGCAGTTTCCAGTAAAATTTCATTACGATACTTTAAAAATAAAATTGCTATCAGTTACTGTTGTTACAGTAAAAGTACTGCCTTGCAGATGTATGGCCTGCAGACTTGCAGTTTTTCCTCTCCTCCACTGCTGAGATATAGTAATGAACAATAATCAGAGGTGTATTCTGGCAGAACATTATGTTAAATTGACCCCTGACCTTTTGAATATAGAGCGTCATCACTTCATCAGTTTATCTTATAAAATATTAGCATATATTCCTGAATTACAGCAGAACAGTCTTTTGTAAAGTCACCGTAACCTTGTACTTCATCAGTTTATCCCTGAGTCAAAGTGAATGCTTGAGCTAAATTGAAAAAAAATTCCCTTAAGGCATTCCTGAGATACTATGTTCACAAGATGGGGAGAGATGAACGAATGTAGAGGAAATGAGAAATAAATCATAGTCTTACAGTCAGCGGAAACAATACTGAGCTTTTGAAAAGAAGTATGAGCAATACAGCAGTAGTGTGGAACATAGGATTTCAGTAAAAACAACACCCTCCCCTGAAACAATTTGCTTTCAATGGTGTCCATGGGGGGGCTGAGATTACAAAGAGAACTTAATCTCTACACTTTTAACCTACACTACATTTCCTCTTCACTTACCTGAAATTACATCTCTACACTAATTTATGTTACTGTTTTTGGTATCAAACGATTTACTTCTTTGAAAGTCAAGCCATATTCTTGTGCTATCAAGAAATTGTAGAAATCATAGGAATGATAGGATTTGGCATTGCTACAACTTTGGTTAAGTTTAGGAGAATGCTGCAAGTTTACATTCATGGTTTCTACTTTTGAATTCCCAACATAGTTAAACAGCAAAGGGTTCCATTAGTCTGATACCTTGGTCACGCTCTACACATGGATGTTAGGATGGAAAGTATTGATTTCACAACAAAGATTTGTCTGTCCACAGAAACTTCATAATAGAGGTCTTTTAGAGGCCTCTATCTTAGGCTCCACTCAAGCTGGGTAACGTAGCTGGTAGAGCTGGATTTCTGTAAGAACTTAATGTTTTTCTTTTCCTGGCTAAGGTGCATTCATATTGTCCATGTCAGCATAAGTGCATGTAGTCTTTACTATTAGAGAATATTATAGGAAAATGAATATTGTGCTTTATCATCCAGTGTGCACATTTTGTGACTACATGTTTCTGGGAAGCAAGTGTTCCTTAAAAGCTCTGTCTACTAGTATTGGAAAACTGTCTGTCACTGTATGCTGCATGCTGGATATATCTGAGTTAGAGAGGGAGGGAAATCTGACTTAATGCTGTGAAATTTGGCAAAGCTTACCCTGGGTACTCTCCAGTCACTGGGATTGACTGCAGTAAGAGGCACTTACTCTGATCCAGCCACAGAGACTTCAAAAGTGCAGGGCGGGGAGGGCTCCTTTATGTGTCTCCTTGTTAAAGTAAAAGGTGGCGTTGATGAAGAAGCATAGTGTAAGCTATCTACTGCCCTCTTAAGGCCTCCACTAACTGGCTAAACAGAGTATGCAGGCAAATTTGCAGTAGCTACAACTACTACTTTTATGTATTTTCCATAAAAGTAAACCTTTTTAACCAAATGTGGCCATGACATGTAAAAGGTGAACTAATGTAATAAGTAAAAGTAAAAAGTAAATCACAGTGATGCAAAAGCAAGAGTGCAAGTGAGTTCATCATTTAACTATGTCCTTATGACACACATGCCTCTACTGGCCACAAACACTCAAGCCATTCATATGAGAATGATGAAGCTCAAACAAATACAATATTTTTGTAGAGTAAAATTCAATCTAGATTTATTATTTTTAAAAATATTTTTATGTGATAGCTTTTTTCCCCCCTTTTCAGATAGGCTCTTAAAATAATAATTCATTTGCTGGCTTTTTGAAAATAATCTCAAATTTTCATCTACTAAATAAGTTCAACAGCTGTATTTTCATATGTAGTAATCCTGCTTACTGTTATGAGAGCAGTTGCAGGGCTCTTGTCTTGCCAAGTCTTGTCCCCTGGCTGCAGTGTAAATGAATGTAAATCACATTCCTTCAAGTGTACCTCTAGGGAATATGACATCTGTACTGATGTCGTATTTTAGAGTGGTTCTGAAAACATCTCTGTGTGTGCGTGGCAGTGGGGGTGAGGTATGCATGGTGACTGGCTCTCAATGGGATGAAATCAAGCTGCAACAGGCTCAGCCTAAACCCGGGATCAAACTGACGCCTGCGGTGAGTGGCACGACGTTGCTGTGCAGCAACAACCAGTTAACGTGTTGGCAAGTCCACTCAGCCACTTTACAAATTTATCCAGTATTAGGTAAAGGAAAGAAGAAGAAAAAGTTGAGCAAATCAGTGTTGCATCAAGCGGAAAAAAAAACCCACACTAAAGTCAAAGTGAATTACTCTACTTACTTATCAAAATGAAGATGGAGAGATAAGTGTGTTTTTTCATTAAATCCATGGTTCCCTTCTCTTCGGCGGCACAACCACAGCGAGTTGTTGGTTTTGGCATATTTATGCCCTCATGAATACGTCGAGTGGACGGTCACAAACAGGGATCGCGAGGCACAGTTCACGGACATACGCGCGCTCCTCCGGACAGTATAGTTATTTCTCCAAGTTGCGCACTGCTACTCATACCGGTGATGCTGATGCTGCTGCAGCTCCCAGTGACGACAAACCCCGTCAAACCCTCCCTCCTGTTTCTGCTCTTTCTCATTTTAAGTCACCACTCAGAAGGGATCCTTCTGGTCCCAATGAGTCTTTCTTTCTTTCTTTCTTTCTTTCTTTCTTTCTTTCTTTCTTTCTTTCTTTCTTTCTTTCTTTCTTTCTTTCTTTTTTCTTTTTTCTTTTTATTATTGTTATTAAAGCATTTATACTGAACGCTGGCAGGATGTTCATTTAGTTCTTATCTCAATACTCTAAATTTGAATTTTGCTCTCTAATTACTAAAATCCGGAGGTCACATTGGTTAATCCGTGAAAATTGGGTTAAAATCTTTACCGTAAAGGATCCCAGAGAATTCGTTAAGTGGGCGATGACGTCATTCGATAATCTACCATTATTAGTTTATGAGAATACATTTCTGACTGTTTTTGGTAATGTGAATATTTATTTTTTTAGAGAAAGATAAAATGATCTTTATAAAGATCAAGTTTAGAGATGAAACATTTTCCTAATTTCAAGATAGATTGGTGTCTTGTGTTAAGTGCAGAAAAGCCCCTATTTGCAAAAATGCAAAGGAGATTGCAACTTTTTTTTTTAAAACCAGCCCCACTTATTTCAAGCTTAACTTGAAATATGTGGAGTTTTTTACATTAATTGTTAGAAGTGGTTAAAAATGTAAAGCTTTGTTTTCATAAAGATTTTGCTACATCAAACATTGCAATCAGCAGGACAACAATCAGAACTCTGCCAAAACAACTTTGAAAAACTGATGCAAACAAAGCAGGAGAGGGCTTGAAGAAGACAGAAAAATCCATCCATCCATCCATCCTTCTATATTTCAGCACTGGGCTGCAGTGGTAGCTGGAACATATCAAAGTAGCTGTTAGGTAAAAGGCAAGGTACTCCCTGGTCACGGTGAAGAATTATCATAAGACTATCTTTTAAAAAAAATCAGAGTTCTTCAAATAAATATCTACACTTAATCAACTTAGGAAACAAATCCTGTGAACTAATGCACTTAAAATAAAGAGCAGTAAGTAAGTAAGTAAGTTATTTAAAGAACAAAACAATGCAGTTTCCAAAAAGAACAGCTCTCCAACTGTTAGCCACAGCAACAGTTCACTGATAGGCTGAGCATATGTTGTAGCTGATTCCATTTAATACCAGCTATTGTGGAAGCAAACATCTTGGATGGCTTCTACAACAGAACAATCAAACCCTTACAAAATCTACAATGAACCACCCTTGACGTAATGCAAGGCAGGTTTGTTTTTAAGTACATTTCATACAGAAGGCAACCCAATGTGTTGTACATAATACATAAACAGTCATTAGAGAATAGTGAATTATGTTTTCATGATATACATCATCATTATTACTATCATCAACATCATCACTGATGTCATTGTTTTCATGATTATTATCATCATCCTCAAGGAAATAGATTCCGAAAGAAAAAGCTTGTAAAATATTGTCGATAAAACATTTTAAAACCCCGAAAAAAAAAAAAAAAAAAAAAAACCTTCTGGTTTTCTGGTGGTTTGTTCCAGATATTAGGTACATCTAAACTAAATGCTGCTTCTCCTTATTTAGTTTTACCTCTTGAGATGGAGAGCAAAGTTGGACCAGCTGGTCTTACAAGCTCATCATCGAATAGATAGTTTTGTGCACAAGCAGCAAAATTTTAAAATACATTTTTTTGACATCCCAGAAAAGCAAATACTGGTATACTGACAATGTAGAGGGATGTGTCTTTGCTGAGTGGTTGTGAAAGACACCTGCAGCTGAGTTGTTTTCTGTCTTGTTTTTTCTGATAACTAGTGTGTAGAGCTAGAGATGTTTTCAGCAGATGAAGCCATTAAACTGTTTTTTTGTGGCTTTTAAAGGCCAAGCACAACTGTAATGATTTAATGATTTAATGACTGTGCTGAATCTCATTGAAAATGTCAGAATCAATTTTATTCTGGTTAAAAGTCAGTGAAAATAATGCCTGTGACATTAAAATCAGTGAATAATGTTGTTATATTTCATTTTTGGGTAATCACACCTTAATCATTTAAGAAAGTATTTATTTTTACTCAATAACCTTTTACCTTTTACTCGGTGTATAACTTTTAGTTATAATGGGTATTGTGCATTCAGTGATCCTGGCCATAAGAGGTTAAGTAGCATTAGAAACTGATTTTGATGAGCTGTCCCTTTATGTTCAGTAATTTCTATCATGAGGCTAACATGCTTGTAACAGAGAGATGGATATGGCATTTAAAGAATCCTGAATAAAAATGTGAAGGGAAATTCTATAATAACCAAGTTGTGATTTGTATGATGAATGTGTTGCTTCCTGCAGAAAATTTTGTCTCCTAACCTGGGATCTAATTTAGGTTAATAAACTTATACGATTTCAACTCCGTAGCTAGGACAGTGTTTCAAATGAGCAGAAAGGTGCAGTTGTGCATAAAGCTGTATTTTGACTACCCTTAAAGACACATTGTAAAAGGTAAATGGTCTGTATTTATATAGCGCTTTTACCTAAAGCGCTTTACAATATACATCACATTCACCCATTCACACACACATTCACACACTGATGGCGGAAGCTGCCATGCAAGGCGCTCAACCACAACCCATCAGGAGCAATTAGGGGTTCAGTGTCTTGTTCAGGGACACCTCGACATGAGCTCACCGAGCCGGGCTGCAGGACGACCACTCTACCCACTGAGCCATGCCGCCCCCCCCTATATATATATACATATATATATATATATAGACAGTTTTAGAGAAGTTTGGTTTTAAGTCCTTTCGCAGTACTGAAACTACACTTTTAAAAGTTTAAATGACTTTCTTTTAACTACTGATTGTGGAAGTTCTGCTGTCCTGGTTCTTTTAGACTTAACTGCAGCATTTGACACAGTTGATCATCAAATCCTTGTGACTTGGAGCAATTGTCCTGCTTTAGTTCCGGTCTTATTTGTCAGATTGGTCTTTCTGTTTTCATCTTGGTGAGTATTCCTCAGCTGTTTCCCATCTAAGTTGTGGTGCCCCACAAATGTCCATTTTAGGTCCATTACTCTGGGGACTATATTTAAAAAGCACAATATTGCCTACCATTGCTTTGCAGATGATGTACAGATATATGTCCCATTAACCACAAGGAGATTATCTTATTCCTCTTGCCAGTTTCTTAAAAGATTTAAAAGTCTGGATGAAATTAAACTTTCTGCATTCAGATGAGGAGAAAAATGAAATTGTGGTCTTTGGACTCTCTGAGCTTCTAAATGGTGCTGTAAGTGTTCTTGACCGGCTTATTTCACACTGTCGAACCCATGTGAAAAATCTTGGTGTAACTGTTAATATTTCTTTTAACTTCCATCCGCAGGTCAGCTCAGTAGTAAAAAGCTTTTTCTTTCATTTGAGGCTGATTGGCAAGATAAAGCCCTACCTGCCTGAGCAAGACCTAGGACAACATCGTCCACCAGTTCATCATGTCCTGGTTAGATTACTACAACTCCCTGTATTATGGCCTTGATCAGTCATCTTTGCACCGATTGCAGTTCGCTCAAAATGCAGCTGCTCGGTTGCTTACAAGGAGGAGACAACATGATCACATTACCCCTGTGCTTGCTACTTTGCACTGGCTTCCTGTCAGTTTTAGGACTCAGTGCAAAATTTACCTCCAAACATCTACTTTGGGAGGAAATTAAGGTATGCTCGAAGCATTGCTCAGGTGATATCGGTGAAGGGCTCCTGTGTTAACGTGTAGCTCCATCTGTTAAAAAAACCAAACAACTAATTTGTTCTTTGAAAAATTATCTTCTACATAATGCAAATAACATGATAGGTGTATATTTTCATTTTTTTACAACATATTTTTAAATGTTTTGAGCTGCACATAAAACAGAATTTAAGAAACTACCACAAAGCCTTCATCACTGCTTTCAGAAATATAAACATTTGGCACATTTGCTGTTTTAAGCTATAAAAGTGGAATAACGTAAAGCTTACAAACACAGACCTCGGTGTGTCTCCACAGCTCTGTGATGCAGAAAACTGACCCAAAACTAGTCATCAAGTTTCCAAAACCCACTTTTTATTACAGTAACATCTATAATAGGAACAATGTTTTTATTTAGTATGTAAAAACCTGTTTAGAAATGGCAAAGGTATGACACAAACAGGAACTGGTGCCACAGTTGTGCAGAGTTTGCTTCATCAGCCCCCTAAAGAGCACTTTCATGTTTATGAGTGAATCTGGCAGTCAGAGGCAGAGGATTTTTTTTCCACCCATCACAGCACTTTGCTTTGAATTTTTACTGATAAAATATAAAAAATAAAAACCTGCTGTGTAAGAGAAAATTAGCTTCAATTAAATGAATGAACAAAAGAACAAACAAATGAACAAATTTATTTGTTTTGAACGTATGAAAGAGAAGCTATATACAAAAAGAAAACAAAAAAAGAAGAAAAAAATAATATTGGATCATATTATAATATAAAGAAATTTGAAAAGGAATGGAAAGAAGTGTGCACTTTTTTTGGATAGAGATAAAATCAAATCAAATCTAATTTTATTTATAGAGCACTTTTCATGCCCAAGGCAACACAAAGTGCCTCACATAATAAAAACAAATTATGTATACTGAAATCTAAAGTTGAAAGCCTTCACACATAAAAAAAACAAATAAAAAAAATAAAAAAGGCACACCTCATAATTGTTCACATACAATCGCACACAAACTCACACACATACAAAGCACATGCCCACCCATACCCCATTCTGTACAAACATGAACTCCCATTACTAATAACTGTCTCTGAACTTAAAGTAAGTATAAAAGTAATGATAATATGACAACATCTGAAAACAAAAGGAAAAAGAAAATGGAAAAACATTAACAAACAGCAGAATTGATAAAAAAAACTCCAACTAAAATACAATAGTTCCATAAAGGAATAGGCACAGGAAATAGTAAAGCACAAACAATGATGCTATGTGTTCTGCCTATTCAAACAGTCTCAACGGAAGTCTACAGTATGTAAAGACTAAACTGATTGGCTACAGTCCAGACTGTGGTCACATGGATCCCTGGTCACCACCAGCCAACTCTTACACTGAGCTTCCTTGTTATGTGTAGCGGCAGAGGTAAGAACCCAAACGCAGGCAGTTCAGGCAGGAGGCAGAAAGGTGCTGGTAACAGGGTTTATTTTAATCAGGGAACCACACGTTACAGGGGAGAAACCATAAACCATGACACTTCTTTATGCGATTTTCAACTTTCCTCATTGCCTTTGTTTCTTCTTCATATTCATATTAAAACAATAACTTTATGATTTAGCATTTTTCTGAGAAGCATCCTGTAAGACTGAATGGGTGCTGCAGTTTAGATATTTTCTCTCCTTTGTTCTTTTATGTCAAACTTTGACAAACTGCAGCTGCAACTTTAAATTATTTATATATCTGCGATGAATCGTAGTAATTTGTAGAAAATTACAAGGTTTTTAAAATTATCTTTTTTCAAATTCTTAATGAACTGCAAAGTCAGATTTTCAAATGCAAAACTGTAAACTGTAATGAGCCAGACCAAGTCAGTTTAGCATGTAGAGCCAAATAACTCTTAGATGGATAGGATATGATATTATGTGTCTGTTCACTGGAAACCAGCATTGCATTACTCTGGCCAAGCATGTGGTTTCAAACTTTTCCAAATCACATCAGATTAGCCTGAGGAACAATGATGTGTGGTTTACTTGTTATTTATTCCATTTAGTACTGCTTGAAAAAACATGACCTTTCTTTTTAGAGACTATCTGGCAAATTGAAAGAACCTGTCACCTGCCAAAAATGAAAGATAATCATAGAAACATTGATGGCATTGAGATGGTTATAATCCACATGCATATGTTATTTCATTTGCTCTGGCTGCATTGCAAGAAAAGTCTAGGTCATTTGCACTTTTTCTGGAGCTGCTAATGACTGAATGTGTTGCTCTAACCACTTAAGAATATCTCAGACTCAGCAGAAACCTACATATGCAATGACTTAAACCTGTTGATCCTTTGCTTGTGTGGCAGAAGTCCAAACAAACTGGTGCAATAGTACATCTAATTTTATGTGACTTAAACTGAATTTTCATGACCCGACTTGCATTGAATCTGGCTGGAATTATGAAGAGATTTTTCTCAGCTTATGTTATTTTTTCCTCTGCTTGTATTGATGATCATGCACAAACATCTAATGCAGTTCCAGTAAGTGGCAACATTTATGCCACTGATGACAACTTTAAGATGCCAGTTAGGATGATATATCTATTCCAAGTGCATTTACTTTTTTCTTTCAGTTGGATTAAATCTACATAGTGACACTTTTCATAAGAAAACTTAACATGTAATTAAATAAAGAGAGCGAAATGCAGATGGTAAACCAATGAGAATGACCTATAAAAGGTTGTAAATTCAGCATTTATCGATGCATGTGTTTCCAATTTGTTCACCACATGTACTTCCATTCAAAGTTTATTGTAAATTAAGCCTCTCTCAATTCATCACTTTATAACTCTGATTAGCTAACAGACAGATGTATTGACTGATGTTGTCATGCAGCGGTTAACACATTGTTTACCTCGAAGTCAGCAGGAAATGACTTGCTCTTGATGTCTAATCTAATAAAAGTGAAATACGCAGCTGTCTGGGTCTTTTAGGATGTATTTTCCCCATCTTCTGTGTGTGTGTGTGTATATATATATAACTCCTGTTATGTCTTCTAAGGAAATGCCCTCCTATATACTGTGTCCTTGGCACAATAGATATTCTTCCCTTTGCTACATACATGCTTTTAGAGATAAAAGAAAAAAGATTAAAAAAAAAAAAAAACATCTGCAGAGGTTTGAAATGACTGCTCTTTGAATGTCAGCCGGTAGAACGACAAAAAAAAAAAAAAAAAAAAAAAACAAAGAGAGAGAGAACTGGCTTTCTACATTCACCCTTTTTCTTAGTTTTTCTCTCTCTGTGTCCAGACCGGATCTGTCTAAACTGCTAGACATGCTGACAGAATAGTTAATACCAAGCAGATCAGATTGCTTGTCCATGCAGGTTTGCTGAGGAGCCACATGTAAAGCAATAAGGATCACATTTCTTGGTTGATTTTTTGAACTGTAGCTCAAGACCAGCTGATTTAAATTTCTTAAAGGACAAGAAACAAGCCGTATATGTGCATGAAAAAGACAGGAAAACGGTAGAAAAAAGAACAGTTAGAAATATAAGAAAATTGTGTTTAGATTCCTACAGACCTTCAACTGGATTTAATTTCCTTCCCTTTAGCTAAACACCAAAAGTTCTAAAGGAAAATCCTAAAGAGTTTAAAGTAATGTGAAGAACGTTAATGCAGTGAAAACAAAGAGCAAATGCTTGTACAAATGGAAGAAATTGTAAGACTATAATATGGGAAGTGCAACTGTTGTTGAGATGAGTTGTAACAATATTAACAGGAATAAAAAGGACAAAGAAGAGAGGATGGGAAAACCCACAGACCACAGAATTCAGACACTGTCAAAGAGGCGACATCAGAAATTAGGAGATGATATTAGAGTACAGAGAAACAAAGAAAGGTTTTGTGTGGAGCCTGAACACATTTTTAGGGTTATTAGCCAAATCCCAGAAAAAAATCCACTGGCTCTTTTTAGTGTATATTAAGTTTGCCCTGAAGGCAGATTATTTTGGAAAAATGTTTATTCCCTTTATTAATGACACTTTGATGTTAAATAGATACAGTGCAATTCTTAACATTTGTGTTAAGATTGGGGGCGTGTCTTGATTAAAAAATAATCTAATTGATTAATTATAGGCTTTGTAGTTAATTATTCTCTAACAACTCCTGCAGTTCTCTAATTAAAAGTCTACAACAAGAGTGCTTTTAACTTTTAAAATGTTTTTGTCCACACTCTATATTAATATCTGACAGTAAGCTAGGGCGGGATCAGCCAGTGTCAAGTTTAATTTTCAGTCTGGTCATGGAGCAGGGGTGAATGGTAATGGACCAGGGTGGGGGGGGGTGGAAGTGCTGCTCACTGAGAAGTAAACATTCTTTCAAGTTAGTTTAAAAAAATCTCCAATAGCACCAGGAAATGTCTCTAGATTTGTCACTAGTCGCTTCTTTGAAATAGAGTCACTAGATGGATCTGAACACTCACTAAAAATAGTGCCAAAGTAGTTAAATTGTAGTTAATTTAGCCAAGCTCTGGCATGTGTCCAATAGACTGTATATAAAAGATGGACGGAGCCTCTGTGACTTCACCCATCGGTTTCTGAGGAGCTGATTTGAAGCTCATTAGGCTATTCCCACAATCGCCATCTTGGCAGCGTCAGACGTGATCTCATTCCCGGAGAATCCAAAAATGGGCAAAGAGATGGAGCTGAGAAGGGGACTGTAAAGGGGGGATGGATGATTGACAACGATCAAACTCCGAGTTGCCTGTAGCTAAGAGCTAACCGAGCTAACAGTAGCTAACCAGCTAACAGAGGTAGACAAGCTAAAGCTAAGGCGCGCTGTTAGCCAGCTAAAAACTACGGTTGTGCTGCACTCTCCCTTCTTTCTACGGATATTGGATACCTGTCAATCAAAAAGACACGCCCCTAATTATGCCAAATTTCAAGATTAAATAACATCCAAATGGATTAGTTAGAAAACAATTCACCCCCCTCTCAGCCGTTATGACGGTAAACTTGACCTATTAAACCTAAAAAAAAAAATTTCGTACCAGGCTTTAAACATGTATTTTTCTGCTGTGAAGTTGGTCTTTTTAACATGGAAGTCTATGGAGATTGACTCCGTTTTGGAGCCAGCCCCTAGTGGATGAGGGGTGAACTGCAACTTTTTGCACTTCCACATAGGCTTCACATTTTACTGCCGGAGGCTGCCGCTTGGTCTCAGTTTAATCAGTGTACCAGAAATGGTGCATAGACAAACGTTCTGCGTTGTTTGGAATTCAAACTGCGATTAAACGAGTTAATTTTTTTAACCTGTTAATTTTTTTTCTTTTATTGTAATTAATTAATCGTAATTAACGAGTTAAAGTCCCACCCCTAGATAAATAAAACTTCCTTAGTATCAATGTTCATGTCATATGAGTTACTGTAGCATCTGGTTTCCCACTGTGCACGCTTGCCTGGCTCAGTTACATTGATTTTAAATGATCTAATATATCTGAATAAATATGAGATTTTAGACAGCACATAGCGAGAAAGGAAGTCTTAATACTTTTTTCCACATTTTGTTAGACTGATATTAAAATAGATTTGATTTTCACATCAATGTACAGTAAATACAAAAATACATACATTAAAAAAGAAGCCTTTTGGACTTTTTTGGTGATTTAGTAAGAAACACTGAAATATCCAATTTAGATAGATATCAGACACACATTTCCTTTGGATGTTCCACTAATTCTCCTTATCTAAAATGTTCAGTTTGGATGGAAAGCATTGGTCCACCACCTATTTTAGCTATCCTCTGAGATACTCTGGTTTCAGGTTTAAAAATAATCTGATTGGGTCATTTTGGGTCTTTCAAAATTTTAATGAAAACAATTTAGCTTTTTCTTGGCTTTTTGTTTTGGGTTGTTGTCTCATTGAAATGCAAATATTAATTTCAGCCAGAAATCCTAAGCACTGTAAAAAAGGTTTTCACTATATTTTTATGCATCTATTTTTCTCTCTATAATGACTTGTCTGCCAGTCACTGTCACAGAAAATTCTTCTCAGGGAATGATGCTGCCACCACCAAGTTTAATTATTGTGATGGTATCAACAGGTACTGAAGTGAAGCTTTTTGCATCTTTTCATCAGTAACCTCTGTAGGTCATTATAAGGTATTTGTTTGGAAGGACACATGCAGGTAATTCCTGAAACAATGTCAAAGAACATAATTGGACCAAGAGTGTTTTTATTTCAAAGCAGTTAAATTATATCCATTTACATGTGAAATATTTAGCTTACTTCATTATTATTTCATTATATTGGTTTTTTTACAATGTGCTAAATAATAATCATAAGTATTAAAATAAAGCTTTGAAGCAAAATTAAACAAGTCCTATTTATTTTAATCCAATTTAACCAACTTCATGATAATTATATACACATAATACCAATCAATCAACAAATCTTCATGTCAATTTGGTTGGAAGAAGAAGCCGATAAACCAGACTCAGGAAGGGCTGCCATCTACCTTGACGATTTGTGAGCTAAGACAGGACAGAGGCACAACTAAACCCAGCAACACCAGCACTTAAATGACAAAAAAAAAGACATAGAAAAAGACTAACATTTTCACAACAATAATGGCATGTAACAGTAAAGACAAAGTTGATGAGAGGTGCTCTCATCATGGCATATCCTTCAGCTGAACACACCACACTACCGCACATGTCGTGTGAATGCTAACACACCATCAAGCTAGCAGACGGAGGAGAAGACGCGTGAGTAATATGAGGTGTTGGACAAATGGATGGTTTTGATTACACCACTGAGGACTGGACAACATACGTGGAGAGAGGTGAGTAGTATTGTCTGGCTAACAAATTTGAGGATGAAAGGAAAGTTGCTGTGTAAGTGTCATGGAAGCAAAAACATATAACCTGTTATGCAGCCTTACAACACCAGTTAAACCATCAGAAAAAAAGCTTCAAAGAGATCACAGAAGTGCTTCAAAAGCATTTCAACCTGAAGCTACAGATTATAGCCTAACATTTTCGATTTCATAGACGAAATCAACTAAAGACTGAGTCCACATCGGAGTACATCGCAGAGCTTCGGCTCTTGTCAGAACATTGTCAGTTGGAGGAGGTGCTGTCAGATGAGCTGAGAGACCATTTCGTCTGCGGGCTGCACAATGAGAGCACACAGAAGCGACTCCTCACGGAGGATAATCTCCCACTGAACTGCGCATTAGAGATTGCTATATCTATGGTGACGGTGGCAAAAGATGCAGGAGAGTTCCAGGGAAAATGCACAGAGGCGTGTTCTGTGAATAAGTTACAGATGCAGCGCAATGATAACAGCCTCCTACAGATGTGAGGAAAAGTCACATTACGCTGCTAATTACTGGTTTAAGGATAAAGAATGCTGACAGTGTAACAAAAAGGGACACATACAGAAAATTTCTTAAACAAAGCAAATCATAAAAAGAAGAATAAAATGTGGAAAAGAGACAGGAAGTTGCATGAAATAAGTGAGACATACTCTAATGATTCTCACGAAAATTTGGCATGCCTTGGGCTGTACACAATACAGGAGAAAGATAATTAGGTGACGTGGCTTACACCAAAATTACAGGGACTTGAGTTACAGATGGAACTGGACACTTGATCAGCTCTCTCACTGATCTCATATAGAGACTACAAGGACAAATTCTCAAGTCTGAAATTCAAAAACACCTTAGTGAGACTGAAAACATACACAGGCGAAAGAGTAACTCCCATGGGGAAACTAAAAGTAAAGGTGGAATATGAGAAAAATAAATGCAACTTAGAGCTTTATGTTCTAAAAAATTGAGGTGTGTGACATTATTTGGACATGACTGGCTGAGACACATTCACCTCAACTGGAAAGAAATAAAGTCAATTATACAGGTATCAGGCCTGGAGACACATTCTGTGGATGACAGACACTAGATAAGTATATGCAGGTGTTAAAACACAGAATTGGCACTGAAAAATATGAAAGCACAAATCATACTGGAGCATGACGCAAAGCCAAGGTTTTACAAGGCTCAACCTGTCCCTTATATTGTACGCCCCAAGGTTGAAGCAGAGCTCCAGGACTTGGAAGAGCAAGGGATACTCACCAATATAGAATTGTCAGATTGGGCTACACCAATAGTACCGGTGGCTAAGAAAATGTGCGACTCTGTGGTGATTTCAAGGTTTCAGTGAACCCAGTTCTCCTCATAGATCAGTACCCACTTCTGCAGATAGATATATTTGCTTCAGTGCCAGGTGGCAAGCACTTTTTAAAGGTCAACCTTGCAGAGACATATCTACAAATGGAGGAAGCATCCAGAAAGTATATAGTGATAAAGACACACAAGAGCCTATACCAGTACAATAGGCTGTGGCATCGCCAGTGCTCTAGCAGTGTGGTAACATGGCATGAATCAAGTACTGCAAGGCATTCCAGGAACGCAATGCTTTTTGGATGATAAAGCCAGACCTAGTCACCATTCCAGCCTGTGTTAATGTTACTTCTGGCTTCTAGCTCTTTTACTCTGCTAACCACACAAACCACAGCATCTAGGGTATGAAGATGTAGATTTTTTTTCCTTTACCACAGCAAGTAATATCTTCTCAAGTAATTAAAACTAAAAGAGACATTTGTGCCATTGAGATTTCAGGAAAATTTTGTATTCAAATCTGCTGTCATGCAAAATGTTAATCTCTGCTCATATATGCTCCTATATCAGGTATTACATGAAGAGGTCTTGGCAAAAACGGGGCTGCATAAAGTAATTCATCACTATACAAGAGGGAGTGCATTTTTAAAAAAGTGAATGCGTATTATCACCCTTACTCAGGGGCGGCATGGCTCAGCAAGGTAGGGTGGTCGTCTTGTAACCCGAAGGATGCCAGTTCGATCCTTGGCTAAGTCGAGTTCATGTCGAGGTGTCCTTGGGCAAAACACCGAACCCCTAATTGCATCACAGAAATGCAACCTGAGATTACATACAACCAGATCAGAAGTTGTGATGGTATAAAAGATGCAATCATCTGCTGTTCCTTCTCAAAACACTTAAGATTTCCTAGCATTGAGGGTACCAAATGATTGCTGTGGATCAAGGAAATAAGAGACAAGGAGGTAGGACCCAAATACCAGAGGTGGATGGAAGAACTGAGATAGTTTAATAAAACAAAAGAGACTCAGAAGACAACTGGAAGACTGATGGAGTAACTGACAAATGCAGACCGAGGATGATGGGCCAAACTGTCAGAGCTTGCACAACACAAGGAGCTGGCAATGAGCAAAGGAAAACATGGAACATAAATACAGAAAGACTAATTACAAAACAAGAAGCCGGTTCAACAGTTAGGAGCAGGAATCAGGGAGCAGCACAAATTAAAACAGGAAACAAGACAACACAACACAGACCAACACTAAAGAATAGAACAACTAAACCTAAAAACCCCAAACCATGACATTTATGAAGTTTCCAAGGTATTATTTTGTCCCAGTCTTTCTGTAAACACATCTCAAAAATTGCAACAGTACTTGACATTAAGTTTATTTTTTTGTGTTAAAATTCTCCACATATTCTCTGTTGTGAACAGGTCAGGACTGTATGCAGTCCTGTGGGCCAGTCCAGGACCTGTACCCTCCTCCTCAGTCTCCTCTGAATGCTGGTTTTGTGCTGTTATGTTGAAAATACACATGGATGCATATATTGCTTCACCATCACAGAGCCTGGCTTTTGAACTTGTTGCTCAGCAGTGCAGCTCTTTTCGACTCAGGGCATGCAGTATCTATTTCTACCAAAAACTGTAATCTATGCTCCTCAAAGACCCAGAAATTTATGGATGTTGCATTTGTACTAGAAAAGGTTAGTCAATTGTTATCACTCGTTTAAAAGAACATAATTTATGTAGCTGAATTGTTGACCTAAATGAGCAATCTCCCAACATTAGAAATATTTGATAGCTACTCCAAACCACAAAGTTGCTGTATTTAATGTTAGTGTAATTTCTAACAAATGCCTGTAACGAAGTTGTCAAGTTGAAGAGACAACAAAAGAGCTTTTGCAGTGGAAGAGTGGGGTAGGGACTGTGCTGTGAGACATACTGAGTGGCATAGCTTTCCAATAAAAGATAATCAAACAGATAGATGCTTTTTAAACAAATGTGGTCGCTTCTGTTTCCAACAATGAGAAAGTCAGCAACAGGCAAATAAAGAACTCAAGACTTCAAAATGGCAGCTCACAAACCAGTGAGTGATATCAGCTGCCCACTTCCCTTCCTACACAGTAGTGACCAACTTTGGTTCTGTGGGCCACTGCTTGGTAAGTTTTAGATGTTACCCTGCTCCAACACACATGATTCACAGATCAAATTCTGTTTGAACAAGGTTGTGTGTTACTGATTTTGAAACCTTTCCATAATTATACGTATTTCCCATGTTTCCTTACCAAAACACATTTCATACAAGGTATATGATCAAACAACAGAGATAGGAGAGTGAGGTCTAAAGTATTCAAACAGACATCAATGGGAAATACATCATCATGATTATCATCATCACCTCAACATCATCATCACCATAACTATGACAAGACTTTGTGTGAGCAAAGGAAAAATAAGACCATTTTGCAGGCATGGGTTGTAGAAAACCTGTGTTCCATTTATTTTAAAATTCAGCACATCAAACTTTGCAACTTCCCTCTGTGCACTCCAACCAGTCTGATTGGCAGCACCTCCTGTATGCACCCTGAAGCACCAACCTCTAAGTTCAAATAGGCCCATCACAGCTGACTTCTGAAAAACTAAGTCAACAAGAACATAATGAATAATTTTCTACCTACTCAATTATACAGCTCATGAATTAACAGTTCAAACAGGATCATAAAAACATAATATATTCGTACAATTCTTAATGTTCACCTTTAAACCTCTAATTACATCCACTCAATTATTGAATCAAAACCAAGAACATGCCCATACCCACTCTGCAAGAGAACTCCACTGTAGGCAGGCCTCCTCATTGAATAATGACCAAAAGTCTGCCTTGGAAGAAAGACTTTGACAGGGAATGATTGACATTACCAGAACTGGAAAACAAAAACTGGAAATGGGTGCCCATAATTCACAAGAGGTAACATAAAGCTCAGGAGGGAGCTAGTGCCTCCTAGAAATCACAGTCAATGTACATATGCAAGAAACTATATTCAAGTAAAAAAAAGAAAAATTTTCTTTTTTTAATAAAGCAGTAGCAAATAAAAGTTTTAAGACCAGACATATGGTTTTTTTGGTTGTTTTGTTCCAGATATTATAAAACTACATGCTGATTCTACTTGTTTAGTTTTAATCCTTGGGAAGGAAAGCAAGCTTGATCCAAATTATCATAAAAGTCTTGTATGGCATAAGCATATCATATAAATATTTTGGACCAGAACCATTCAATGCTTTGTTCACCAACAGCTAAATTTTTAAAATCAGTTCATCAGTGTACAGGAAACCAAGGTAGAGATCTGAGAACTGGAGTGACATGTTCCATCTTTTTGGTCTTTTGAGGACTTGAGCAGCAGCATTCTGGATTAATTGCAGTTGTCTTAGTAATTTTTTACAGATACCTGTAAAAACTTGCACACATGAAGAATTTTTCTAAATCAAGTTGAGTCATCAGTTCCCTTATTCTAGGCATATTCTTCAGGTGGTAAAAGGCTGATTTGGTCACTGCTTTAACATGGCTGTTAAACTTTAGCACGGTCCAGAATGACACCAAGATTTCTGACTTGATCCATTGCTTTTAACATTGCTTACTTAAGCTGGGCACTAATGTTTAGATGCTGATCGTTGTTTCCAAATACAATGATTTCAGCTTTATCTTTAGCTAGCTAAAGAAAAATCTAGCTCATCCAAATGTTGATTGACTGATACATGCACTCAAGCTTTGTATGGGACCAGAGTCTCATGGTAAGACAGTAATATAGAATTGAGTGTCATCAGCAAAATTATGGTAAGATATTTGTTGTTTGGTTTGTTTGTTTCCATGATCTGAGCTACTGGGAGCATGTAGATGCTGAACAGTAGTGGAGCCAAATGGAGGCTTGGGGAAAATCTAAGCGTCATCTTTCTTTGAGTAGATCTGAAGTTACCAAAATCTTATAATGCTCTGCTCAGTGAACAGTCTCTCAGTGACAAAGAGGTTTAGCTTGTTTGTCTTTTCAGACATATTTTCCAAGCCATATATAAGCTGAAGTAAAAGTAAATGGAAACACTGAAAAGTCTAAGTGATCACTTTAAATAAATAAATAAATAACAACAAAATTTTTTAATTATGATTTTATTGTCCATTTTAATAGTAATGAATTTATTCATTTCTTCAGAAATATATCAGAAATGTTCCAGTTTTACAGCTGTACAAACCATATCAGAGCAGAAGCCCAGGAGTCAATAGATTGGTTGTCTCTGTTTAAGTGAAGTTTCTCTGAATGCCAGTATCATACAAGGCCAGCCTGAATAATTCAGTACCAGACATCACATATATGTCAAGTGTTTTATCAAAAAGGCATTTTCTGAAAGCAGTTTCTGGCCCAATCAACCACTAATGAAAATTACCAGAGCAATATTGATAAAGGGTGATGATAATTCAGTCCTCCTATGTGAAGCACACCTCCATTATTGTTTTTATGCTTGTATCTTTTGTTATATTTGAGCTCAAGGAATGTGCTCATAATTTCATTAGGACTGGATAAAGCAGTGTTTGGCACACAAGGTTTTAAACATGATTGCATACTTTGTTTTGTGATGACAAGGTTTCATTTATTTTCTTTTGCAATGTGTCGGTCGCATGTATCTTCTCAAAATCACACATATATTTTTTTATAATGTCAACCATAGTGTTACATGATACGAAGACAAGTTCGTGCACAGTCTCTTATTGGAGAGTTCCTGAGGCTCACCATCATCAGGGAACATAGTCATGGAAGAAACATAGGCTTTAAAGTTGTTATCCAGTCCCTCAGACAGTTTCTCACTGATCTCAGGGGCCTTAGCAGGGACATGCGGACTTAAGCCACAGCAGCTTTCCTGGTCTCAGACCAAACTCCTCTTCAAGCTGTAGCCACTTTAAGACAGTGTGCCTTACACAAAGCAGGCAGCAGGCTGGCAGATGACAAAAGATTATGAACTAGCTAAGAATTAATGACAGAGGTGACGCAGACACAGAGATGAGTGCTCAGTAACATTTGTGTTCTGTTTGTACTCACTGAAGGACCCATCTGTGATCTGCCTTTGAAAGAGAAAAGTAGTACTGTAATCTATGGTACAAATTAATTTATATAAACCAGTGGATTCTACCATAGTTGTATTGATGATCATTTCCAAAACAGCAGTTTTTTTTTATTTATTAGTGTTTTTTTCTGTATTGTCTGTTAAAATGTTGCATTATATATGGGACTTAACTACGACTGGGTTTAAAAAAAATTATTAATAAGTTTGAATCGATTCAGATGTAATTAATTCAATATTGATTCATAAAACTTGGAGATGGATTTTTTATACATCCTCTTTTCTGGTGACGTGACCCTATTCTTGTGTAACTAAAGGCTTGGCAAGGTCTTAGCATATATACACAACTGGTTGCCTGTGTCGTCTCCGTCCAAAATCAATTTTCTCAATTTTTATAATTCAAGCATGTTTTTCACCATAACCACAACAGATTTAGGCTGTTATCTCAATCTCAGGTGGGTTTTTCTCTTTTTTCCCCCTGAAATACTTTAAAATAGGGCAAAATTGGTGCATGTGACTCAGAAAATGCAGCTGTAGTCAGAGCCAACCCAACTCACCTCTGTGCTTGTAAAAGCCTCCTTTATGCATAGACACTGAGTTCATTTCATTTCCAGGTCTAAATGTCCAGACACACTTTCTAAAATGCACTGAATGTATTTCACTATGTGCGGGTCTATTTTACTTCAGTCAACTTAAATCCAAAAAACACTTAAGAAACAAACAAACTTCTTACAGAAAGTTTGATTTAATTTGTTTGTCTTGTTAATTTGTTTTCTGTTTTTGTTCAAGGTTTTTCCAAGAAGAAGGTAAAATTCAGGTAAAAGATCATTTCTATCAGCTCAGTGGTCTAGTAGAGTTAACAAATTCTAAATTGTAAATACTTTAAGGCACAAAGCTGCCTCTTTTCCTCTTAATCAGACAGATCAATGCTCACTGAGTTGTGTGAATCAGTGAATATAAAAAGGAAAGGACACAAAATGTCTGGACACATCAATTGGTCATGTAATCTGAGATTAAGTTAGCATTTTAGTTCCATATCAGGTCACGCAACTTTAAGCACAACCAAGATGAAAAGTCATTGTTGTTTTTGAGGTTTCTGCTTAAAGCTTGGGTATTGCTTTGTCTTCAGTCTCTTATGAATGGTTGTCAACCACTTGTTTACCAGACTCACAAAGTGATAATGCACCTCTTGGTCAATAGCAACCCCTTTGCTGTTCAGAGCCAGCCACCGACATAATTGGCATAATTGAAAACAGGTCAAATCAGCCTCAGCTCCATTAAAACGTCAATTGGTTGCCATTCAGGCTCTTTATGACTCTTCTTCCTTTAACCACACTAGAGTTGCCCGGTCTGTGACATACAATACTGCAAAGATAGGAACTAAAATGCTTAAAATACAGACTTACTGAACAGATCAGTGTTATGCACCAGGAATTCTGGTGTAAAAGATTAGAAAAAAGAAGTATGTATCACTACATGTGATGCTGCATGTTTTATGGCACCTCTATGCATAAGTCCATTGGGCCTCCTTGCCTTTGAGTTTGCATACACACACAATCATATTAGCAAAAGTCAGGCACCAATATGTAGCTGTTTTAATTGTGATAATATTAGAGAATGAAGAGGAGCCAAGGAGCTTGAACAATCCTGGCAAGTAAACAAAAATGCAATATTGAAATGTTAAAGACAAGCTGTCATGTGTCAGTGTAAGACAGCACATATATTAAGTACATTTTTGTGTAACATTACTATCCCATATAAAAACATCAGAGAACTCTTTGAGGGTTTTGGGACATTGGCCTAATGCTTCCTCACAAGAGACATTGACAATTTATTGGCAGCCCTAAAACTGTAGTCACCCAGAGCGTTTTAATGACTGAAAGCAAACAGCTGACAGAAAAAATGTGCTTGCAATTAGGCCACTGTTGTCAAAACTAACACAGAGTTTAGACACATGAACGGTGCTGGCAACAAAGTCTATAAAAAAACATTACTTGCCAAGATATTTTAAAATTGGATGTCAACAATTTATTGAATCTAGAAGGAACATTTTTTTTATTCTTCATTTTCTTCTTCTGTATTTTTTTTAAATTTTAAAGTAGATTAATCATGATGTTTATATAACAGTCAAACAAGTGCAGGAGTAGCAGTTATTCCAAGCATAACGGGGGATTAAGATGCATATAGTGTTAGTATTGTCATTGTCATCTAGACCCCAAAAAGTTATTTGTCCAAATTATCTTTTTATTTCAGGCAGTGCAGTATAACTGCTTGTCTGCTTCCAAAACACCGGAATGAGGAGGTTATAGGAATAATAACGAGGGAATGCAGGCCGTGAAAATGAACCTTCCTGTCCTTCACCTCATCGACCTCACTCTTCTCTATGGGATTTGAATTTTGAACAAAGAATCAGCAGAAATCTCCCTTAAGTGATCAAAGGAGACACTGGTGCTTCTACTGCTGCTGATTTTCCTGAGTCAACACAATCTCCGCTGTGTGTGTGTGCTGCTGTGTGTCTATGCATACTGCAGTGAAATCTGGAGCAGTTGCTAATTTATGCTTTAGGCCTGTATTAGCTAAACATGTGGTCAAATCCTGCTGCAGGTATTTCTTACAGTCGTATGGCTTTAATTACCAGCTTTTCGTGGGGGCTCTGTTAACCCCCCCTTAATGTCATCCCATACAGGACTGGACTTTGCATGAGATGTTGTCTGCTGATCCCTTTACCACAGAGCAAATGTTGGTAAGCCTAAACTGGTACTGCTTTTCACATTTTGTTCACATTTGTGATCTGTCATCACATGCTCATTTGTAATATATACTGTACATATGTTTAAACTTACAGGGATGTTTTGAGGAAGCACACGGCTTTAACCTCTATCTTGTGTGTTAAATCATGCATTACTTTTTCTCAGACTGAACAGATTCCCCTTTTACTCCTGCTTTAGATATATCCCTGATTTTCTGCATTACCTTTTTGTTATTTTCCATCACTTTAATCTGACAATAACAAGATTGAAGTTCGATGGTTTGCTTAAAGTTTAAATCTTCTCTCAAAAGCATCTTCTGGCATCACATGTTAGTAATAACAGAACATCAGAAAAGTTATTATAAGTTATGAAAGCTAAAGCAATGATGCCAATGATTCAAACTCAGAGGCATTTGTTCTCTGAGCAAAAGAAGAACACTTTCAAAAGGCGGTCTAATCCCCATGATAATACAATTTTTTTGTAATTGTTATGTTTGTCTTGTGTAAGTCTCAGCCAGTTACTGAGAGGGCAAATTTTACAGTTTTTGCTGACATTACAGAGTAATGTTTCCCCTTCATTCTGCTTGTGGGGACAGATGTACTGGAAATATTTAGCAACTTCAGCTTTTGTTTTGTTTTTTGTTCTCTTTAATCAGATACGGTCACCCAAATATGAGAAGAGAAAAATATAAAATGGTATGTTATAAGGTTACAGTCACTTAAGCAAGTTTTAATCAACCATTAAAGCTATTCAAACTAATATTTTCCTTCCTGCACTAAAACAAACATTTAGGGGAATCTGAGCAGTCTCAAGGCCACAGGTGGTTTAATCTGGCAGGAACTGGTCACATGGATTTTAAAAAATGTTGCTTTTTGAGGCAAATATTGTTATGCATTTAAAATGTGATTAATCAAGATTAATTTATTACAAAGCCTGTAAAGAAATAGATTTATCTTTAATATAACCCCACCCCTAATATATATATATATATATACACAATGTTGAGGCACTGATTTGTGGCAGTAAAGAATGTAATGTGAGCTGGCATCTTCAAGGCATGTCATTGCTGTCATCTTGCCAGACAACCAGAGGAGACTCCTGGGAGTCTCTCTCCACTGCATTCAGATGTGTCTTGTGCAGTCTTACCTCAGTGAGTACTTTACTGTTAGAGTTTAAAAACCCCAGATTGGTTTCACACCAGGGGAGAAGATACTCTTCACATAAAAGCATCTTCACATAAAAGCAAAAGAGTTACTCCGTATCTGTAACACATAACATACCCATAAATACTTGTCAATAGTAGTAGTTCCATAAAAAATGATGTGCCTGAGCCAAAGCAAAGGTGGTGACCATTAACTTTTACTCTCAGGGGCACCTCCATTTGAGCCGAACACATGCAGCAGGTTTGGCAAATAGTGTCAACAGGCTGTAGTCATTTTTAACAGACACCTCTTCCCTCTTTACTAAACATTCACATTTTGTCATTGAAGGGGAGTTACACATAAAAAGTGTATGCAATGTGCCTGCAGTAGCTGATCAATCTGACAGGATTAAGTATGCAGCATGGACCATGGGGAAGATATGACTCATGTCTGGAGGACCAGGAAAGAAAAAATAAGATTTTTGTCCAACAAACAAACCCAGCTCAGCTGAAAAGACAATCTATGCTCATTGGGATTTATTAACAGAGTATCTTGGTTATATTTTAAACTTGGCCCTGATAGAAATGCTGAAGCTGGTGTTACTGATGACATGGTGATAAGAATAGTGCAGCTCTCCCCTTCAGGGTCTTTCCTCTGCTCAAAGCATTGACTCTGGGGATCATTTATCCTGAGGTAAATTATTTCTCTCCTGTTTCTGGCAAAGTCATTACTGAGAAATGTGTGAGTGAAATGTATACATTTCTGCTGAGACAAGCTCAGGACAAAAGCTGCTTTACTCTTCATTTGTGATTTGTTGGTATCTTCACGTGTGCTGAGATGACCACAGTAAATAAATAGTTTCACAAAATGAAATCAAATGGCATACAACAAGGAGCTCAAGCTCTTTGAAAAGAAATCCTCAGGTCAGAGTGAAGTATAGTTAGAGACATATATGAATAATTTAAAAACTGGCAAAATATTGAAAAACTATTTAAAACATTCTTCGTAGTAGTAAAGAAGAATATAAAGCAGTGTCTATGGATATATAAATGCACACTTTGGCACTGGGCTGCTAAAACTGAGGTCTGGAAAATGACTTATTTCATCTAATTAATGTTATATAAATATTTGCACAACATTTGGATGTGGTGAAATAAAATTGAGGAAGATCTTGAGTTAACTTCATAAATTTCACTTAACACAGGTTGAACATCTGACCACTCACCTTTTATGACAAACAAATTTGCACCTAAACATTGTATTTATATCTATTTATTTTAGGGTGGTTATTAAAATGTGGCCATCGCACTACAGACCGCAGTAAAATTATATTAGGTCTGATACGCGTGCATAAGATGAGAAGAAACAAAGCAACTTAGCACAAAAAATTAGGGAATTTGTTTCTGGTCTATTATTTCTCCCCTTTAATAGTAACAGTCGATATTGTACATCATTGGAAAGCCTGATTGGTCACCCTTACAACAAGTTATAACTTGTAAAGAGCATACTTGTGTGGAATGAGCAGCACAGCTCAAAATCTGGATAATGCTTCCCCAAAAAATCACCTGCAATATTCTCCTGCAGATCTTCACCCTTGTTTGAGTTACTTTGTGGACTGGATAAGTGCATTCTGCCAAAGTGATGAGGAAAAAACACACATATAAAGGCAATTTTTACAATTTATTCATATAACACTGTCAGTGGTCTCAGTAGTATTTGGAAGATCAATGAGCAGCCACAACAGTT
This sequence comes from Melanotaenia boesemani, assembly GCF_017639745.1. Lineage (NCBI taxonomy): Eukaryota > Metazoa > Chordata > Actinopteri > Atheriniformes > Melanotaeniidae > Melanotaenia > Melanotaenia boesemani. The sequence continues at coordinate 13,792,970 of NC_055701.1, forward strand.
TGGCATCTCCACCTCATGCTGATCAGTAGCCTGATCATATTTTGATGTGGGATGCCATCCCATTTCTCAACCAGGAGTTGCTGGAGATCAACCAGCATGGCAGTGTTGGGCACGCAGGCACAAACACAACCAAGTGTTCAGAGATATGGGATCACTACTGACTCCAAAATCTCATTCTAATATGTCCATGCACCCATTTTCTATTCCACTTAATCCAATTCAGGGTCACGGGGAAGCTGGAGCCTATCCCAGCAATTAGCAGGCAAGAGGCAGAGTATTCCCTGGACAGGCGACCAGTCCAGCACAAGGCATTCCAATATGTCTGTCAATCAATTAGGTGCCAGTCAAGCACCAGTCATACATCTATGACTGGTACACACCTGGCAGTATTTGAATTTCAAGGTATGAGTCCTTCCACAGAAGCACAACGTTTACAAGTTACTCCTTTAAAAGGTGACAAATCAAGTTTTCCAAAGATGTATAATACAACACCAGCTGGTATTATTATAGGAGGGAAATGATCGACCAAACACACATTTCTTCATTTTTTTGTACTAAATTTGTATCTTTTACCATCTCGCCTCATCTCTGCTCTGTTTATATCTTATTTCATTATTAAATGTGGAAGGACCTGCCCCTGCGTATCAGACAGGCCTCCTCCTTGCCTGATTATAAGTCTCTTCTTAAAACGCACCTGTTCTCCTTGGCTTTTTCACACTCTTGCGATGTTGATATTTTGCTTCTGTTTTTTTATTTTAACTTTATTTTATTTGATTATTTTGACTGATTTTATTCTCTGTGCTTTCTGTACAGCACGTTGGTCCACTATAGTTGTTTTAAAGTGCTTTATAAATAAAGTTGGATTGAATTGGATTGGTCATAATTAACATTTCTCATGACATTCTTGTCTTTTATCTCTTCCAGATGCTTCCAGATTAAAACTCTTCCTCTGTTTTCTCTGGACTCGCCATTGCCGTGTGTCCCAGTCATTTGTGTGTGTGGCTGCACATACTGACTTATCCAAGTCTACCATGAGGTTTTACTCCTTATCAGTCAATCATCATCAATTAAGCTCCGTGGTTGTTCCTCCTCCTAAGTCGTCCCCCTCAGATGAAGACAGCATCTGTGTGGAGGATTACAGTATAACCCTACTTGCTTCTTCAGCATTAACTGTTTACTGAATTCAGGCCGTAGAAATAATTTGGGGACAACTTCTTGCTCGATCATGTGACACTGCTTTATTCTTAGCTTGCACCCAGTTACAACATGGCAACTCATCTACTCAAACATTGAGTATATTCTCCAGTTTGAGCCATATCACTCCGCCTCTTCTCCACTGCAGCAGTAGCACATTATCGTCCAAACAAATGTGAAACTTGTGTTCACCCAAAACAAAAATGAATCTTACAATAGTGCTGTCAGTAATGTTTCATCCTCAGTAACTGTAACAGCATTGTAACGATGGAAAGAGCAGTCTATTTTAACACTTTTGCTCCCACCACTGTTTGTATATTTTTTATTCATTTTTAACTGAATGAGACCCTGAGTATTTCTGCATTTCTATTGATGTAACAACTTAATTAGACTGTATCTTTAAAATATTGTGAGATGGCTTTTGCTGTGAATTGGAGCAATAAATTAAAGTGAATTTATCTGAATTCCTTAGTATGAACAAGCACAGTGAGCTTTCTCACCAAGAGAAGAGATGCTGATTTTACAAGTTGAATAGGCCAAAATAAGAAAAACAGTCTGATAGGACAAAACAAAGAAAAGAAAAGAAAAGAAAAGAAAAGAAAAACACAAGAGAAACAGATGTTTGCCAATGCTCCAGATGACTGACTGACGTCCCATTGTTGGCTTGCTGTGTATGGCCCCTTAGCTGTCTGATGTGCAGAGCATTTTTACTGTTGCCAATTGTTGCTGTTTGTCTTTTACCAACATAGCTCAAAAAAGTTAAGGACAGATTTTGATAAAACTTTCAGGAAATCTCACAAATGGAATAAGGAAGACGTGATTAGATTTTGGAGTGATCCAGATCACCGCCTGGATCCAGGAATTGTTTAAAGGATTCTTTACTTTGAGGAGATAATTTGGCCTCAAGTTATCTTGTAACTCAAAAATAATGTCCACAATCATTGGTTGGCTGGGCAGAGGTCTGTGCTCTTTAAGTGCTTCTACTTTTGATGTTGCTTTCTGTCATCGTCTGTTGAAATGACCTCATGTTAGTGTGACATTAACTGTGAGACTGGGCAGGGGCCTCTCACCATCTTGGATTGATGGTGAATTGTAACTCCACCTGCACCAGAGTAAAGTTTTTTTGAAGGTGAACTACTCATTTTGTATGTCTCACCTTAGTTGAGAACTTCAAATGGTGAACTATAAACAAAAACTAGTTCATTTTAATGGGTGGGGATTAAACCTCAGTCAGATGTGAGGAGGTTTTTGTGGAAAAACTGGTGAACCCAGTCAAAGGATGTGGCCTTTACAAATATTGTCATGGACATCTGCACATATGGAATTTAAACAAAGTACTATACACACAACTCACCAGAACAAATGTTGCTCAGCCTGCCAGCTGGATGCGAGTGAGTAAAATAAAGGCAAAAGCAGCAGGGAAGGGAGAAGACTTACTGCTGTTTCTTCTGTCCAAAACGTTTCTGAGGTTGAAGAACAGCATATCAATCAACCTGGATGGTTTGAAATGATCCATACTGAAACCACAGTAAGTTCTTATGATGAATTATATCAAACCACATGAGTGGTTGGATCAATAGAGAATTAAGTAATAAGCCAGATTCCCTGTGGCCACATCAGTACTGACTGTTTCCAGCTTCTGAGCTCAAAAGCAGTGCTATATAAAGTGTCTACATTTTGTTCACACAAAAGCTAAAATATCATGCTTCTTAGTGTACAACATTACAAAAGATAAATAGGTGAGGAAAACCTTTCTAATGTTTGAGGTGATGGTACCAAACATAACTAAATCGGTTATTATAATACAAAATTATGCATTATGGGGTTAATGGCTTAAGGCGCTCTGAAAAGGGTTTTACACTCAATTTGCCAGAAAAGTCTTTCTACATTTGGTTTTGACTGTCAAGGTTTAGAGCCAAGTTTTCTGCCTCTGAGCCAATGCAGTGAGGGGGATAAAGCAGAATCATTGTAGTTTAACAATTGGTTAACGGCATGAAAGCATGTATCTATAAGTGGCAGGTGGAGCTTGTACTAATCCAAAACATACGTACATAAAGTTTCTTTTTTGTTTATTTTTTATCCAATGAATTAAAAAGTAGATAGTTATTTTAACAAACAAGGGTCAACAAAAGTGACTTTCAGTGTCATTACTAACCAGCTTATTCGAAATACATTTTAAATTTGATGCCAGCAATCTGAACAAAAAGTTGTGAAAGTGTTAGAAAAGGATGTAAAGTATACAAGTAACAGAATTTAGAGTATGAAACAATTAGCACCTTATTTGATGGCATGTGAGAATGTCAGGATTGGGCATAAGATTAAGGTTCATTAAAATTAATGTGTATTTGGGTTCACGGAGCCTTTAAAAATATGATAAATAAGGTTAAAAAGAGGTAAAATGGTTAGAAGTGTTGTTTACGATTTACCATTGCCATCTTTTCTTTCTTTGTAAAAGATACTGTAAAGCTTTATTTGATGAAGGGTGCAATAGCCAGTGTATTCAAGAACATATATATGTATATACATATATATATATATATATATATATATATATATATATATATATATAGGGATAATAATCACGAAGTGCGTCAGATGCGTTTTTCAGATCCTGTGTCAGCACTTTGCTATTTTTTTTTTTTTTCTACTTCTTTAGGACATTACTTTCAGATACTGTACATCTGATGTAGAAAGCAGTAGTCCTGAAAAAAAAAGTGGGAAATGTGATGCTGCTTATTAGAATTATGTGTTTTACCAAGACATGGCTGCAGTGTAGCTAGTGTGTACACTGCCTTACGCCTTAATCAACCATTCACCGAAATGCTTTTAAAATCTAAAATTTCAACCACAGAGAAGAGCTCTGTGATGAGTACTTATTTAGAGCTGTTGAAGGTGATTATCCAAAGAATGCTGCTAAACATAATGAATCATTCTTCAAATTTTCTACTCAACACGGTGAGGAAACAACAGTGTGTTCAGTCAGAGGCTTCTTCAAGCTGCAGTAAGGGAGAAAGAAACAGGAAGTCATTTCTGCCTACAGCCATCACCCCCAGGCTGCTGGTAACAAATTGCATAGTTATAATTAAAATGTGGTTCTCTGATAGATTGTCTGTAGTGTGTAGACAACAATGATTTATCTTTTGAGCTTATTTTAATATATAAATGAAATTATATGCATGTGTAAACAACAAAAAATTCCATTGCAAATGGTCAAGTGCAAGGACTGGCCAGGAAATGAGCAAATAAGCTGCAAATGTCCAAACAAAAGCTTTTAAAGATCTTCAGAAAGTCAGAAGAATTCTCAAAACTCTGGCAGAGGAGCCGAGCATGAAATAGTAACCACCCATAAAGAGGCAAGTGGACTGTAGACATTTTTTTTTTACAGTAGACAGATTAATATATCACCAAATATACAGTTTTAATAATGACTGCATTCCACTTGGAGAACAGTCTTGTTTGTCCTGGTTCGGTGTCTAGTTTTACATAGGTGCTAAAAGCCCAGTGCCATTCTTACTCCACTGGCTTTTCATTGTCAAGTCAAGTGAAAAAGGTGCATCAAATCCACATTTTACTAATGTTCTTTATTGCATCATGCGTGCAGTGGTTCTCTTTATCACTGGATCACCTGTTCCTCTTGTTTCCTGCCTTACGTCTTGTCGACTGAGTGTATCTTTCTTAATAAATCTTAATGCCTCAAATTCTTCTTGCTAACACAGAAACTTTCATTTCTTCCCACTCCCAAAGCAGCCGTGTCTGCATACAGTTTTTAACAGCAGACATTGACTTTAAGCAGAAAAAGCCCAGATGGAACTAATTTCACAGATAATGGCTTTGTTCCAGAAAGCGTAGCAGCACAATGCAACAGTTAAATATGTCTGGCAAGTCAGGCTGTCTGCTGTTAAAAAACAGGATCAACAAAATGAACTCCACATGGATCTATTGATAATTCACTGTCCTATAGGGAATTTCTTTCTTTTGATATAAATTAAGTTACAGTGAAAACTCTAAAAATCACATTGATTCCACACCAACACATCCAGTACAATGTGAGGGTGACATAAATGGCCACTAAAGCCTGAAGTGTCTGTTCATGGTTTAGGAATGCCTAAACCATGAACAGACAAATAACAAGGAGCGTGAAAAGTCTTTGCTTTGTTAACTGTGTCTTTTGGATGTTACCCACCTTATTTATTACACACACATACATGCACATACACTAGGACATGGCTATATTGTTACCAGGATCAGCTCCTAAAGTATGATCATCCCACACAAGCTGCACACACTCACATAGCCAATAATCAATACTGACCAGTTAAGGGTGCATCAGTGTGCTTGCGTGTGTGTTTGCATCACATCAGAGCGTTGGTGTGTGAGAGATAATGATTAACATAAAGCTTTAGTTCCAAGTGATCACTTCAGTATTGATGTTTTTAATGGGTTTATAAGCTCATTCTTCCGCCCGTTGCTCATCAAACACATACACACACAGCATGTTTGTGTGTTTAATTAATTAGTGTGTACTGACTCATTCACTCTAATCTCCTGTTGTATCTCAGAAATGCTATCCTCATTGTAGGTTAATGGCTGTAATGGAAAAGCTTAATTTACATTTCAGCCTTTTTTCCATTTAGGTGGACGCTAATGTGTTGTTAACAGTCTAATGGGTGGTGTAAATACAGGTTAGTTGTCTGTGATGGCAGGTCAGGATGTGTGACGATGCACTGCCATGTGACCCAAACACTGCCTTATTAATGTAATATGTTGGACAGGAGACTTTCTTTTCTTTCTCCTCTGACCTCTATCATCAGTCCAGTTAAGTTGTTATTGATCTATTATGTTATATAAGGACGATATGCAAAAGCTCCCTGTGTTAGATACATTAAAAACAGGCTCTTCTCTAAGCGTCAGACTTTAACGATGTGGGAATGAGAACGTGTTGTACAAACATTTCTGCAGATGATGCATCAGGACACAGTATTTTGTATATTAGTTGACTGTCTAAGACAGGGGTGGAGAACCCTGGTCTTCAAGGGCCACAGTCCTGCAGGTTTTAGGTGTTTCCCTGCTCCAACATACTTTATTCAGACCAAATAGATCCAACCACTTATCAAGTTCTGCACAGTGATTTATTCATTTGAATCAGGTGTGTTGGAGCAGTGAAACATCTAACATTTCTGCAGAACATAGTGGGTGAAGGCTCTTAAAGCAAACACAAGTAGATTAATAAGATTATTTATTACTTATTTAGATGTAATGAATACAGCTTTATTTCAATGTTTTTCTTTTTCCTTTTTTTCTGTTGCTTTTTCTCCATTTTTTTCTATGATTCATGACAATAAACTAAGAAAAAGCTTCACAAATGTGCTTATTCCAATTGTTGCTTTTACACTGCAACATAAAATGGAGACAGACATGGCAGTGCTTCAGTTTTATAAAAAATAATGGTTAAAGTATAGGGACTGAAAATAAAGATATGAGTGTCACCTTAATTGCTTTCACCTGTGCCTTTACAGGTGGAGGCAATTAAGATAATGAAGCGCATGTTACATATAAAGACAGGGTCAATGAGGGTGCAGAGAAAGTACAGTATTCTCAGGTTTGGATTTTATTACAGTTCAGAATTATGGAGTGTAGCTCTACTCCTCATAAGTCATTGTCTCCAAGTAACTGAACAAAACTTAAAAGCCTATCCTGATTAATGTTGTACATTAGTTTTTGAAAGCTGACAAGAGCTCTGTGATGGGTCATGGGCAGTCATCAGACACTATTTCCTGCTGTCCCTTTAAAAGGCTTCATGAAGTTTCATGTACCTGGGCACATTTCATTTACAGACAATGCTGTCAGGCCACACTCATGAGCCCACTGGGGTTATGACATTTGCACAGCTGGAATCCACGTGCAGCCTGGATACAATATGCTTAACATCAAAACAAACTTATACCAAAAGACAACTTTGACTAGAATGCAAAATACTGTGTCTGTTATTATACACAACAAACTGTTTAAGATTAGCCAACATTAGCGTTGTTACACATTGAAATGGTTTCTGTCTTGTTATATTTTTGAATATTCTGTTTTCTATCATTAAGTCTTTTTTTTTCCTTAGGTCCTGTTTTACTTTTATAGTTGAATTTGTCTTTGCTTATTTTTATCACTGTTATTTTGCATTTCTTCCTCACATGTTTCTTGTTTAGCTGATTAAATCTGTTCTGTTCCCACAACACACACCTGTTTGACATCAGTCCTTAGCTTGTGCACATTTTCTACCCTGGTTTCAATTTTTTATTACCAAATCATCTACATTACCTTCACTTAGCTCTCCAGATTTGTGTATGCCTCAGAGACTTTCTGTTGTTGTTGTTGTTTGTTTGTTTAGTTAGTCTTCTGTTTCACTCATGTTATTACTCATCACTCCTGAAAGTTTGACTTTTGTTCTACTCCCACATTTGCCTCTGCCATGCCCTTGTTGGTTAACACTGTCACACTGATTGATTACCTGGTGTTGACTTCTTTACAGTTAACAAACTTGCAAGTTAGATTTTTATTGTCTGGATTCTCCACCCTGCTCTCATCTTCATAACACTGAGGAAATTGTTAATAATTTAAACTTGTGTTTCTGACAATCTACTGGTTTTAGGTAATTCATTCTCATTTAGCTTAGTAGCTCATTTATTTAAACTAAATCTAAAAGGAGAGTCACTAGCCAGCCTTTCTACTGTTATGGGTACTATTCTATGATAGGATAAGCCAATATATATGATATATAAATTTCTCCTTAACCAAAACTGGTATCTGTTTTCCAAAACTTAATCAGGTATTCAATTATTAAATTTTTGTTTTTATTTTCATATCTGAAATTTTTCATGGATTCATTCTCTGAACTGCTTAGTCCATTACCGGTTATGGATAAGCTGAAGCCTATCCCAGCATTTTAACAGGTGAGAGGCAGGGTACACTCTGGACAGGTCACCAGTCCATCGCAGAGCCAACACAAATAGGGACAAATAACCATTCACACATGCACTCACTCCTAGGGAGAATTTAGAGAAACCAGTTAACCTAACATGCATTTCTTTGGACGGTGGGAGAAAGCCGAGAACCCAGAGAGAACCTACGCATACACGGGGAGAACATGCAAAGGCCACACAGAAAGGCCACCACCCCCCATGTTTAAACCTCCCCCTAGTTGAGGCTGGAACCACCGACCTTCTTGCTGTGAGACCGTGGTGCTAACCACCACACCACCACGCAGGCTTATTTGAATTTTTTTTTTTTAAATCCAGCAATGTACCTCACCATAGACTAAATGTTGCATTTAAGATTAAACAAGAATCTGGTCTCTCATTGGGGAAAGCAGCTAATAAGTAGCTACCTGATTATTGCTTGACAATACAGGCTGTGCAGAATTATTAGGCAAGTTGTATTTTTGAGGATTAATTTTATTATAGAACAACAACTATGTTCGCAATGAACACAAAAGACTCATAAATATCAAAGCTGAATATTTTTGGAAGTTGGAGTGGGGCTCTTTTTAGTTTTAGTATCTTAGGAGGATATTTCTGTGTGTGCAGGTGACTATTACTGTGCATAATTATTAGGCAACTTAACAAAAGCCAAATATATACACATTTCACTTATTTATTTTCACCAGGGAAACCAATATAACAACTCAAAATTTACAAATATACATTTCTGGCATTCAAAAACAAAACAAAAACAAATCAGTGACCAATATAACCACCTTTCTTTGTGAGGACACTCAAAAGCCTGCCATCCATAGATTCTGTCAGTGTCTTGATCTGTTCACGATCAACATTGCATGCAGCAGCAACCACAGCCTCCCAGACACTGTTCAGAGAGGTGTACTGTTTTCCCTCCCTGTAGATCTCACATTTGATGAGGGACCACAGGTTCTCTATGGGGTTAAGATCAGGTGAACAAGGAGGCCATGTCATTATTTTTTCTTCTTTTAGACCTTTTCTGGCCAGCCACGCAGTGGAGTACTTGGATGCGTGTGATGGAGCATTGTCCTGCATGAAAATCATGTTTTTCTTGAACGATGCTGACTTCTTCCTGTACCACTGCTTGAAGAAGGTGTCTTCCAGAAACTGGCAGTAGGACTGGGAGTTGAGCTTGACTCCACCCTCAACCCGAAAAGATCCCACAAGCTCATCTTTGATGATATCAGCCCATACCAGTACCCCACCTCCACCTGGCTGGCGTCTGAGTCAGAGTTGAGCTCTCTGCCTGTACTGATCCAGCCACAGGCCCATCCATCTGGCCCATCAAGACTCACTCTCATTTCATCAGTCCATAAAACCTTAGAAAAATCAGTCTTATGATATTTCTTGGCCCAGTCTTGATTTTTTATCTTGTGTGTCTTGTTCAGTGGTGGTCGTTTTTCAGCCTTCCTTACCTTGGCCATGTCCCTGAGTATTGCACACCTTGTGCTTCTTGGCACTCCAGTGATGTTGCAGCTCTAAAATATGGCAAAACTGGTGGCCAATGGCATCTTGGCAGCTTCACGCTTGATTTTCCTCAGTTCATGGGCAGTTATTTTGCGCCTTGTTTTTTTAACACGCTTCTTGTGACCCTGTTGACTATTTTGAATGAAACGCTTGATTGTTCGATGATCACGCCTCAAAAGCTTGGCAATTTTAAGAGTGCTGCATCCCTCTGCAAGACATCTCACTATTTTTGACTTTTCAGAGTCGGCCAAATCTCTCTTCTGACCCATTTTGCCAAAGGAATGGAAGTTGCCTAATAATTATGCACACCTGATATAGGGTGTTGATGTCATTAGACCACACCCCTTCTCATTACAGAGATGCACATCACCTGATATGCTTAATTGGTAGTAGGCTTTCAAGCCTGTACCTGTTGGAGTAGGACAACATACATAAATACAATGATGTGATCAAAATACTCATTTGCCTAATAATTCTGCACACACTGTGCTGATGACTGCATGTAACCCAAAAGTTGGCCATGTATGTTGTCTCTTTGCTTCCCCTAAAACTGCTACACATGGAAATGTTGATGCTGTACATAACTGGGACTTTCTTAGAAGTGCTGCACCATGTATCTAGCAACTAGTACTAACTGGTGCTGGACAGCTACTCTACATTGGGTGTAATGCATTTGCCAAAACAGAATGAAGATTAAAAACACAATTATAGCAGTGATAATGATGGTAGGGTTTGGACAGCTAAACGGTTAATCACAGAAGAGCTTCACAAAGCTGAAGGAAACTGTTCACTTTGAATTTGTTGTGGCAACCAAAATATTTACAGTACAAAGTCAGACGATACCTGTCATGTATGAAAGCCATTCTAAAGCAGCACTCAATGTTTTTGTATTAAGATCAAATGACTTTGTAATGTGAAAAGCATCCCTCTAATAGCAAACCCCAGCTCTCTTTTTTTAGCTTTGTAGCAAGCTCATGACTTGTTTTGGTCAACTCTTGCTGTCACTGAAGCATCTGGCAATATTATACACTGACTAATATTTAAAACCCACTGAATACTGACTCAGAGCTAAACAACAGACATACACAGTTAGAGACTTACTGATGAACACAGGGAAACATTTAGCCACAACAGAGCCAGATATTTCCCTAAGGAATTACAGAGCTTTAATTAAAGGTAAAATGAAAACTCATGTTGGAAATGCAAGCACTAGGTGGCCAGAAGCAAAACTTTAAATTATTTCTAATTTTGCTTCATGTCTGCTGGATGACAAATAAGGCTGTTATCAGCTCATTTTCATTCTGAGCACAACAGCTTTGCCAGGAATAATGATGCAACAAAGAAGTGTTTAGGTATCCTTAAGCAAACTTATAAAAGGACGCAATCAGTTCTCAGGTTAATAATCTTCCTAGTCATTTCTAGGAGTAACATTTCCCTCATTTGTATTCAAATCAACTTTAAACACAGACAGTTGCAGACATCTCTAGTGATTGCAGACACATAAATATTCAGTAAATGCCTGAAGACATTACACTGTGTTATTATTTATTCAACAAAACTAAGTTAAAATGTAGAAGCACTTTGTGAAAAAGTAAATACACTCTATACGTAGGTAACTTGGCGAAACCACATTTATCAAAAGTGAGGAAGTCATAGTTTTTGGTATGTTACCTGTCATTGTTGTGGAGAAATTTTTCTTTACAACCTTGCTTCAGCCCATTGAGGTTTGACCTCATTGGTTTATACACAGCTCTCTTAAGGTCCCACCATAGTATTTCAGTCAGGCTGAGATCAAGACTTAGACCCTACCACTGCAACATCTTAATACTTTTCAGCTTTTCTGTTCTGTTATTCCAAACAAGTCATTTTACAGCTAGCAAAATTTGTTTCTGTACGATCATTTCTGATGTATTTCTTCTTTGGCTTTCGTGAAAACACTCCTGAATGATCCAGGCCAGTAAAATGCCAAAACTTCTCTTTTTAAAAAGGGGATCACACTTGCTAATGATCAACTGATGCTAAAAGTGTTGATAGATTTGCAGTAAACAGCTGAGCTGAGTGAAGATTCCCAAAGCCCATCATTTATACGTTAGTTCCATGATGCTATAAAATATCCATGTGCTATAAAATATTTATAATATAGACCTAAATGAATATACGCCTGTAATTTCAATATAGATGGCTAAGAATTCAATTGTTTATAATCTACCGAAGTTTCCCTCAGCTTTTTTTTTGTTTTGTTTTTACATTCTAATGCCACATTTTGATCTTCTAAAATTGGCAGAGCATCATGAGAAGGAGAGAAAGAATCAATATTTTGCATGTACAATGGCAACATGTGGCACATGAAGTTACTGTAATTCTGTGAAATCTTGCATTACTACACAGCCGTGTCTGGAAATTGTCATTTAAGTTCATGACTGACAGGACTGTTTCCCCTTAATTTTTGCTTGTTTCCCACACACATCTTTATTTTTCCACGTCCACACACAGATCAGAAGGGAAGGGATTCCCAGCTGGCTTTGAGCTTTATAAAAAATAAATTAATAAAAGAAAAAAACTTTTCATCTTTCATCAGACCTTTATGAAAGAGTAAACGGGTGAATCCCGCTCTGTTTCATGCTGGGATCTACATCTCAGATTGGCTCAAGAGGCATAACCCAAGTTAGATCTGCATTAAATATTCAATACCCTTAAAGTACAGAGAAACAAAGACGTGACCAGCAAACTAATACACAATGAAAACAAGCCTATGTTGAGCTTTGATCACTTATCCAACAAATGATGTAATCTGATGGTGTTAGAATGACTAGTAAAATAAACTATTAATTTAAACTCTTCTATCTTTTTTGTTCAGTCTATTTTTTTTTCTGCCATAATAATTTTATTAAGTTTTCATACAATTTAAACATACAAAAACAAACACAAGGTGCCAATAGAAGCCATTACTGAACAATGCAACCTGCTATACATATTAATCTTAAATAATAAAAATGACAATCAACTAAATTTAAGGAGTATAAGTAGACTAGCACATATATGTCAAAGCAGAAACTACAGAGTCTGCATAACTCAGTCATTGATGCTGTCCTCCTTTAAATCCAAATCTTTCACATAATCAATAAAGGGGTTCCAGATACATTCAAAAAGTTCCTGTTTGCTTTTTAATACATATGTAATCTTCTCTAGTGGCAGAGCAGACAACATCTGCCAAATCCAGTGGGTGCTGCTTGGTCTGGAAGTTTTTTTCCAAAACAAAGCTATACATCTTTTGGCGTTAAATAAACTGAGGTCTATAAATGTTCGTTCATTTTTAGTGTAGTTGTGTTTCTCTGGATATAGGCTAAAAAAAACAATTTTGGTTCTAGTATTATTTGTTTGGAAATAATATTTTAAATGATATCTCGTACCTCTTCCCAAAAAAGAACAGTTTTTTCTACAATGCCACATACAATGAACCAGTGTTCCTCTACATTCATTACATTTTGAGCATACATCAGGTATATTTCCATTATGTCGATTGAGTTTCACTGGTGCCACGTATGTTCGCATTAACCATTTATATTGGATAACTTTGAGATGAGTATTTATTGAAGTTTTGTGGGCCAAGGTGCATGCTTCTTGCCAATCTTCCTCTGAAAGTTGTATTGACAAATCATCTTTCCATGCCCTAAACCTCTCACAAGAATTTTTGGCGACATAAGACATAACCAGATTGTAAAACTGAGATATAATACCTTTTTTTTGACTATTCTTAAGCAACAGTTCTTCTAAATCTGACTTAACAGGTTTTGTCAATACATTACTTTGATTTGCCCTTATAAAACTCCTAAGTTGGAGGTATTTAAAGAAATGCTTCCTATCCAAGTGAAATTTATCCTGTAGTTCCTGAAAGGTCATGTCTGATTCCAGCAAATAGTGGTCTCGAACCATTACTAGTCCCTTAGCTTTCCACAACTTAAATATTGCGTCTGCTCTGCCCGGTGAAAAAGCTTGGTTGCCCCATAATGGACTAAACTGGGAGAGGCATTGTGGCTCTTTCAAAAACTTTTTTACTTTACTCCATACTTTTATCATATTTTTACTGGATTTTGGGTCTGTCTCAGTAGATTTCTTATTGTGTTTGAATAGATATAAGAGGGAAGAGGTAAATGTAATCCTTGAGTTTCCATTTCTATCCAGTGTGGTGAATGATTGTTATAATAAAACATAATAGACCTTAGCTGTGTAGCCCAATAATACAACTTAATGTCTGGACATTTTAAACCTCCACGTTCATAAGGCAAGTAGAGTAAGGACAAACAAAGTCTTGCCTGTCTATTATTCCAAATAAAATGTAGAAACATCTTCTTCATTAGAGGGAAAAAACCAAGAGGAGGTGGTAAGGGAATGTTCTAAAATAAATAAAGTACCTTTGGCAAAATATTCATTTTTAAAATGTTAATTCTCCCAATTATAGTTACCAGTAGCAACATCCACCTATCAACTGAGTTTTGTACATCTGTCAATAATAGGTTGTAGTTTGTCTCAACAATTTTTGCTAAATCAGGTAAAATCTGTATTCCCAAATACTCAAATTGTGTCACAACATTGAACTGCATAACATCAGGGATTCGGTTAGCCCTTTCATGGTCATCCAACAATAAGATAGAAGACATGTTCTTATTAAGTTTGTAACCTGAAATCTTACTAAATGATTTAGTTACTTCCAGAATGGTCTGTACTGACTTAACTAGGTCTGAAATGAATAAAATCACATCATCAGCAAATAGGGAAACCCTATGTTCGGTTGGTCCTACACTTTTCCCACTGAGTTGGGGGTGAGAGCGTATTGCAGTCGCTAGAGGTTCTATTGCCGATGTGAATAATAACGGTGAGAGTGGGCAGCCTTGACGGCAGCCACGGTTTATCATTATTGGTCTAGAAATATTTCTATTAGTGATAATTTCAGCAGAGGGATTGCTATATAATACTTTGACCCATTTAAAAAAATTATTTCCACATCCAAATTTTTCTAATACCCAGAAAAGATATGGCCATTCAACCCTATCAAAGGCCTTTTATCTAATGATAGAAGTGCGGTATTTGGCACATCTTTTTTGCAGTGAATAATATTTAATATTCTTCTTACACTATGAAAACCCTACTTTCCTGTAACAAATCTATTTTGATCTTGATTAATTATACTGGGGAGAATTTTTTGTAATCTTCTTGCTAATAATTTGCAAATAATTTTTAAGTCTGAATTCAATAGGCTGATGGGCCTCAAATTCTCACATTTATCCAGGGATTTTCCTGGCTAATAATATAATAATGGGTATATCTATCTTATTTAAAAAGATATTTATATCGTCCAATGAAGTTGTTTGTGCAGTGTATAATTCTTTGTAATAATCCTTAAAGGCTTTGTTGATTTCTAATGGGTCTACCATTGTCTGCCTGTTTGATATAATTGAGGTGATTAGCGATTTAGCTTCTAGCTGTTTTATTTGCCATGCCAGCAATTTGCCTGGCTTATCACCCTGCTCGTAAAATATCTGTTTCAAACGTAGAAGACTAGAGGCGGCCCTAAAAGTAGAGTGTATATCATATTGAGCTCTCAACATTAATAATTCTTTCTCCAACTGTGAATTATTATCATTATTATTATGTATTGTTGTTTGAAGGGTTTTTATTTTGTTTTCCAACTGTAGCCTAATTTCCTGTACCTTTTTTGATTTAGAGCCTGTATAGCTGATGATATGTCCTCTGAGGAAAGCCTTGAATGCTTCCCATTTTACACATGCAATTGTTTGCATTTTATTAATTTGAAAGAACTCATCTATCTGTTTTGCTAGATATTTCATCAAGTCTTCATCTTGTAACCATTTATGTTGAAAATCTGGGTGGATCCTTTTGCAGTTTATTATCTCTGCACACCAAGCAGCATGGTGCATGGTCTGAGATCACAATGTCATCATAGGAGCAGTCATAAATTTTATATTGCAGTTCTGCAGAGACCAAAAAGTAGTCTATTCTAGAATATGTTTAAAAAATTCCTGAATGACAGGAATAAATTCTAGTATGTGGTTGCTTTTCTCTCTATATGTCCAATAATTTTAGATCTCCCATAGATCTAAGAATTGTTGTTCTACAGTTGTTGTGGGAGTGATCAACCCCAGTCGATCTGTCCATTTGGGGGTCTAACATACAGTTAAAATCCCCTGCTATTATATGAAACCCTGGAAGTGTTGAAAAAGTAAAAAACAAATCACTGTAAAAAGTACTATCATCTACATTTGGTCCATAAACATTTGTTGTGTTAAGTGTTTCTGACAACAAAGAACCTTGAAGTATTAGGTACTTTTAATGTCATAATCCCTCTGGCTTGGGATGTAAACAATGCCGAATACACAGTCCCCCTCCACCTCCTCTTCACTCTTATATTGTCACCGATGAGATGAGTTTCCTGCAAAAGTACAATTTTAGCATCTATTTCCTTTAATTTATTCATAACCTGTTTTAATTTTTGAAGACATTGCAAACCCCTGCAGTTCCATGAAATAAAATTAAGATTTACTCCTTGAGACAGAACTTATTGAAACAAAAATTACAAGGTTGCTTGAAATGTTATTGTCTGTACTTAAAGGCACAACGAAACCAGGATGCTAGAACAAACATCCAACACTCTGAACTAACACAAACACCCTCTCCCCTCCCTTACCCCCAAACTGGTGGGCGCCCCTCCCCACTTTTTTGAACTCCTGTTATTGCTAAGACCAGTCCTCACCGGTGAGGAACAGTCAAACCACTCTATTCTTAAATCTAATCTCATGTATACTGCGACTGCTTTTTGTAACTAGTATTAACTCCTGTTCATCATGAATAAAGCTCAGCTCGTTGTAGGGCAACTTATTGTATCATCCTGGTCACATCCTGGTATTATCATTCTTGTGTAGTAGTTTTACAATGGCATGCTTAGTTTTTTAGAGATGTATAAGTTCTTTAGCCTAAATACAAAGACATAAATCAAGTATACCACACATTTTAAGCAAAAAAAACAAAAAAAGAAAACACTGGACTCTGGACTTGATATAATCATTTGCATTCTGTCCACATCAAATCACATACCAAATTTATGTCTCTGTTTCATTAGAAGCTTCCTGGATTTTCCTGAGGAATACCTGTGCCTCCGCAGGAGTTTTGAAGGAAAGTGTTTTGCCCTCGTGAGTAACCAGCAGAGTCGCAGGATGAGCCCCTCCATGTCGAATCCCCAGCTTGTGTAGCTTCCCGCAAATTGGGTCAAATTTCTTCCTCAGCTGGGCAATCCCTGTGGCCAAATCCGGATAGAAACGGACCTGTTGATCTTCATAGTTTGTTCGTGCTGCCGCAAAAATTGCCTGCTTATCCTTGTAGTTATGAAACTTCATTATCATAGTCCTCGGGCGCGACACATTGTCTTTTTTTGGACCAATTCTATGTGCACTTTCCAAAACCACGGTGGACCGTAGCCCCTCATTCTCAAATGCCTCAGGTATCCATTTCTCTAAAAACGTCCCCACCTTCCGCTCCTTCTGGCAGGTTTACAAGCCGTAGATTGTTCAATCGAGACCTGGCCTCTAAATCCAATAGTTTATCCTCCATATTCTTGTTTTTAGCTTGTAGCGCATTCACTTTGGCTTGTAGGCTATTTAGCTCATCTTCGGTGGTAGAAATGCATTTTCATTGTCTGTCTGCGTAGCCATGGCCTTGTTAGCTTGGGTTGCTTCACCACGTAGATTGTAGTCAAACAGCTTTGATTGCTTGAATACCTCACTTTTTCCTTTCTGTGTTTAAGCAGAATTAGGCATTCTATCTCAAAGTTGTCTTTATATTTGGAATTATGCCTGAACAGAAGAAATTTCTTAACTTTTAGCAGAGAAGTATAAAACACGTCTTCTTACATGGCCGCCATGACTGGAAGTCCGTTCAGTCTATTTTATAATATTTACAAATAGCTCTCAGAGAGCAGGAATGTAGTCTTGTAGGAGTTTGTATCAGACATGCTAATGATGAAACGAGGTTCTCAGTATCCATGTATTTACTGCATTCTTTTTCAAACACTGAAATCAGTAAGGTCAACTAGACATGGATCACTGGTAAAACATGCAAAAAAGTGGTATTCTAAACACACACATGCAAATAAAGATGCAATAATTATGTTAACTGCATATATGCTGGACTTTTGTGCTTTAAATGTGAAGTTCCTGCTGTGACTCAGATTTGCATTTCTAGTATCCTCTGCTCTTACTGTTTTCCCTTCTTGTTTTTCTGTCTGTCATTAGAGAAGATAGGGCCTGAAGGCAGGCTTTGTCAGGGGCATCGTGAGAGCATCATGTCTTCTCTCTAATATAATCAATTTCAGTGAATTACAACAGAACCTAATGGCATTAGGAACTGGTGACACTCATTAAGTCCACTTCAGTCCCAGCATGTCTCAGAGTTTGGATAGTGGGAGCAGAGAGAATGCCAGCTGTCTAAACAGCGCCTCTTCTTGGTGAAATGGGATAATTGCAACAGGGGTTTTTGTTTCTAGATTTCTTATCGGGATACATAAAAATCTAGCTTCAACAGCCTGTCAGGAGGGGACTCTCTGGGAGTTTAAGCTGTCTTGTCTTATTTAAAATTTAACAACATGCTAATTGCTAAACTGGTCTATGGACAAAGTTCCCATAAGTTATTCCCAGAGTGATATATTTGAATAGCACAAGATGAAAAAATACATACTATGGATGTGCTGGAAGGCTTAATCCTATAAAGAGTTTGAGCTGGAGTCATTGAGAACACACACCTTTGTCCCAGTGACCAGTTTCGTTCCCAGAAGTTATAATCTGCAGTTCAGTAGTGGATCTAATGCTCTTCTTTGCTGACTCCTTCCTCTGTGATTCCCAGTAGTGTTTTGGTTTTAAAGGAGTGTTTACTCTGCAAATTCTCACCACCCTCCTCCACATGCTCACAGCTTATTAGCCAGTCTTACTTTTTCCATCGTTTCAGGAACTCTTGCTGCTTGATGCATCTCCTCTAATAGGCCTCATCTCTTTCTTCTTCCAGTATGATCAGTATGATCCATTTTAAAGACGGATTTGGGTTGCAGGTGGGACTTCTCCGTTCTTTTGGGGAGTGTGCGAGTCTTGGGCTGTTGCTGCTTAATGCTTTCTTTCTTTCTTTCTTTCTGTCTTTCTTTCTTTCTTTCTTTCTTTCTTTCTGTCTTTCTTTTTTCTTTCTTTCTTTCTTTCTTTCTTTCTTTCTTTCTTTCTTTCTTTCTTTCTTTCTTTCTTTCTTTCTTTCTTTCTTTCCCTTCCTCTGATAATGTCCTTATGCATTTCTCTGATATCAGTGATGATCGGTATATAAAGTGAAACTTGGCTGTAACATGATGCGGCGTACCAGAACTAAAAATTGTAAAGCGTGATTTCACAGCCTCAGGACGTTACTGGGCAACAACAGCTCCAGGAATGTACATCATAAATGTCACTGTTACAATTTAAAGAAGCCCCAAACCCCTATTTTTCATTCTCCCCACCTTTCAAACAGCTGCTAAGGAGACAGGCCAAATATCTTCATCCAGGAAAACATGAGCAAGAATGTGTCTGTCTTGTGCCCCAGACTTAAAGGCTTGTTGGAGTTGCTATGTGTCTGCCTGCACCCCTTTTATAGGTGTTGCTATTCTCTTCCCTGCTTGCCCTGTTGCAACAATCCCAGCCAGCACTATGGACTACAGAGATTTATCTGTGCTCTGTTTCCAGTCTGGTCAAACCTGGTTGCTGACAGCTACCACTTCTGGATATCTGAATATCTGGAAACTAGCTGGGAAGCTTCATGTGTATAAAAACAGTTCAAGGCAGCACATTTTAAGGGTTCACAGCAAAAGTTTAGCAACTCAGTTTTAGGTCTAGTTAAAGCAAGTGGTAAATAAAGACATTTTATTGATCCCCTTGCACAGTTGGGCATTTTAGCAACACAGAGGTCATAAAAATGCTAATAAAGGTCTTGTAAAAGTCTTTTACACCATAAACAGTATTGTTAATAATCTCCCTCACAAACTTCAGTGTTTTCCAACTGTATGTGTTTAAATATCATAAACTCTATTAACTACTTTATTAAAATTGTTTCCTTTTTCCTTTTAGCAAGAATGAAAATTTCACAAACCTTTGCTTTGCAGATAATTCAAACTATATCTAATGCAGACTTTTTAAAGAAAAATCTGAAGTTTTTCTTTTATATCAATAGTAATTTTCTTTTGATTCAGCAAAACAAAATTACACCAGTTATCCCTGTGGATACATTATTACTTATATGAATCCTTTGATACTGAGGTTTCAACTCATATTAAAGCTTGAGTTAGCAGAATATTGCAGAAGAAAAACATAATTATTTTTTTCTAAATAATTTTATTATTTCACATGTTTGCATACAAATTATAGTGGACACAATGATTCTGTGAGGTCACAGTCTTGAAGGACAATCAAAGCTCTTGGAACTTTATCAGAGCCAGGGTCAATGCCTCATGTTTCTTAGACAGCCTTCTTTTTTTTTTTTTTTAAATTCTTTTTATTAAGTAGTCTCAGTCGATCAGAAACAGAAACATTCTGCATTTGTATGGTACAGTTTTTCATTTTTTTTTTTGAAAATAAAATATACTAAATAAACAAAACAAAACGAAGAGAGAAAAAAAAAAAAAAAAAAAAAAAAAAAAAATTACATATACATACATGTATATACATATACACACATACACATACATACACACATATATACACACACATACATACATACACACATGCATATACATATACATACATATACACATACATACATACACACATATATACACACACATATACATATATATACACATACATACATTGGTCCCCTAACTACCCTCCCCTTCCCTATAATTCTCTGTATTTGCTTATAATTTATATGATTTAACCAATACATTTGACAAAGACTCTTATACATCATGGGTAAAACAATTCTGTAATATAGGATTATAATGATCCAAATATGTTCAATTCTGTCTCTCTAGTCCATTTTCATTAGGATGTTCAGAAAGGGGGTCCATGTTTGATCAAACTTTGTTAATGTCCCTCGTATTGCATGTAGAATTTTTTCAGGAGTACAATATGACGACAGTTCATTAATCCATTGTTTCTTGCTTGGAGGGACTGTAGATTTCCAGTTTTTGAGTATACATTTTTTTGCTGCAGAGGATGCCAAGAGAACAAAATATTTCTTACATGAAAGTAACTGCAATGATGAAACATCTCCAAGTATCCATATTTTAGGGTCCGGATTTAAAGATAGACCACACACCTCTGATGTTACTTGGATCACATCATTCCAATACATTTGCAATTGTGTACAACTCCAGAACATGTGTAGTAAATCCCCAACATAAATTTTACACCTTTGACATTTATCGGTAACATCCGCATATGATTTATTCAATCTATATGGTGTGAAATATATTCGATGGAGGATGTTGAATTGAATTTGTCTATGTTTAGTAGAAACTAGTAGGGTCTGGAATGAATTTAATAACCTACTCCAATTTTCATCCTCGTATATACAGTTCAATTCCGATTCCCATTTCTCTTTTTTTAAACTTATCTTATAGGCTGGTAAGTTATCTATCACCGTTTTGTAAAGACAAGAAATAAGGCCTTTCGTGTTAGTACGTTTGGGATCATATAGACATTTTTCATATAAAGTTTCCTGTGGTTTATTTGGATATATTTCTGAGGTTAAAGATTTGATCCAATGCCTGATTTGTAAATATTTAAAAAAATTGTGTCCTGGTAAATTATAAAGTTCAGATAATTGATTAAAGTTGGCAAAAACATTGTCAATATAAAGGTTACTAATTGTTGTAATACCCTTTCTACCCCATATTTGGAGTATACCATCTGCTATGGGTTTAGGAATATTGGGATTATCTCTGAGAGGGGTATTACTGAATGTTTGTAATTTCATATTTATAATTGAATGTAATTCGTGCCATACATCATAAACGTTTATGGTAAGAGGGTTTGATGTTATCGTTCTGAGTATTTTTTTTGAACCCACAAAGGGAATGTTTGATAATGGTATAGGTTTAATTTCTTGTTGTTCTATCGAAATCCATCTTACATCCTTTCCTTTTAAAAAAGTCCACATCCAAAGAATGCGGAATTGTGAAACTAAATAATAAAGTCTAAAATTGGGTAAATTTAGGCCACCTTTAGAGTAAGGGGCTTGTAATATCAAGAGTTTAATTCTAGGGATTTTTTTTTTCCATAAGTATGCTGATATTAATTTATCCAAATCTTTAAAGAATTTTTTGGGAATTTTAAAGGGTATACACTGAAATAAATATATAAATTTGGGTAAAATATTCATTTTTATTGTATTAATTCTGCCAATTAGGGATAAAGGAAGGTCCATCCAGCGCTCCAGTTCGGTTTTGGATTTATTAAATAATGATTTGTAATTCTCCTGGAAGACCTTCTCGGGAAAAGAACTAATGTATATACCAAGATATGTAAAACCATCAAAGCACCATTTAAAAGAACCAGGGAGTAGTTTTATCTCTTGTTTTGTCATATTAATTGGGTATGCTTCACTCTTGGTATAGTTTATTTTGTAGCCTGAAATTGCACTATATGCATTAAAACATGCTAGAAGAGATGGAAAAGTTTTTAATGGTTGGGTTATAAATACTAATAAATCGTCTGCGTATAATGCCAATTTATGTTCTTCTGTGCCTATTTTCACACCTATGATGGATGAATCTATGCGTATTGCTATAGCCAGTGGTTCAATAGCAATGGAGAATAGAATGGGGGAACTTGGGCATCCTTGTCTACAGCCCCGGAAAAGTGTAAAGGGATTCGATAGAATCCCGTTAGTCACAATCTGTGACTGGGGGCCATAGAAAAGTGTTCTCACATATTTAATAAATGTTTCCCCAAAGTTCATAGCCCTCATAGTCTCAAAAAGAAAGGCTGGTTCTATTCTATCAAACGCTTTTTCCGCATCCATAGAAAGTATTACTAAGGGGAGGTTTTCTCGTTTGGCAATATTCATAGTGAGAAATAATCTCCGCAGGTTGTCTGCTCCCTGTCTGTTCTTCACAAAACCTGTTTGATCTGCATGGATAATTGTAGGGATAACAGGTTCTAATCGCGATGCTATTATTTTAGACAGCACCTTATAGTCTGAATTTAATAAACTAAGAGGTCTGTAATTTCCACATATTTGTGGATCTTTTCCGGGTTTTGGAAGCAATGTTATGGTTGCTAGTCTTAATGATGGGGGTAAAGTTTCTTTTTCAAGTGCCTTTTTAATCATATTTGTAAGTGGTATTAATAATTTATTCGAAAATGTCTTAAAATATTCAATAGGGAACCCATCAGGTCCTGGGGCTTTATTATTTTGTAAAGAATTAATAGCAAGTAGGACTTCATCCTCGGTAATTTCCCTTTCCAGTATGTCTTTATCAGTTTTATTGATCTCAGGTATAGGAAGTTGACTCAAGTATTGTTTCATTCCTGTATCGTCTAAATCAGAACTATATAGTGATTGATAATATTTAGTAAATTCCTGATTTATATCATTTACATTTTCCAACTGTCTACCATCCTCTGTTTTAATACTTTGAATAAACTTCTCATTATCTTTCTTTTTTATCTGCCATGCCAGTAATTTGCTTGTTTTATTACCGAATTCATAATAATGATAGTTAGTTCTTGCCATTGCTGCCTCGGCTTTACTTGTGCATAAATTATCATATAAAATTCTCTTTTGTTTTAAGGTGCCAAGTATTCCTGCTTGTTTTGTTCTTGAATGATCAATCTCCAGATCTCTTATTTCTTTTTCTAGTTCTGTAAGTTGTTCTTTCTTTTGTTTATTCTTGTATGAAACATATGAAATGGTATGTCCCCTCATGAAAGCTTTAAGTGCTTCCCATATGTCAGAGTCCGAGGCAGAATTTAAGTTTGCGTCTAGATATATGTCTATTTTGGTATTCATAAATGAGATAAACTCTGGATCTTTTAATAAATATTTTTGAAATCTCCATGTGGGGGTATAAGGTTCAGATTGGCAGAGTTCCAACTCCATTTGTATGGGATTATGGTCTGAAATCGTGGCTGCCAAATATGAACACAGTTTGATTTGGGATAAAAATGAATTTGAAATCAAAAACATATCAATTCTTGAGTAAGTATTATGAACATTAGAGTAACAAGAATAGTCTTTAATAGTCGGGTTGCGCACTCGCCATACATCACCAAGTCTTAGTTCTTTCATACCTTGAGTCAAAGCCTTTGCAGATTTAGTTAATGCATCAGTTTTTGAATTAGAACGGTCCATTAAAGGATTTAACACTAAATTATAATCCCCTCCCATGATATATGGGGCGTCAAATTCTGCTAGTTTTAAAATTAAATCATTAAAGAATTGTGGATCATCCAGATTTGGACCATATAAAGATACCAATATAACCCTTGTTGTGTTTATTATACAATCAATCAAGACAAACCTGCCATATTTATCTTGTTCTTTGGACTTTAATTGAAATCTGAGATTTTTATTAATAAGCAGAGCTACGCCTCTAGCATTAGATGAAAATGAGGAGAAAAATACATGGCCGACCCATTCTCTTCGTAATTTTAAGTGTTCTATATGTGTGAGATGGGTCTCTTGAATAAATGCAATATCCGTATGTTGTTTTTTAAGATAGGTCAATACTTTCTTCCTCTTAATGGGCGAGTTAATCCCTCTTACATTTAATGAAATGCATTTTATTTTCCCACTCCTATTCATTTCCCTTTTTTAGATATTGTATAACTGTTGTATTTTGACTAGTCATCAACATTAGGTACAAAAACAATTTCTGAGTCTTTGTCAGGTGTTTACCATCTTTACCAGCCTTCTTTTTAAGTTGCCATTAAAGAGATTCTTTCAGAGTCCAACATTTTCTGAGTCCTCTCTATAAGTGATTTTTATGCTAGCTAGCAAAGCTGGCTGCTTTGATGACACACCAAAGGGGATTTTTTTTTTGTTTTTGTTGTTTTTTGTTCATTTAGGTATTATGATTTTACACCAAAAGAGACATGTTTAAATCTTACATTTTTTTCCACTGTTAGTTCCACCTTAGAGCTCTGAGAACTACAGCATTCACAAACCTGGGGTTGTTGCATGTAGTCTGCAACAGCATGAAGGGATGGCATTGTACTTCATCCTGCAGGCTGTCTTAGACCACATTGTCTATTAATTAGAGTTTTTTGACATAATTAGGCTAGTTCATCGTTTTTGACTGGACTGTGAGTGGCAGCTCTTTCAGACAATGAAACCAACCAATCTAATTTTTCTTGGCCGCAAGCGGATGGTCTCCGTTTTAGAGCTTACTCGTGAAATATTTGTTCTTAAACATGTTTATGTAAAGAAAATGTAAGCTGTGCTCTTATATAAAATAAGCTTGTGCAAACGTTTAGAGATACAATGGTAGTTTGTAGCTGATGCTCCTCTGAGTAAGCTGACTCTACAAGTCTATCAGTGTGTGCGCATACACACATATATACCCTTCATTAGGGTTAGGGTTGTTTTCTGGAACAGCCTAACCATGGACAATTTAACCATTGTTTTTCAAATCTTGTGAGAGATCTTAATGGGAATTAAATAGGCGCTTTAGCTTTAAATATTCCAATTTTAAATATGTGTAACCAGTAGTTGAGTGTCCATCCTGGGCTACCAGCCAGGAGAGGGTATTCATAATTCCGCCTTCCTAATTTGGCTACAATCATAAAAGCATGACCCAACAGCTGTGTTCACACTGGATCGCTGATCTTGTGTGTTGGCGTGGCGTGCAAGCTCAGATTCCAGTGTCTTTTAGAAACCTCTAACCTCTGAAGCCGGTTGACCAGGCATATTTTCTATATGATCACTTATGGTGAGGCTAATGAGGAGATCCACTACAGGCCTATAGCAGAAAACAAGGACACTGTATGAAAGCTATTCTCCAGGAATTGAATGGCTGTTCTAAATCGTATGTGTCTTTGCAGCAGAGTTTTTTTTCAAGGAAGCAGATTGAAGAGGAAAGAGTTTTAACATTCTTTGTGCTACCTCATGGAATTGATTAAACATAGTGCTCTTAGGAGAATGCTTGATGCACCTACTCTGCTCAAAGACCAGTTTGTGAACTTGTTTTTCAGTCCCTTCGTTTAGTGCCATGCAGTGTTCTAGAAGTAGGGATCCTATGTCTAATGGTTGCATGGCAAGTCTAGACCCAGCTGTAACCCCTATGCCTCCTACATTGTTCTGGTAAGGAAGAAAGACGGTAGCCTGAGGTTATGTGTGGACTACAGGCTGCTTAATGGCAAAACACTTAAAGATGCGTTTTGACTGCCAAGGATCGAGGAGTCCTTATATGCTTTATCAGGTGTCCAATGGTTTTCTACTATTGATCTTGCAAGTGGATACCATCAGGTCACACAGCAAGAAAAAATGAAAACATATTTTGCCCCCAATTTGGCCTTTTTGAGTTCCAGAAGATACATTTTGGTTATATAATGTCCCTAGTATGTTCCAGCAACTGATTGAGCAGATGTTTGGCAACCAGTATTGTCGTTCGTTACTGCTCTATCTGGGTGACATTATCATCTTTTCCTCCACAGTGGATGAATATCTCAGTCGCCTGGAAATGGTTATGAGCCCTTTTCAAGAACAAGGTTTGAAGGCCAAGCTGGAAAAATAGAACGTTTGTAGACAAGTACTGTTGACATGTTCTGTCTGCTGATGGTGTGTGTGAAGTCTTGGAAAGAAATGGGCTGACATAGAAGTTTTGTGAGTACGTGTAGTCAATAACATGGCTGTTATTGACTACACCATTAAATAGAAACCAGGGCACACTAACAGAAACGCTGATGCTTTGTCTAGGCAGCATTCCTCTTGTACTGAGGCTCTTGTCATATCGGACCGCCCAGGAAGCTGTATACCAGTGACAGTGATAGAAACTATGCTGTAGCAAAGATTTAATGTTCAACATGCCATCTCTGTGCTTCCAGAAAGATCCATTAATTATAAGGTTGTGCTACAAGGAGCCGATTTAGGTATCAGTGTCACCCTGCTCTATTTTCAGCTACAACAGATCCCAAGCCAGACTGAACAGCAGAAGCTTCCACCTGCATTACTAGGATTATTACACCAGTGGGATCGCTTTACTGTGAGAGAGGGCCTCTAATGAACCCCAATTACCTATTGATTTTCTGTTAGGCTGCATTGAAGAACCCAGAAGGGGTGAAGTTTGTGACTGGATCCAAGAGCACCAGCATCGACTAGGTGGCAGTGGAAAACACTCAGGACAAGATGAAGCAGGCTGTAGACGTAGGACAAGGAGAGGGTAGCTAAACGAGCAGTGGAGGAGGTGCTGCCAGCAGGGCAGCAGGTCTATTTGTGGGACCATTCCCATAGAGGTTGCAATAAGATCCAGGACATGTGGGGCCCTAACGTGTTCCAGGTAGTGTATGGGGTCGCTCCACTACACAGGCTGGCAGAGGTCCATTATGTCCATCGTTCAATGATGTTGCTGCTTCTGCAGCTGAGCCAGATTATGGGCTGTCAAGCTTTGATACAGAAGAAAGTGGTTCATGGGTGGTAATCAGAGGTAGACCAGAATCGGGACACCATCCGCCTGTCATGCCAGTGAGAGGGAACCACAACCAAACCCCCACCAATTTAATTACCAGGTGGCAGAATGTAACCAGTCGCACTGTTTGATCCACTGGTATTGTGAGTCAGCATGGTGTGTGAGTTCAGATTCCTTTTAGAAACCTCTCATATGGGTTTTGCATAGTCTGGTTGACAAAAGGATTGCTGACTAGAGTTTGGCTGCTACCTCTGCCTTTTTGTAAGCAATATAAAACCATCAGCCATATTGTCACTGCTGCTTTTTAATTTCCGTATTATTTCAAGGTCAAGTTCAGCAGGTTGCCTGTGTTTTTAATGGTAGTCGAGGCCTTACTTGTGCTTGTGGCCCGGCAATGTGGTTTTTGTATTGATTTTGACCCACCACTGGCTGGTTGAAGGAATGGAACTCTGCTTGCTTTTTAGTTTTGATCTTTTAAAATTGTCTTCCAGGCTTAAACATCCACAGCTTTTTTTTTCTGAAGGCTTCAGAGGTCTTTAGATCTTGATATGATGCCAGGTCACACTTAAAAGGAAAAGCAGCAACAGAATTTGGATGTCAGAGGTTAAAAAGAAGACACATTCCACATGCCACTCCCCAAGGAGGTCGGAGACACCTGATCATAATTTAGCAAATTTTTTTAGTGTAATACAAGGATGTGTTTTTCTTTTTTAAAAACATTCTTCTTGTGACAGATCTGCTTTTTATAGTTGCGTCTGTGTGTGTCAAAATTTAGAAAATAAATATTAAAATAAAAAGTAGTTAAAAACTCATTTAAACCAACAGGGTGCATTAAAATGTAAGTCGCTTTGGATAAAAGCGTCTGCTAAATGACTGTAGAATAGAATAGAATAGAATAGAATAGAATAAAATGTTACTTGGTTATTTTCACAGTAAAAATATGGTCTAGCTGCTCATATCTACCATCTAATCTGTGTTGCCATGATTCCAGTTAATGCTATGTTACTACCTTATCCTGTAAATGCTGTGTGGTTTATAAATAAAATCATATTACTGCATGGGATTCAACTGAAAGTTCACAAGTCAAAGCTCTAATGATTATCTTTTAAACTACATTTTAAAAAGTGGCTTAGCTGCTACTGCAGCACGAGGTAATGGACAAGCTCTCATATTGATGTGGTATATATGAAACCTCCATGCATGGATAAGAAAAGAGTCAAGGCTGAAACAACTGACTGGTTGCTTTAAAGATGCATGCACAACTAAAAGCTTCTGAATGCATCTGAATTTGAGAGTTCATAACCTTGTGTACTTTTATGGATAAATAAGCAGTTACCCAGCAAACACTTGGCTAATAGGTACTGCATAATATTACCTATGATAGATTGCACTTGCACCCTTTAATTGTTATTCCAGAAATATAAATACATAATCTCTAATTCTAAGTGTTACCTGGTTGCAATAGAGGCTAGAAGGTTCGTGTGATCGTGTGTATGTGTTTTATGGGCCAATTTAGACTGTCACCTTCAATATATCAAGCTAATCTGGCCAGAATAGAATCCATGAGAGAGTCTGAAGACTTTATCTAGCTCTGGTAAATGTTTCTGCAGTTTCTTTACCCCACAGATGGGATAGTCAGTGTCATTCACTCTAAGGCTTTGCCAGCTCTCTATCTCACAGAGAATGGATACTTTTCGAGTCTTTTTTTATCCCTTCTCTGCTGTCCTGTGTGGTTTCTTAGTACTCATGGGTAAACAAAACTGGGGAACTGTTTTCTTTAACATTACATCATTTGCTTGAGATGAGAACTGGGGCACGAACACACTGCACAGCACTTAACTAGCATAGTACAGAATTTATGGAGTGGAATCAATACCTGTCAGAGCTCAGCAGAGATGCCCAAGATCAATGTAGAGCAGTGTGCACACACTCCAGGACTGACTTCACACTGTTGGCTGCAGCTACAAGAAAAACTCCACAAAAGCTGCCATGTGCGAGAAACTGAAAATGATCTCAAACAGCACAAGTTAATTAACAAGTTTTATTTGTTTAATCTGGACAGCAGCCAAATATGAAATTAATGTTTGTTTTTATTGAAGATTATTTTCTAAAATTACTTTCTTTTCTGGCTTTGAGGCTCTGTAACATAAACATAGGCTAATTCACTGTGCTGTTCTCCACACAACCCATGTGTTTCCATAGTCAGGTAAACGTGCTGACGAGTGGTCATTTTTATGCATTTCTTCTTTGAAAAGGGTGAGATTAAATAAGTACAAATACAAAGAAAAAGTGTCTTAAGAATATAATTTCATACAAGACCAGTGAGTTTGGTAAACAGGCATGTTGTCGTCTTAACCTGCTACCTTGCAACCAAAATAATTCATGAAGTAAAGTTAAGGTTAAGACAAATTTAGACAGTACTACCACTGGATGTAGAAAACAACTGACATAGGTGGACTGAATTTCAACTCTCACCTACTGCTGCACTGCAGTCTGTGCTACCTAGGTTTTATTTCCCTATAATTACATGATCATCATGAAACCAAGCACACAAAATCTCATTCTTGACCAATAGGAGGTGTGAGAACCTTTTGTCCTCTGGGACCCACTTCATGCATATGCAGTGGTCTCTTGTTTACTGCGGGGGTTACGTTCTGAAAACACCCTGCGATAAATGAAATCCGCGAAATGAAGACCTTATTAATTTTTTACAATTCAAATGCATGTTAAGGCCTAATTATTGTTGTGGAATTTTATTATCAAAGATCACACACTAAGTGAGAATCAAACAAAGTATTTTTATTAAGAGCTGATCAACAATGGGAGTCACACAGTCAAACAGCTTTGGCTGAGCGAGTCCGCAGAGATACACATGGGCTTGGTTAATATAGACTCGCATGACGTGATGGCATCAAGGTCGTTGGTGCAAATCCTCAGTACACTGTCTTCAAACCCTGCACAGCCTGGTACACAGTTTCTAAAGAATGTTATCAGTGGTGTGATGGGAGAGGAGAGCTCACTAAATATTATCTGGGTACAAGTCGTTCTCCTCCTCAGTGAATCATAAGTCAAGGTTTTTAATAATACAAAGTATAGTCTACAGAATATAAGGGTTATGTATATAAATTTTTCCATTACATTATCCCTCCTCGAAGTGTTTACAGACCTTTCCCAAACTATAATGAACATTTTCAACATTCTCACACACTCTCAAAAACCTACATATATTTAACAACGTGAATTTCTTCATAATTACTCATCCCATAAAATATATTACAGCTTCTCTGCTGGCCCTGCATCCCCACCCTTGTCTGTAATGTTGTTTTTCACAGAAGGGCCGGGTGTTGCTGTCTTTTTCAGAGTGAAGAACATGGCTATGGGAAGTTGCTGGAGCTACTTTTTTACAGTGTTACAGTATAGCGAAGTGATCAGGAATCGATATGAAACACAGTTAAAGAACACAGGACATGAAGTAGACTGACTTTGGACAGACTTTGGCCAATCAAGACACAAAACACAGTGGGCTGATTCCTACAATAAAATTTGGACAAAGAATGGTTGATTTACATACTTAAATATGGAGTGTTGCATACAAAAAAAAATCCGCGAAACAGCGAGACTGCAGAAGATGAACTGGGATATGGCGAGGGACCACTATACTAAAATGCTGTGGACCCCCTGCTCCACCCTGTGCTGAAACCATGCTTGGTTTTAAGCTTTCAAAAGTGAGATTCTCACCATAAATAATGTATTCTGGTTGAGTCCTGTCCTTTGATAAAGCCAAAGTTAAATGAACAACATATAGTCTTACTTTTTTCTCTTAAAAAAGGGACAATTTGTGGACATCAATCACAATGGCTCTGATGTTCAAAGCCTCCCCCCTGAGCCCTTTGGGGGAGCTCCTTGGTTAGTCTGCTCTGTATGGTCTGCTGCTCAAAAATGGCAACATATCAAAACAATTGCTTATTATTTCTTATAACAAGCTTTGTGTTTTTGTGTTTTTTGCTTTATGCAGATGTGTTACATCCCTGGACTACAAACAATATGTTTGCTATGAGAAAATACTCTGTTAGATCTCTGGAAACCAAAACTAGCAATAAGTAAGTAGATGTTTTTATGCATGTAGTGGTGTGTACTTATGTATCTACTTTACATTAGGTTTTAGTTTTGGGACATATGCAGGATCAGAGGGGGCTTATGGCAGGCCGGGGTGGAAAATAGTTTAACACATGTTCTTAGCTGACAGAGCCATGATCAGCTACACAAGGACACGCTTCTCTGTTTCCACCTGTCCTGACACTGACCATTTTTCTTTAAACCTTTTATCTTTAGTTTTTTTTTTTAAAGTTAGTTCAAGTTTATAAAATGTTAAAAGGATCAAAGTAGAGCTTCTGTACAACACAAACATATTTTATGCATTTCTGGTTTCCAGAAATGTTAATGGGCATTATATTTCTCTTGAGACTAGTCTGAATCCTACAGAACCTTTAGTAGTAAAAGAAAATCCATTCAGCAAAATTTTGCCTCTTTAATGTTAATATAAGCTAAGCAGCTGCCAGACGCAGTATTTACAACAGGTTATTAGTCTCATCTACATTTCTGCAAGAATTTAGCAAAATGTCAAACAACTTTTTTTCACTGCTTCCTGCCTGTCAATCATGATCCAGTCTCTTGGGCCTCTTGCAGACTCCTCATTTTTGTTGTGGAACACTTTTGCATGTTTCCCTCAATGTACGAGAAAAAAATTCAAACCAGATGTGGACTGAATCTTGTGACCAACATTAGTACCAACAGGAGGTGCCATTGTCTTTCAGTAGCGTAACACATACCAAGAAATTCCACTGGAGACGAGAATCTAAAAACAGCTAAAAAAAAATACTTTATATTAATCAATAATCAGGTCAGAACAGTTCATGGGAACACCAGGCGAAAGAATGAATGAACCCTGATATCATGCTCTACATGTGAAGTTAAAATCTTGCATAGTGGCAAAACCAAAGAGCATAATGAGAAAAAGAAATTCACCTTTTCAAAAGTACAGGGTTGTTGCTAAAAGTGTAAAAGGAATTTGCTAATTACTGTTGCTGTAAAATCATGAGACATGCTGGATCAATGTTCTTTAATCACACAGATAAAAAAAAATCTGAAGTACTGGCACAATATTTTATGACGTGAAAACATCACTAAAATGCAGACTAATTAAGTTAAACACTTAAGAGTGCTTCATTTACAGGAATCCACACTCATACTCATTTTTATAGGGATTTTATTTAGTTCAACCTTAATGTTATTTCATCATGTTTATTGCACTGATGATCTGCTGCAGAAGGGTTCATTAACAAGCCTGAATTCCCAAAACTAGGAGAAGTGTTTGCTCATCCACCATCAGAATAAGCTGTCCAGAGGTTAAGGGATGAATACATATGCAGGGCTGCCCCTACATGTAGTTTCAGATATCTTTAATGCATAAATTGAATATTAAATGGGTTTAGGAAGTTAGGACATTTAACTTTATCGACTTGTGACTAATTTAATGTTGTGTAATGGGACTGGATCAAGCTTATGTGGCATTGTGAGTGAGTCAGTATAGAGGTGGAATAGAATATTCTTCTTATCGGAAGTGTTCCAAAAGATGTGTGTGTGATCTGTTAAAAAACATGAAATGAAGCTCTTAACCTCAGTTCATTTGTTAATGCCTAATGCGGTTGGCAGTCATAGTCTGTTAAAATTCATTTGCAGGGCTAGAGTTGCAGTGCTGTGTCTTAGAGGGATTACAAAGAGTCATACATCATCATCATGTGAGTGTTGCTTTATTCACAAATAAAAAGACCATTTCAGGCACTTGTAAAGTTGGACATTTGTCTTTCCTACTCAGACGCCAAGAACTGTCCTGGGCTGCTTTTCAAGCACAAAAAATAAAACTGTAATTTTGGCAAAATACTGGAGTCACAAGTAGAAACAGGACAAGAACTGCAGGACCTGTGGCTTGTTGCATCTGTACTTCATTTCTGTATTTAACATTTTGCTGTGGCTGAACAAGGATTCAGGTCATTTCCAGTGACAGCTCTCCAAGTTATTTGCACAGCTGGCCGACTCCAGCTAAGATTTGGTTTCCGCCAAGAGAACTGGACACAGAAACATTTGTGACCGTGCTGTTTTTTGGGCCAAGATAGATCTTGATGTTTATGTGGCCTTCCACTGCTGACTTTGCTTCCCACCATCTTGAATCTGTTGTACTTCATATTATTTCACACACCAACAGACTCACAGTGTCCCTCTTCTGCATCCTTTTTGGTTCGCTTCCACTTTATTTGTCCCTCTTTGCTTCACTCAGTCTCCTTTGTCATCTTTGCTGTCATGCACACCCAAAACACTCTCTAAACGCTTTGCTCTAATGGGAGGCAACTTTTCATATGTATCAAATCCGAGTTGTGTGTGCTGTTGGGGAAGACGGAAAAGAAGCAAGTGGTTCCTCAACACCTGGAAATGAGATAATGACAGTGAAAGGGTGTGAGTAGAGCAGGAGTTTTAGTTATTCCCTACAAGTGATGCTAAAATCAAAATTTCAAACTAAATTATTGGAGGAATTCAAGGCTGAGCCGACAAAGGCAGATTAATGTTTACGGGACGTTATGTTAATGAAAACTCAAGTTTACAGAGATAACAACTATTCAGCCCACAATAACAATAACAACCAACAAGCGGAAAACTAGGATATAATGCCCACAAGTAGTAAGAGAAACAAATGAAGAGGCTAACAACTACCTGAAGTTAAAGAAACTGCAGTAAACAGATTAGACTTAAGTAAAATGGAAACGGTGTAAACAAGAACAAGAGTGGTTAATCAATAACATCAATGGGATCTAGAGAACAGAAAAATAAAGGTGACAGAAAACAAGCTGGGAGAGCGGTACCTCATCAGTCAGGTAGTAGATTTTCCTCAACATACTGTGTCGAGCAGCTTCAACCTCCTGGAAAACAGTAAGTGGTTTACACACAGCTGATGTTCTTTACTGATGCACCTACGTTGCCCTTTCCACACTGTATTCATTAATATTCTCAGCTGCACTGCTCTGCAATTTGGGAATTGAGTAAATAGCATGTTAGAAAATGTGTTTCTCATTCGAGAATTTTAAGGTCCATAAAATTTAACGTTAAATCCAACTTGCATACCTCAAATAACCATCTTTATGAACATTAGGGAGCCAAGTAAAATTCTGAGGCTGCCCCACTGAGTTGTAATCAATAGCATGAGGAGAGTCAGAAAATCCACCGAGCCCACATTTGATGCTCCAGAAAATGTTAATAGATCCCTGTAAAATCCCTGAGCTCACACAACCCACAAATCGCGCCTCCTACTCAGTGCAGCTGCAGCACCCTCTGGATTTGTTAAATCATTACACATGTGGGAGTTCGCTTAACATTTCACACAAAAAAAAACAAAGAATCCACAAAACACAATCTTAACAGATACAGACAGAATCTGCCAAGCAGAGCTCAGTTTTTCTAACTTATAAAGGTAAACACTCAGTGTTGAC
Organism: Melanotaenia boesemani; assembly: GCF_017639745.1. Classification (NCBI taxonomy): domain Eukaryota; kingdom Metazoa; phylum Chordata; class Actinopteri; order Atheriniformes; family Melanotaeniidae; genus Melanotaenia; species Melanotaenia boesemani. The sequence continues at coordinate 13,827,820 of NC_055701.1, forward strand.
ATAAATCACATATTTTTCTGTCGTTTCCCTTCTTCTTTGTGCACAGACAACACATATGAGCCAAGCAGTACCTGTGCTGCAGCGTCCTGAGAGAAGATGAATGCGTTCACGTGAGACAAGGCAACCACGTATAAGACAGGACACCAGGAGAACTTCAGAGTCCCTGTTACCAAAGAGCGGAAGTAGAGGCGAAGGAGAGGCAGGGAGTCTTCAGGTGGCGACGTGAATCGCTCGATAGGGATAGACAGCTTCATGTGAATGGTCAGAAAATAGAGTGACTCGCGTAAGAATAAAGAACAGAGCTGCAAAATTACATCATACTTGCTATTAAAAAGGTAGCTTATGCTGTTACCTGTTCCAACGTGACCCCCAGTGATCTGAGCATCCCCACATGTTCTCCAAACACAGACAGCCTCATAGTGGTGCTGTACCTCCTCTGCAAAGGCAAGAGGACCCAGCAGCCAAACAAGCGGTCTCCAAAAGACACAGCTTCATACTGGGCCAAGAGGGCTGTATACAAGTCCTGGAAGGAGGCAAGACCAGGAGGAGGCACGTTCAAGTCCAAAGAGTCCAGCCTGGATCCCCTTTGGAGAAGCAACATTCCTTTATTAGGAGCTTTAGAGGTTTAAAGCTTACATCTGGTGCAAAAGAGTGATATATTAGATGTTTTATCAGACCTGGTCAGCAGTCTGAACAGACCCCAGGTCAGTTTCTGAACAGGTTTCTCCAAGAACAAATCACTAGAACACAGGAACACACAGGACAGGCGAGCGAGCTTGGCAACAGGAGGGATCACCTACAAACACAGAAATAAATCTCATTTTACAGAATGGGGGTGCAAAAGAATCAACTGAAGAACTATATCAATATTACTAATCAGAATATTGTGAAATCATAGATAGCACCATCACAATTGTTAAATTTCATTATTGTTTCATTGATTAGTTCTTTTTTAAAAAGGCACCCTAAGTAGGACTAAAAGCAAACACAAAAAATAACTGATAACATGTCCAGTAAATCCTGTCTTAAATCTTACTATCAACACCTTATCTTACAATATGAGCATCAGCCTCATAAAATCTGCTTTAGGTTAAACTTGAGGAATTTCTTCCTCAACTTCCGGAGGTACACGAAAGAAACTCATAACCCCTTTGAGGCAACTTTGTTATGAAGGTTGCAGAAATATAGCTACCCTGACTTGATTTTCTACCTTCAGACTTTCCTCCCTCCAGACCTCCAGCAGCAGCAGCCACTGCAGACAGTGGGTCACGGTCTGCAGCGCCCCCTGAGGCAGCTCCTCCACTGCCAGCCCTCCACCATCAGACACCCCTGTTCGCTCGTACAGGCTGACTAGCGGGAGGAAAGGCCAGTCGGACGGTAGTGTGGGGCCGGTGAGCTCTGGAAGAAGATGGGAGTTGATCCACGGGCTACGCCCCAGGTAAGCATCTCTGGATGCAAGTACAGATGGCTCCAGATGGGCCAAATGAGTCAGGAAGCAGCCTCGTATGGATGGTAGCTGGATGCAGGCTTCTCTCAGGAGTGCGCCGACAGTCTGGAACGATAGAGAGGTGTGTTGTGTGTCCTCATGAAGCTTCAGCTCCCCGAGTTCTACGGCCTCAGGTCCTCCGCTGTGTCCCTCTCTGCAAACCAGAGACCAACAAATAATACATCTGAGTAACAAGGAAAAACAGTGGCAATGTGACATCTATGCATTTAACAGTACACCAAAGAAAATGCAGTATTAAAAATGATATCAAGCGATGATAAATCACAATCATGGGTTTCATCATTTCAAGCTATACCCAGCATAATTATTTAGGCAGAAAATATCAGCTGGAGAAGAAAAACAAAAGATCGGGATTGCAGGCTGTGTTTGTGCTTCGTGGAAATTGACCGCTGATTAAAATGAGAACATGAAAAGAATGCTTACGATATGAAATCCTTGCTGAAAACAATAGTGGAGAGCAGTTCATGCGCCAAGTATTCACTGCCTGGCAACAACCATTGAAGAAGCAGCAGCGTCACCTGGTGGTAAAGTGAAGCATGTTTTGCTACTTCTGGCTCAGTCGGAACCTGAGAAATATGAAAAAGATGAGAGTAAAATGAAAAGCACAACTTCCTCCCAAATATAACCAAAACTCACCGACAAACTGTTCAATATGTTATGAAATGGATTATAAAACAATAAGACTTTGTGACAGAAGATAACATTTATCAGATATGTAGCTGTTCAAATCCAAAAAACGCCTATAAATCAGAGTGAGATGTACCAGTCTGTGTGCCAGCTGGAGCAGCAGGTAAAGGAGATGGTGTTCATGATGCAGGAGCCAAGCCCTGGAGTGTGAAAAAGTGGGTTTAGCCTGACAGCAGCTGTGCAGGTAACCAATCACAGGCTCTGACAGGAGGAGGCCAGTAAACTGAAGAGAGGGAAAGAAGATCGCACAAAGAAAAGTGAAACATTCAAGTAAAATATGTGGTTATCGTATCTCACCACAAGACAGCAGCAAATTTTGACTTGGACTCAAATCGTCAGCTGCCCGCATTACAGCTTGTGGTATCAAATTAAAACATATAATAACTTTAAGTTCTTAAAAGAAAAACTACCTTGCTGCTGAGACCTTTATGGATTCCTGTGATTGTTTCCAAGAGGAGTCCCAGTCCTGTCAGAAGAGGGAAGGGCGAGCTAGAGACAACCATCCCAGGACAGCTCCTCCATCCTGGGCAGGCCAAACCAGGCAGGTTAGGAGTAGTCTCTGGGTCCAGCTGACCAGACTGAACAGTGCACACCACTGAGGAAGACCTTGTTTAAAAAAAAAAGGATAAAGCAAGCTGTTGAAAAAAACAACTAGTTTTAATTAGACTTATTAAATTATCTAAAAATAAAAACAATGATAACAAAACTACACTGACAATATGGGCTCAGAATAAATCAGTCGTACCTGAGATTCTTCATCAGGCTTTGCACAGCACTGTGACACATAAGAGGGAGAAGAACCTCGGACGTCAGAAGCTCCAGTTCTTGAAGAGTCTCCACTGGCTTGAAACAGTTCTGATGATCGGGAAGTATTGAAATATTTAATAAATATGCAACAGGTTTTGCAAGTTTCCAAGTTTAAAGAACCCATCTGAAACACAGTTTCCTGAACAATGAGGCTGGCAAGAGTACCTGTCTGGAGAGCTGGTAGTAGTAAGCTTCTAAATAGACCAGGTAAACTGGTATGAGAGCCAAGCTGCTGTCTTTCTGGACTGGATTGTCAAGACTCTTGACAAAACCCTTTAAATGTCCCAGCAGCGATGCCTGTAACCCAATGACATGACCCCAAGACACAGGAGGTGGAGGGGGACACTCCTCGCCTTGAGCGCTGCAGTAAAAACAGAGTAGGCAACAATCTGACTTGGATATTTCAAGCAAACAGTGTTTGAGTCTTCATCATGTTGCTCTTCTATACCTGACCATGCCAGCTTGTAGCAACTGATGGCAGCCAGCAGTGTGTGTAACTTGAGTGAGCAGAGAAAGCAGAGCTGAGAGTCGCTGGAGCTGCAGAGGGTCTGAGGGGGACAGAACTTGGTGGACAGTTTGCAGTGTCTTCACTAAAGCTGGATACAGGTCTCTGGACAAATACACACACATTTAAAGGACGTCAAGCAAAAGTCTCACCAAGAGTTAGACATTCTTATTGCCATGATTCTGTTAATGAAATATGTGTTGCACTGACTGCAAATCTGACAGGCTGCATAGAGCAAGGTGCAAACAGATGAATTAAAATTTAGAAAATATTCCTCTAAAAAAACAACTCTACATTCTCCGAATTTGATAACTAGAAGTCATACACAGCTCCCAAAGCGGCAACGTTGCAACTCAAAGTGTAAAAACATCTCTTCTATTACACCAAAGTTGCAAATCTTTCATTTGAATTTGATTTTAGATGGAAAAAAAGGTAGAAGTTGTTGGTGATCAAATCTGTTAAACAGGTAGAATAGTTGGAGATAAGGGTCATACCACTACATCTGCTTGGCCACCAAGATGACAGCTGCCTGACGAGATGAGAACGAACTTACATGTACAGTTTGCAAGCCTGTCCGTAGCCGGCGGCTACAGCCCACAGCCTGTACGCCTCGGTGGTGATCCTGAGAGCCTCTGTCGGCTGCAGCAGCAGCTCACTGGGCTCAGCACTTAGCAGGCATGATAAACGCTCCTTCACTCCCAAAGAGTTTAACTTGAGGGGGAAAAAAAAGGCAGATTTACTCATTTTAATTAATTATGTAGAAATAATGAAACACTGTTTAAAACATACCTAGAGCTAATCTTATACAGCCATAACTAATATAAATGTATCACATGTAGCATTTGATTTTTTTTTTCCAAATTCAAGATGCACACCACATTTAAAAAAAAGGTAGGTGTGGAACCTTTTCTCACCGTTGAATGCTTACACATGTAAATACACATGAAGCTCATCCACATAATGACTACTGAACCATTTAAAATTTATCGACTATTTGAAACAATTACCAGTCTAGCACAGGCGTGTCTGCCAGATGTAGCCAAAACCCTTAAAAGCTTCATGGCGCTGGCCAGCGGGTGTCCATAAATGGACTGAGGTTTGAGTAAATCTAATGCCACCCAGGAAGTGGGAAGGAACTCGGACATCACTGTCTCCATCAGACGAGGACAATCCAACACCTGAGAGCGAAATACAGTAAACAGTAAGCAGCGGTGCAGGGAACCAGTCTGGAGACTTATCAGAGTTACTCTTGTAACCTGTGTGGCAGAGGATGAGGAGTGCCGCGCGACACGTGTCAGGATCTGCAGGATGTCCTGGACAACCCGAGGTGATGGTCGGACTACTTCAAGAATGTAGCGCAGCCTGGGGAGCAACTTCATCTTCATCAAACCCTGAAACACACACCAGTCACCAGCCAGTCTTTATATGCCAAACTTAAATACAAGTACGATGAAAAATAGCTTGGTTATTTACTTTGACAACATCCTGTCTGGAAACATCATAATCACTCTTCCTCTCTTCTTTTTCCTTGGCTGTCTCCTTCATGACTTCATCAAGCCCTTCATCCTCCTCATCTTCTTCCTCTTGAGAAGATGGCAGCAGAGGGAAGGAGGCCAGACCGCGAAACCAAGAAAAGGTTAAGTCCAAACATTCCTGAAACAAATCCAGGAAGAGCTCTGCTGTCACACACTCACAGTAAGACACTTTATTCTCTTACAGTAACAACCTCTACACAGTTTACTGTCATTACTGTTATTAAACTATCTAATTCTCAGGATGATCTTACTTCATCTTCTGTACAAACAAGGAGGGCTTTAAGTGCATGGACTGCTGCAGACATCACTCCCTCCACACCATCGTCCAGAGCAAAGCGAAGCAGGAAGAGCAGGCCAGCGTCGAGCAGAGTGGAAATCACGCTGCCTTTTAGAACCGACAGGTACTCCCCATCTCGCGCCTGCAAGACACAAAACACAGCTGAATGCTGACTAAATTCTCTGCAGTCATGTGTTACAACGTGCATGCAAGTTTGTGTACCTTTGAGAGGATGTTGGCCACAGTGCTGAGAGCCAGAGACCTCTGCTGGATGATCTGACTCCGAGACAGCAGGAAGAGTTCCTGCAGGGAGTAACCTGCCCGCTGGGGAGACAAGAATAAAACCATAAACATGTTCGAAGAAACAAAGACTTTCTGTGAAAGCTAACATAGAAACTAGTGTTTTTTTTTATAAAACTGAGACTTTTTATGTGTTTGTTATTAAACGTAACGCTACTGACCTCAGGTTCTTCTCCGTGATGGTGCAGGCCTAAGTGGGTTGGCAGATCCTCAGTAGGTGGAATTAAGGTCCCCGCAAAGTCAAAACGAGCCTGCATGGCCTTTTCAGGGCACATAAAACCATACAGGAGAATGTGCAGACTGATATACATACATTTTTAATTCTAGAAAAAAAAAAAACACTTGAAACTAGGAAAATGAATAAAAAAATCTCAGAAAGAACCACCTCTTACCTTCTTGGTTCCTTTTCTTCTGGGTGCAGGCAAATCTCTCATCCACTCCAGCTTATCTGGCTCCAGCTTATCCATGTGGACCCATTTCTTCTGAGGCTTCACTGGCAGCTCCTCCTCTGAATTTGCAAGACATCAGAGGGCAAAAAGAGTTTAAGGTTGCAGTGTGAGAGGTCTACAACAAAACATTAATTATACAATTTAAAACTATCCTTGTAATAATCTTATCACTTCACTAAATTAATTATTGTGTTTTTATTACCTTAGAATGAATCATTTTAATCTATATGTGACAAATAGATGACAGTCAGTGAGACAAGTAAAAAAAAAAAAACAATTAACGGTTTATGTACCAACTTTGTAAACAATGCTGTATTTAGTGGCCGAAATAAAGATGAAATACAGCCAAGAGAGTGGGTAAAAAGATTGGGTTTTTCCACAGGTGGATACATTTTAAAGGCTGAATTCAGCTGGTTGTGTGCAGATTTAGTAAATTCCACTTACATGGACATCATTTATATCTAATTTATGTGACGATGGTTAAGATCTTTTAAATTTAACCCAGTTCAACCCATGTACTTTGCATCAATGTTTTTGCACCATAATAAGTACATATAATTTAGTTGATTGCCCCCTACCATGAGTATCATCAGCTACAAGCAATGATTGAAGAGGAAGAAGTTAAAACAAAATGACAAACTTTATTCTGAATAAAGCATACCGGTCATCACTGGTGTTTGCACTAGCTCCTCATCTCCCTCAGCCATCTCCACTTCTTGAGGTTGTTCAAACAACTCAGCAGCACCAGAGAGCGCACCGCTAACACTTTCAAGAGGAGTATCTTCCTTTCTGCTCTTGTCCTCCTGGTGTTTGGATGAGGGCGCAGAGGACGGGTCACTCTGAGCTTTGCGAGATCTGACAAACTCCACCAGTCTGGGATCTGGGAAGCAGAAATAATGGTGCTGTACAAAGGCATACAAACTAACTGGAGAAATTTCTTGTCATGGTTTTAATTTGGAATAAAAACCATAATATAAACTAAGCCTTTTTCTATGCTCTTACAAAGACTACATCACTGCTTACCAAGCTGGGACAAGAGTTTCCTTTGTTCCTCAACTATCTCAGATTGAGACATTGCTTGGAGCTTGGCCTGGTTCTCTCTGTGGATTCTCATGGTCTCACCTAAGCTATCAGGGACCCCAAGTCCCTGACCTGACACCAACCTGGGGCCTGAATGTATAGATGGTTCTAATTAACAAAAAAAAGGAGGGTGAGAAAGAAAAAGAGGCATTTGGCAATTTGATATTTGTTCTTCATATTATTTAAGAAAACATCGGCTTTTAAAATGAGCTATAAAGTTCATTAATACTTAAGGTCACCAGCAGGATCACCGTGACCTGTATCTATACCAGTATCAGGAAGGAGGTTCTGCTCTCCTGATTGAGGAGTTTTAGAAGCATCAGATGAACCATGTAAAGGTTTCTTGGCTTCCTGAAGTCTCTGAGCAGCAATCTGACGAGCAAAGATGCTCTTCTTTCCTCCAAGTGATGAAGGTGGTACCTGTGGGTAACGACAATATAACCACAGTATTTATTAATACAATGATGCTCACAAGTAAAAAAGACTTCAACACTGTAATGTGACAGAAAAGGTCCAATCACCTTCAGGCTTTTCACATTTTATTTTATTTTTAAAAAAATCTTGAAAAGGATTCAGTTTATTTTTGTCTCACTAATTTACACGCAATTCTACTAATAATGGAATGTTTTATAAATTTATCCAAGAAAAACAAAACAATTTAAATATGTGAAATCCATGTAAATGAAAGTGGACATTAATGAACATTTACCTGACTGCTTGTTTCTGAGCGGTGCAGTACTTTGGGGAATGCCATGCCTGTAAATGCTGGTAGAGACACTGGAGCACAGCTGGTATCTCTCTCCTAAAGCAATGAATGATGTTACTGAGCAATAGTTGACACAATGGCAAAGGTATACAATATATAATGCAATATATAACAACGAAGGCAAAGGAACAGCTTAATTTGTGATGCACTGTCTGTATGTACAGTATGTTAATCAAGATTTTTATGTTTTATACTGTGACTTCTTAACTTTTAAAAAAAAAAAAAATCAGTTAGATTTTACAAAAGGCACTTACAACGATCCTAGAGAGAACTGCACTGATGTGAGTGTCATGTCTGTCCAGCCTCTCCTCAGCATCCTCATCCTCAAAGGTAACACGGCTAGCTTTAAAGCGGGATTTCTTCGGAGGAGCTGGTGTCAGAGATGGAAGCTGGTCTGGAAGATCTAAGTGAAACATCACAGATGAACATCAGGTTTTGTTTTGTTTTTTAGGTTGTAAATCTATACCGGAGGAATAAATTATTCACACAGTGTTTTTTTTTTATATGGATCTAAGGGGTACAACTCATTTTTAACCTTCTATGGTAACCACATCCTTCTGATTTCCTCCATTTTCGTCACTGTGTGCTCCATCTGTTGCTCCAGCTTCGCCTCTCCTCTTGTCAGGACGGCGGACAACGCTGGCAGCAGAGAAAGCACCTGAGGTCAGAAAACGCTCCTGCTCTCTCAGGAGATCCGCCTCAGAGTCCGATGGTTGGGGACGCCGCAACATCCCTTTGAAGCAGACAAAATTTATGTTGGGTATCAACTTTTACTTCAAACATCTGATTTCTGACTTCACACGATTTAAATGACAGACTTGTTGACTCAAGTGTCCCAAAGCAAACAAAAACTGCTCTTCAGCCTGCTAACATGTGAAGGCTGGCTCTTTAACTAAATTAAACTCATGCAAGTTGTCAAACAGACAGATACCATCGATGGTCACACCTGGCCGAAAAAACTGTTTTGATTTCAACATTCATCAGATCATATTTTTATTTCAACATTCGCATCTTAGTCTTGTTTATGTTAGCGCCTACATACGTTATCTAAGAGAAAGAGAGACGTAAACATTGACAGATTAAACTAACGAGTTGCCCACACACTCTAAAGTGATGCTTTTCCCGTTTTTCACGTGTAAATGAGTTTCCAACGCAAAGCGAATAGAAGTCATAAACATTAGATGAACGTTCATCTGAAATCTCAACTCATATTTATTTTGAAGACCAAATTAATCAAAATATAAACGAATAGTGTCGAATTAAATTATCTGTTGTAGTTGGTGTTTGTAATGTTTATAACGATGACTGCTAACCTTCAGTGAGGAGCTGAATCCTGGATGAAATCCCACAGAAGTCGGCAGTTCACACGGAAGAATTTTAGCGTGGCACAACATCCGCTTCCCTTCCGAATCAAAACAGGAAGGCAAGTTGGCTTTTTTTTTTAAGTGTTTCTGCCTCAAAATCAATTTCTCTTCCAAACATAATCCTGTTAAATGTACGCATTTAAAGTAAACACTATTGAAATGGGTTTTTGTCTAATTTATCTGCGTTAATTTCGGGCGGGGTCGATTAAGATTTTACAGGTTCCCTAAATCTCGCGTTATCTTCCTTACTTCCTTCGAGACTTTGGACAAACTCAAACATGTCCAAGTTCAGCACAATCACTTGGCCGAAAGTTATTTTGTTTGGCGACTCCATCACACAGGTTTGTCCCTGCAGTAATTTTTTTTCAAATATATTTATATATGTATATTAATTATAGTTGTGCATATATGTTTTTGCTATGTTCTCAGTTAGCATTTGCTGTAAACCTACTAGCCTAATGTTGGTGCATCTTTCAGTTTTCATTTCAAGCCAATGGATGGGGAGCAGATCTAGCTAACAAGCTTGCGAGGTGAGTAGTGAGGGTTTTTGAGGGTTTTTATTTTATAAATTCCGGCTTGTGATTAGGTTATTTTGGTGGTTAAAAAATGCATTTTAGGAAAGTTAATTGATTAAAACATATAAGTGTCAAACTGTGTGATTTTAGAACATTGGATTAAAAAAACTGTCTAAAAAAAGAACAAAATGAAGAACAAAATTTTAAAAACTGTGATTCAGCTGCATAATGTGCCTTTATGTTATCAATGAATCCGATATTTACTTCTTCTTCAGAAAATGTGATGTTGTAAACAGAGGACTGTCAGGATACAACTCCAGATGGGCCAAGATTGTTCTTCCTCGCCTCATTAACAGCCAAAATTCTGCAGACAACAACATAGTAGCTGTTACTGTCTTCTTTGGAGCCAACGATTGTGCACTGGAAGGTAAAGCCTCACTGAAAACCTGGAGCATATGCCCAAACAAAGGATTTAGTTTCAGTAAATGGGGATATTGTCTTGCAACTGCCTGATTTCATGAATCTTGACCTTTTCCTGTGGAATAATGTTTTTGTAGTTGTGTTAATGCAAGTAAAATGTTGTTAGTCTTAAAACAACCATTATGGTATGTTTTTTTTTTTTTTTTTTTTTTTTTTGCAGTATTACATACAACTTTGACAGTGGTACTTTAACTACAAGATAACATAGTATGCTTACTTTAATTAGCAAATTTACTGTTTTCTTAAATGATTTTTTTCTTTCTTTTTTAACATAGAAATGCTGCCACTAGTAATCAAACAATCTTTGTCTGCTTCCACCTGTTTTCAGATAAGAATTCACAGCAACACATCCCTTTGCAGGAATATTCTGAGAACCTGAAGGAGATCAGCGGGTTTCTGACCTCAGCAGGTGTATCAGCAGACAGAGTTATCTTCATCACTCCTCCTCCTATTCATGAGCCAGTCTGGGAGAAAGAGTGCATTCTTAAAGGTAACACTGGGCTGCGTAATTGTCCTCTTTTTAATCCCTGTATTGAACAATTTTAGTCCTGTGCCTGCAGAGACTACAAATGCCTCATTTTGTCTCCTCCAGGATGTCCTCTTAATCGCCTCAACTCTGTAGCTGGGCAGTATTCTCAGGCCTGTGTCCAAGCAGCTGGTCAGTGTGGTTCAGATGTCTTGGATCTCTGGACACTAATGCAGAAAGATGGACAAGTGAGTGCTAGTTTGTCCTGCAGGTTCTTTACATATAATACTTTTTAATTTGCACCAACAGGGACAATACTAGTTCATATAAAACTCTCATTTCTGATATATTAAAAAAAAGCCTGTATTACCTGTAAGTTAAACATTTGCACCTCATTTATTTGGTGAATGTAATGATCTTTGAGAGCTTTTTTTTGTCTTGAAAATTCATCATAGCCTTCCTGTTTTATACTTTACAGGACTACACAACCTACCTGTCTGACGGACTGCATCTCTCAGAGAAGGGAAACCAGTTTGTTGCCCAGCACCTGTGGGGACTGCTGGAGAGCCGTGTGGCTGACCTGCCCTTCATTCTGCCTTACTGGGGAGACGTGGATGCGAAAAGCCCTGAAAGCAGCCTCCTGTGTTCCCAGTGAATGAGAAAACCTTTCCTTTAACTATCAATCCTGCCACTGTGGTTTATAAAGCAATGTAAGACCGTGTGTCAATGTTTAAAATGCACAATAAATTTTTTTTTATTATTGGATGTGTAGTTCATACAACCAAAGAATTTGAGAAACAACATTTATATTGGTAGAAACAAGAACACCACATTATCTAATATGACAGCAGTTTTCACTTTCATCCTGCAGTATCTTTAAAAAAAAAAAAAAAACACTTTTTCTTGACCTACACTAATTTTAAAATTATTACAATGTTAACATACGACATAAGCTAAAGACATGTGGAGGTCATTTGGCACAAGTACAGAAAAATAATCATCTGAGAATTCAGGTTCAAAATCAATTTTAGATCATGTAATATTTATCTGCTGGAAACAGTTCATTTATTCCTTCACAAGAATAAGTGAGAATGGAACATTAGGCATAAAATCCACAAAAAAAAAGCACCATTTTTTGGTTTGTGCAGGAATTAGTACAAGAGGCCAATTTTTAAACCATCGTGTTACTGGAACCTCAAACAGTTGATATGACATTTATGCATCTAAAGCTGCATCATATACACAGAGCGGTCAGATACCAAACAAGTTTATAATTCATAAAGAAAACCATTAACACAAACTTTAAATGCTCCAGTGATAATAAAAACACTTAGTGCAGTTTTAAGAGATAAAAGACAGTAACATTTTAAATCCTGTGTCCATCTCCACAACATATCTCACTGAAATGTTTTCTTCACTGGAAAACACCCAGTTAATATGTGGAGTGTTACTTTTTACCCCTCACAAGGGAGCCATTAACATTGCTTACTGCATTTCAGTGTACATTACTTTCATATTTCTGATATAATTCTATATTCAGAAACCTTTTTGATCCAAAATTGCCATTAAATTATGTGTTTAAGAGGTGTCTGCGGCACATTTATGTCAACAGATCTTCTCAGATCTCTCAGTCTTCAACTAACAAGGCACAGAAATGTGAACCAGGAGTTAAACGGATTTCAAACTCCTGGTAATGGTTTAATTAAACAGGTGACAGAAAAAAAAAATGTTACGATAAAATCTGACTTACAGAAGATGCCTGCTGTTACTTTATACAACAACTGTCTGTATTTTGCTTCACATATTTGTTTCCAATTAGGATACGTTTGTTTTTGTTTTCTTTTATGTTCTTTAACTAAAATGGGCTGCTTGTTTCAACTCAGCACTCTGTCTCTTTCGTGTCAATGCAGTCCTGCCTCTTGAGGCGCCGCCGGTCCCTGGCAGATGCTTTCTGATCTGTCAGATCCTCGTAGGAGGATTTCATAGCCAACGAGCAGGCTTCTGCGGTTGTGAAATCGTCCGACAGGCCCTCCTCTCCCAGGTGAGAGTCGTTGCTGGTGTCCTCCTGGATGGTGGCCATTCGCCCCCCTGCGCTGTCCAGGGTGGCGCCGCAGCTCAGGCCGGGGTCCTGGGTATTGCTGCAACTGGCTGCTGGAGGGGCCCTGACCTGACTCAGCTGCTGAGGCTGTATGAACTGGGAGGAGGGCGCGGTCCGGCCGGCGGAGGAGGAGTGAGGCGGAGGAGGCTTGACGATGCGGACGGACGCTGATTCGATGTTGCTTAACATGTCTTGATTCTGGAGAACAAGAGCAACATGTGAGAAGAGGTACACCCACGTCATGTTTTTTGATGGAGGGGGGATCCATTCCTTTTTACTTCATTCTGGCCATTTCAAATCGTATCACATTTCTCTTTACAAACACATGTAACTAAGTTAAAGGCTGCAGACCATTAAGGGTGCCAGGGTCCTGATTTTATACATACAAGCTCAGAAACAGGAGCAAATGGTACACTTAAATGGAACTAAGCCATTATTATGTCAAAACCTCAGTCAGCTAAAAGAAAAAGAGGAAAAGAGCTAAAGAGGAATGTATCCACAGTATCCTCGTTTTTCCAAATAAGCCTAAAATAAGACGACACAGTACAGACAGCCATTAAAAACAAATATGGTGAAAGTAAAAACGATCACCTACAAAACATTCAACTCTTGGCTTGTGGCTTTGAACAGTAGTAGGTACAAAATTAAAATGTTGACAGACTCCAGTTTCAAAACAGACAATCTGTTCGGTCCTCTTGCTGTTTGAATACTAACATGCAGTCTCTCTTTCTTGAGGTAATTTCTGATCAGATAAAAGAAACACAGCTTGTCATTCACATAAAACAGTTTGTGTTAAATGAAGGTAAGTTTGAGGGCTGGTAATGTGTAGCCAGATCAGTGATTACGTCAGAAAGTGACTGCAGGAGTATCCCAAACGGCACCAATGACCATGCATCATGGACTCATGGGTGTGTGTGCATGTATGTGTGTAAGAGTAGGTGTGTTTTTAATGGTTTTATATTCTTTTCAGTATGTAAACATTGTTGTTTTTATTATGTAAAGCACTTTGTGCTACTCATGTATGAAAAGTGCTTTATAAATTGATTGATTTCAATGGTAACACATTGCAACGCCATGCTGTTGCATGCACTCACCTATGGCAGGAGCTCTACTACAAACCTCCACCATCTGCTGCAATTCCAAGGCAAAGAGTGATGGACAGGTCATTCAGAAATCCAGCAGTGATGTAAAGTGTTTACTGATGGATTACCCCACCATTTTATTTTCCGATTTTATATCCATTTGTGTCCTGTACTTATTTAAGACCGTGGGCAAATTTAGGACCATGTTTGTAAGGACTTTGACAATGTGACTAAAAAGGAATCAAATAAAATGAATCAAAGTTAACCTTTATGAAAGAACTGCTTTGCTAATTGATTCATAGTGGCCAGCAAAACAAGCCAGGAACCTCACAAAGATGTAATTCCAGATATTAAGTTCTAACTGCAAGTACTTTTGTCCACCAAACTAAAAAAAGTTATTGACTAGAGGGGCCAGCTAGCTAGACCTTTTCAAGCCTTTGCAATCAGACCCAGTGCTTGAGGCTGCTGTCTAAGGCACAGAAAAAAATATTTAAAATTCAGCCTGCAGGAGAACCTCTGTGGGTTTGGTCTATCAGTGAGGTCTGTGTAACCTCTGCATGATGTTTTTGGTTTCTATTCAGGGCCGTTAACTCTTAGTCCAAGAACTGAACTAAAAAGCTAAATAAAACCCACATAGTTTTGATATTTTGTCACTATGGGTTTAAATCATCTGGTTGATGAGAATTTCATGTCATATGATGTTTTCACTTTAAGAAGAAAGTTAATCAATTTCACACATGCACAGACTCCAAAAATGTTCTACAAATGGAGCAATACAGTATTTTTTAAATCACAAAGATCAACATCACTAACATCAACATAACATCTGCCATTCTAAATATGCTGCAAAGACATTTCTGCAGTTTAATTCTGCACCATATCCTGCCTCCTCCTACCTACACCAACTCCAGACAGGCGTTTCCCTACACCAACTAACTCGCAATTCCAGCTATGAGAGATCATCTCCAACAGAAAATCTTCCATTGTGAAGCAACTGTGGAAAAAGTCCAGACTAAACTGTTCACCTGCTGTATTCTCCTAAAAATCTCCAGTGTTCATGTGTGAAACTGATTATATAAAGAAAAACAAAACAAAAAAGAGATACCAAATACTGCTTACAAAACTTTCCTTCTCCACCTTTTTTGAACTGCTGTCACACATGTTCAGTGACAAAAGTGCAATAACTTTACTTTGCTTGTTTCATCATATGCATTCTCCTTTAAGTTGGACTTTTTCTGAATTTATGTAATGCAACACAACAGGCAAAAAGACAAATATTTCTCTGAAATGCCCCTTCATGCACCCTCTTTTCTTTATTAAAGTTTTTTGTACAGCAGTGCTGGATTGAATTAGTTTGTTAGTGTGGCAACAAGGCTAGTGCACAGGCTCAGATATGATCATTTAAAATAAGAAACTTACACTTGGAGGGCAGTAAAATGTCTTTGTGTTCTCTTCATATTGCTGGTCAAGTCGTTTGTCCTACAAAGGGAAACACAAGAAAACTGGGATGTTAGCATTTCAAGTTAAAATATTTCCCTCAATATTAAAAATTCATATGGAAGTAAAGACATTGTGGATCATCCCAGAAGTTTCTTACCACACAGTGAACCAGGATACTGAGAGGAATCCAAAAGACGAGGGAAAACACCACAACTGAGCCTACTATGTTATCCGCCAAAAATTTCCCTGATGGAGATAGAGAAAGGATGAGTACAAACAAACCAGACAAATTAAAGGTCAGTGACGAGACAATCAGGTTAGAAACTTGACTAAGCTCTAAAATAAAACATTATTTCTAGTTTTCTTCTGCCTGCTTTGCACATTCAGGGGGATGTTGTAACTGACTTACGGAATGTGTTACTATCCAGCTTGTCAATAAAATCCCACAACCTCTCAATCACATCTTGCACCTGCTTCATGCACTTTCCCTGTTTAAAAAAAAAAAAAAGAGAGAAAATTGACCCAGTCAAAAGAAGCTAAATCAGGTCATTGTTAGATTTAGACAGCTGTGTCTGGAATGTGCTGAGGTCTAAAAAGGCCAAAATATCAAAATATGATGTGAGAATCAGCTAGAATCCTCTCCGTTTGGCAGACAGATGAAGATAGAACTCACGCCTCCGTCACAGAAGCCCACAGTGCAGGGTTTGCCTTTACGAAGGAAAATAAAACTGCCGTTGGACTGGATAAAGGGAGTACAGATTCCATCTTTTCCCCTGCAGCATACTTTGCAGGAGTCATCCGTGTCTGCAAGAGGTGATCCAAAAAAGATAAAAATCTGCATCTAAATTTTAACACCAGACACTCTATCTAGACAGACAGCTGGATATCCACTCACAGCTCTTTCAGACTTGGCTATTATCATGTAATAATCAAATCCCATTTACCATTGCAAGCACAGGATTTAAGGCCCTTTACGGCCTCACAAAAGGGGTTACACTCCCCATTGCGACATCGTCCGTTGTCAACGCACACTGTGTCATCAGCAGCATTTGCAGGAGGTGGACACCGACTGCTGTTTCCTGTGATGTGAGGATAAGGTTAAGTTACCTAGTTTAACCATAGTTTCTTAAGCTGATCCAATAACTACAAATCAACAAACTAGCTTTAGACCAGCCGGAGGTGATCACCTGTGCAAGAAGAAATGCCTTTACAGGTGGCATTGATGGCTTCCTGGCATCTTTTTCCTGCCACCTCAAACCTGCAGTTCCTACAACATGGGCTGTTTCTGTCACTGTGGAGACATCAGTCCATCCATCATTTGAGTCAGTTTTGAGTCTTGATAAATATGTACCATTTATGTATTTTGCATAACTTACCTGCACTGTGCTCCACGTTTGAACTTGCACTCGGAAGTGCAGCAGGGATCATCACTGAGATGGAGTAACCCAGGGTCACACTCCTCCCCTTTCTCTACCCTGGAGTTCCCACAAACTTTACTGTTCCTCTCCTTAAAGCAGACAGGAGCCTGAAGACGCAAAGTCTTTCCAACTGAGATCTTGCTGCAGTTGGAGAAGCGCTTTAGGAGAAAAAGGAATAGATAAGGGCAGACAGAAAATACTGATCTGAACTGACAAAAAAAATAAAGAACTAAATAAAAACATAAGCCATTTTCAGACATGAGACATTAACATTAACAGTTTTATTAAGGAGTTAAAACTATGGCAGTCAGTCCCTTTCGCATTAATGCTCCTTAACCTTCATAAAGACACGGTAATGAGAGTCACAAAAAGCAGTGGTGTGCTAAATTAACTAACTAAACAACAGTGTGTGGAAGCAGTAAATTAAGTAAACAGTCAGATTTCTCTAAATAACTGATCAGAAACTACTGCTGTTGTGTTTGTCTATCCCCTGATGTGAACGATGTAGGTCAACGTTTTGCCATTAATTGAAAGAACTTCATGTCTGGAAAAAAAAATCTATTGTGGGGAAAAAAATGTTTCTGTCTGAAAAGACTCAAACCCAAATTATACATATAGTGGTGCATTTTGTTTAGACCTGCAATCTAGCTTTAACACCTCTTTTAAACAGTCACAACAGATTAACAACAAATGCATGGTGGGAGAGTCACATCACATTTCTGTAATCAACCAAGACATATTATTACAAATGCATGACATTGCCTCTAGTAGTTCTTGTGATGGTAGTGCAGTTGGAGTAATGTTGTGTGTGAAAGCCATTTTTAGATACCTTGTTGTTAACATGGTCTCCGCTCACAGCAATGGGGTACATAACAAACTTCCCCCCAAGGTCATCACTCGGAGCACAGTAAGGGATGTTATCAGGATCGTGTTCAGCTCCAAAGTTATGACCCAGTTCATGAGTGGTCACCAAATCTGCTTCCTGTTAAGATCCAAATCGACATTTAGCTTTGACAAATGGGTTAAAATGAGATCAAATCTCATCAAACCCAAATCCAAAAGCAGGGGGAGAACTTCAAATATGATTTATTATCGGTATCTCTGTATTTGTTTATTAAGATGAATAAGAACGTCATTTTATTTGTAAAGCACTATCAACAATCAAAAATACAAAAACATACTTCAGAGCATCCAGAGCCTGGTCCTCTTAGTGCAATCACTATAGCAACAGTGACATATAATGATATGATGACACCGACACAATCAAAAGTGCAAAGCTAGTTGACATCACTGCTCACTACACACAGAAAAAAAGATGTCTGCTCTACTTAAAGCGTAAACCCGGCAAGATGACATGTTGCTTAACATCTGGGTTGAAGACTAGAGCACACAGTAATTCAGTGTGTCAAAGATTAAGACCGCCTCCTGCCATGAAAGATTGTGATATCACAGACCTTTGTGAGGATGGTTTTGCCATAGTTCTTGGTGCTGGTCAGGCCTGTGTTGAGGTAACTGGGCTTCTTGGCAGAATGAGATGGGTAGTAAGCTACAACAGAACAATAAAGAAGCAGTCAGATTATTTTTAATTGTACATGCTGCTTTCTCACTTTTGATCTCTTTTTAATTATCCTTTCAAGATAAACATTACATTCTCTTTAAATGGTAAAAAGATCTACGAGGATTCTTGCATAACACACTTTTTAAAAAAAAAAAAAAAGTATACAAAGAGGTTTCGGGATGTAGTAATTCACCAGAGCTAATGATTTTCTGGATTTAAAGAAAAAAAGTATAGATAAGATTTGTCTTACGTTTTGAACACAGACCACCCAAGGCCTGAGCTTTGGATGGGGCGACATAGGCAAGACCCAGCGTCCCCTCATCAAAATCCTGGTAGGTGAAGAGGTGAGCAAGGCACACCGCAGAGGCGTTGTCAGCTATGTCCGAGCTGAATTGCTAAGGGACACATGGAGAATTATCCACCAACATTTCTGGATGTTTTACTAACAAAACATAAATAACTAATAACACACAGAAACACAGAAAAGCAACTCAGTGAAAAAAGTCCTAAGGTTATAACTGAAGAGAATCATGGATACAGTTTTTTCCTCAGCCTTTCTCAAAGTTTTGCTTTCCTACCTCCAAAAGTTTCTTCACATCCCAGACCTCCTTTCCTTTCACAGGGCTGTTTTCCATATTATAGTGGACCCAGCTGCCAGTTTTACCAGGAGGAGGCTGTGTTGGCTCTTTATTGATGATAATCTGAGAAATGCCACCAAAGATGCTATTTAAAAACAATTAATTATGTGTAACTACAACTCAAACTTCACATTAAACACAGTATCCAACAAATCTGTGTGTGCTTGCTCATAACCAAAGCAGGTGAAAACAGTTTAAGAGTTGGGATGTATAAACTGCAGTACATTAACTCTGATGCGCAATGATAATTACAGAACAATGCACACAGGTTGTCGGAAATGGTTAACCTCAGTTTTATGGCAGCAGTTTTAATGCAGATAACATTGAAGAGGGGAAACTTGAGTTTGGTCTCTCAGCTACATGTTTAGGGGTTTGCATTGTGGTTCAGTGTAACAGAGGAGAAATTCTTCTTGACATTTATGGTGAAGAAATTTAAAAAATGACTCAAAGAAGCTACATGAATGCATATCTTTTCAGTGAGAAAGCCAAATACTCAGTATTACCAACAGTGTCTCTATTCATTCCTGCAGCCACTGGTAGAAATTAAATGATCCCATTAGGAACGAACAAAAGCTCCCAGTTCCTCCTGAAAATGCTGTCCTCAAACTCACTGAAGGTTGTGTTATTCTCAGATTCATTTCTGAGTGATGCTACATAAAATGAAGCTTTTTATATAGCTGAGTACTAATGTCTGATGTGAACGCATCACCAAAAGTGATTGAGGATAATACAAAAGTACAAACCACACCTGATGGATCTGGACCCCATAGCCTTTAAATTCATCATCCCATGTGGTGTTCCTATAAATGTCATCAACTCGATCAATCAGCTCAATCTGCAGTGAGAAAGGAAAGTAGTGAGTAATAAAGTAATTCTGCACACAGGCTTATCAAATTTGAATTGGAACATAGCATCACAATGTCTGACCAGGTAGTTGATAGTGACGCTCTCTTGTCCGCGACCCATGTGTCTAAAGAAGCGATAGTCTGCAACCAGCAACAGGGGGCAGGTATTCTTCCTATGGTCATGATCTTCTCTCTTCTCTCTGTGAAGGTATTCTGCAAGGAAGAGGCAGGAGAAAAAGCGAGTAATATTCACATGTGTGCTGTAGTGGGAACTTAAGGTTACATATAGACAGGGATTCAATGAAAATAAATCTATCAAGAAGTTAAAGAATGAGTCTATGTTTTAGTATCTTATTGTCAGTTGTCCTCTTTCTCAGATTTAATGCATCTTTTTTTAGTTTGACAAGAGGACTGATTTTCCTCTGCTTCTGCTTGGCCAAGTTTACTTGAAACAATAAACATGAATTATGTCTGTTTATATATTTTAAAATTCAATCCATTTGAGTTATATGATAATAATTTATAGAGTTCTAAATAAATTCTGTGAATTAATTTAGCCATATTCTTTACAGTTAGCTTAACATGCAGTATTCAAAATGTATGGGTTACATTTATATGATACCCTGAAATCTTGGGTCTGTATGATTTAATTCACCACAACCTCTGAACAATCTGTTAAACAGAAGAAGACAATAGAAAGGCACTATTTTGAGTATTACATCATAAGGTGCTCTTGACTCTACATTATTGAGAAGAGTGGGAGAGCACTGCTCTGGTCTAATCAACAAGCAGTGGGAGACCAGAGATGACTCTGATTGGGTAGCAGAGCCTCTATGAATTTTAATGCCTCCTCCATGTGAACCATCACCTCAACTCATCTCCCCAGTGAGGGTTTTCAGCTAGGAACCAATGAGAGGTGTTGTTGTTATCTTCCCTGATACATTAACACTGCTATATATTTTACATTTCCAATGCAGCACAAAAGGAACAAAAGGAATTATATTTTTACATAATTCCTACTTGTCAGCAGTATGTACGAGCATGCTAGGTTATGTTCTACAGAAAAAAGGCTCTGATTTACACCCACCTCTTTTGTCTTAGGACTACAGCCATTTTCTTTGTCACCATCTTCACCATTAATCTACCTACACTTTTTTTTGCCCCCCTCTCTTTAGTATCTATGAAATGTAGCACAGCCTGAGCTGCAATCTGCAAAAATACATATAGACATTTGGTGATCCTATTTCCCCAGTACGTTAGACAGCAGAGCTCACCGTTTTCCAGGGCTGCCTTCTCATGACCATCCCAGCTGCTCCTGGTAGTCTGAGGCAGAAGGTCCTCGGCCTCTGCGTGGATGTAACCACATACTTTTGGAGAAACAATGCGGCTCAGATTTCTGATATCGTCTGAGCGGTAAACCAGCAACCTGCCATCAGCTGAAGAATCTGTAAACCTCCACAGGGGCTGGAGGTCCAAAAAGGGAGAGAGATCTTATTAGAGTTTCCGCATAGCAAAGAGAGCAAACAAAGCAAGAAAACAAGTGGATATTAATGTAGTTATAAATAAGGACTGATTAGAAGAAGAAAAAAAAAAAAAGATTTATATATAGATTAAAAAAAACATTGATGCAGTAACTTTGAATTTGGCTAGTTGGAAGGTGTGAAGAACAAACATGAGATTGACATGATAAAAGCATTGTGATGTTTGCTTTTATATACACTTTAGTTTTTGGAAATGAAAACAAAACATTGATCTGTTTAGATTAACTGGGTTACTATGCAACTACTGTTTAACTGTTAACTTATCATCCAATACCTTTAAATGAGCCACTATAAACTGCTATGGACCAGTTAAACCAGATGATTTTATCTCAAAAAATCAGCTCAACTCATTTCAAAAATCACACCAAAAGGTTACTCAAACTGATAGAATACAACTCTATTCAGTACATGTGTTGTAAATGTCTTTAAATTTTATTAGCTTTGAAAATGCTGAAAGGTAGTTTTTTTTACTCTATTACGATCTAAATGAGACAGTAGTAGCACAGATGCTTACCTCTACATTGTATTCTACTTTATCTGTGAGGATGTGAGCAGAAAACTCATCTCCATCTATGTGTGCCTGCACACGTGAATTTTCCTCCCCTGCAAATGCAAAATGCATTTTCAAAAGTCCTTCAATAATCTCTCTATCAAAATAACATTCTGCATCTGATAACTATTACTGCACAAAAAGTTTCCATCAACTCACCAACAACATGTCCAGTGAAGTAGTTCTGAAGCTGAACATCGAAGTTTTCCTCCTTTCCGTGTTTATCAACAAACACAGCTTTGAATTTGTCAGTAAAAAGGTCTGTGTTTGTGGTCAGGTACAGCTTGAAATTTCTAAATTTGGAAAAAAAAAAAAAAAAAAAAGATAAAAAATATGATAGGTATTTACATTGTAAAGCACTGCAGACCATTGTCAGTACTGAGGCTGGTGGCTGCTTTAGCACATCTCCAAAAAACATGTCTTGCACTGTTTGCCAAAGCAGGGCCAAACTCAAAATGGGAAACCTGGTGAAAGTGAGATGGGTCCACATTCAAGGGCCTCCAGAATGGTGGGAGAAAAAATTAAGTGAAATTGGCCCAGCAGGTGCAGCTGACTTGATGTTAGAATAGCCCTCCTAAAAACAAAAGTGAGATTTCTCCATATATGTTCCAGTCTCATTAGCAGTGGCACAGAAAGTGCTCCTATCACCTATCCCCTTCTCTTTACCTGGATATAATCATGACAACATCAGCAATCGTCAGGAAATTATTAACTCAAGACTGATGACCTTTACAAAACTGCATAAAAATGGACAAAAGTCTCAAAAATAGAAAATGTTAGAGAGGAAAAAGATGATGTATTCAACTGATGTAACTGTTAGGTAAAGTTAACGTTTTGCCTATTTGAAAAGATCATTTTAAAAGTCCACCAGAGCAAAATGTGGAGGTAGGAAAGAGTTTGGATGCTGACTCTTGAAGAGAACAGTTACCAGCTTCCATGGTGATGCAAATAATTAGCCTTCTTTGGAGACAAAGGTTTTTGTTCTTTCCTTGCTCCAACACACCTGATTCCAATCAAATGGATCCAACAACTTCTTGTCAACTTTTTCAAAATGATCCATTATTTTAAGACAGGTGTGTTGGAACAGGGAAAAAACAAAACCTTGCAAGACAGTGTCCTTGGAGGACCGAAGTGTGACACGTGTGCCTTAGCACATCAGAAAGCTCACAGTGACTTTCACACACCACTTCTAAAGCCCAGTACACACTGCGATTTACAATTGTCCCAGAAGATGACCAACGTTATGGGGATATCTGTGGTCGTGACTGAAAATGGTAGTTATTACATCAAATAGATTGCTGTCAGTCTTTCAATCAAATATAACCAGGTAAAAATTTCTGTCATCCTGCTTGTGGCTGCTGTTCTGATCTATGTCTCCTTATCAACACTATTAACACAGCACAGGGTGATGTATGGAATTCAAATAAGCTCATCTGGTAGATATTTATCAATACACGCTACAGTAAACAGTAAATGTGTTTTGGTTATGTTCATCAGCTAATAAAACCTGTTTTGCATCAATATATTTCTAATCTTTGTTCCAAGTTCACATCGGAGATTCTTCTGTGAAATGCACAGCCACAAACCCAATCCACTGTGACATCCCATGAACTACAGGAATCAAAACAATCTGCTGCCAACATCCACTTATCACTCACTACTGATAAACTCCTGCAGGACCACTACAGAGGTCTAATGTGTACGATTTGGAATTGAGCCTTAGATGTGTTCCTACTCCAACACAACTGATTCAGAAAAATAATCTTCCTTATCAAGTTCTTTGGAAGCCTTTTAATGAGCCATTCATTTCATTCATGTGTGTTAAAGTAGGGTTTCCTCTAAAACATGCAGGGAAATTGGTCCTGGGGACCTGGATTGAGAAACATTGCCTTAAAGCTGGTAGCTTGATGCTATAGCTCAGGGATCACCAACTCCGGACCTCTTGGGCCAGTGTCCTCCAGGTATTCAAGTCCTTTCCAACTATAGAAACCTTTTTTTAATTCCTATGTGTGCATATATATATATATATATATATATATATATATATATATATATATATATATATATATATATATATATATATATGTGTCCATTATGCAGCACACCTGACTCAAATAACGGGTCATTTAGAGGCTGGTGCAGACCCTGACAACAAGCTGTTGGAGAACTATTTCATTTGAACCAGGTGTGTTGCAGCAGGCACACAATGAAAACCTGCAGGACACTGGCTTAAGAGGTCCGGAGTTGCTGCTATAGCTGGTCAAGTAACATGAAGAGCTTTGTTTTTGTAAAGATTTGAAGAAAAGGAAACTGATAGTTCCCTGCTTTACCTGTGCAGCGCTCTGAAGCTCACCAGACGTTCTAGATGGGACTGGGTGTGGACGTCCCTCTTTTTCACAGAGTGCTGCTGGAAATCCGACAAAGGCAGCACTTCATAATCTAACAGCATGGAGTTCAGAATATCTGCAATACAAGGACAGAAGTCAGCTGCTTTACTTTCCACAACAAAACTTTAACAGCTTGTGCTCTTTCTAAACAGTGCCACGCTTCCTCATCTTAGTCAGCAACTGACCACAAATAAATGTCTTAACGCCCAAAACAAACATCGTAAACAGTCGTTAAAGTAAATACAATTTCATATTCTACATACTGGTTTAAAATGCCAGTTAGTAGATACGACTAATACCATTTACCATCATTAGCATTAACCATTCAGAAGACAGTTGACAGTAGGGTCCAAGCTAATTTTAGCTAAGGTTCAGTATTTTAGCTACTTACCTAACTCCGGGTTTTCTTCGTTATTATCTTCTGCTGTTATTCTGGACTTAATTGCGCTATAAACACAACAAGGACCGAGAAAAGCAACTAACAATATGATATTCATGTTTATGCTGATATTTTAGCTATACAAGTCTTGTCATTGTCAAAAAATGTTACGGTGTTCCTCAGCGACAACTAGCTAAGCTACCCGGAAGTGTAACGAATGAAAAACATCCTTTTTTTTTTTTTTTTTTTTTTAGACAAGATCTTTTTTAAGTAAACTTTATTGAATAACGGCACAAACATCTCTCATTACGTCATTTGAATTCACGCTGCTAATAATAGACTGCCATTGATGGACAACATACATAGCAAAGAGAAAAGAAATTACCAGGAGAAAGTTGAACAAAAATAAGATTAAATTTACACAAGGAATCATAGCTTAAAATTGGTCCAAGCAGTTAGTTTTAGTATCTTTTTTATTCAATGAATATTTAATAGACTTCACTTGAGTTCACCTTGAAACACATTGAACAAAGATTTTCTACCAGCAAATTTACTTTTATGCATATGAAATTTTGCCGTGAAGATTACTTACGTATCTTCTAGAATTGTCAAAAATGTTTTTCTGTAGGAACCCAAACACATACATTGAATATAGGCAATGAAATAAACAACTTTGTATTTTTTTTTTTTTTATTTCTGCAATATGTATATAATTAAAAAAGTAAATAAAATTAAAATAAAATGGATAAAAGAAGTGATTTATTGTGGGATATCAGACAGGGAAAGAGACACTGGGTCCAAAATAACTCCTCACAACTTTTAGTGTCTAGTTGCATGGTTGCAAGAAAATAGAATAGAATAAAATAGAATAGAAATACTTCATTAATGTGCAAGAATCCAGAATAAAATCCATTCCCTCTTAAGGGATTTGTTTTCAGATGTTTGTATTCATTAAAAGTGTATAATAAAAGCAGGACAATATACTTGATTTATAAAATATTTTATTCCTGTTAACATAATTGACACACCAGGATTAAAAGGTTCCATAGTTTTTGTTGGGGGGACTACAACTGAATGAATGGCAAAATAGTGGCCCAAATCTCTAGTGACAATAACTGGACAGACTATCAAATCACCCTCTTTTAGAGTGTGTACAAACCTGCATTGAAAATGGCTGACAAGGACACATGGATTGGTGAGTTACAGCAATTATTTCATTCCAGTGTAATATCTCAAGAGACGTGCATGAAAAAAACTGTCTTCTTCCCAATTAAAAAGCATTTGGCAAGACAAGACCCACAATTACCCACACCCAACCAAACATGCTTCAATAAGAGAAGTGGCATCCTAACCAGGGCAGAAAGTGAGGATTCATTCAATGAACACTACTTGGCTGTGTTGTAAACTTTGTTGCCAGCATGTAAAAAATGCACCAGCTTTCCCTGCATGTTTGTTTGAACTTAAACCTCAGCTGCTGTAACAGTAGCACTCAACTTTGTAGACAGAAACACTACAAAAAGACAAATGGGAAACATTTTTTTTTTGTTTGTTTGTTTTTTTTTATATATATATATTTAATGTCATAATGGTGAACAACCCAAACATTCACAGATGACTGGATTTTGGCTTCTGGCTTCTCTGTCTCTAAAAGGAAACTAGGGTCTGATATGTTTTTGTGTCAATCATTCTTCTACAACTCAAACAGCACAAATTGGAAGGCCAAGACTAACAAATGAAAGGAATGGAGGATTCCTCTTTTCACCAGATACTGCCCAAATATAAATTTTGAAAAAGAGGTGTGGTTTTTTTTTTTAATATAATTATTTATATATTTATCTTTCCTAACAACAATTTTCAGGCATGAGATTCACTGGTAGAATGTTTGACTGGAGCATAAAGGAATGACCAATATGTAAAAAGTTTTTTTTTTTTTAAGTTGCTTTTGGAGATAATCTGTCAGGGCGTGTGTGCTTTAGTTCTCAGTCTCGCCGCCCTCTCCTTCTCCACCCTCGCCCTCCTCCGGAGCGTTGTCTGATGTCCATAACTGTGGAGAGAAAGACGGATACAGCAAAATAAAATTAGCATGTCTGAATGTTGATGCATCTTATTAAAATGACATAAGTCGTTAAAACTTATTAACAACCCTGGCATTTGAAAAGTTTCTGCTTTTGTTCCTGGATGGCTTTGGTACTTCGACATGTTCAGAAAGAGTCCCTCCTGTCTAGTAAAGGAGTCTGGTCTCTACTGTGAATAAAAACTGTAGAAGTTCAGGATGCCTCATATCAAAATGCTGAATTTTATAATATTCTCGTGAAGCGCAAATGGAAAGATTACGTTTAAGAAAACTCCAAAATAATTCTTGGCTCTCAAAGAAAAGTTCTAAAAGTATTAAATGGCAGCACAGCTTTAAAACTAAAAGCTGCTACTTCAGATTGTAATAAAAGAAAAATACATTGACCTTTGACATTGCTTGTGTAACTTCCTAAACCCAGAACAATAGAATTAGAATAAAATGGCTTGCTCAACCAATATTCATCAATACATTCAAATTTTTGCATTTTTCTGTGACTTTTTTCCCCCCAAATCATTTGTATGCAGCACTCTGGCTCAGGCTTCGTGTCCTTAAAGCATGGCATCATCCTCTCATCTTCATCAAAAATGATGATATGCTATTAGATGAACTGTTACCAACCTAACTTTGTTGCAAGACTTCTTTTGAGAATTTTCTTTTTGAGTCAAGCGACATGAATATGTTGTCCAAGGAGGAAAATAAGAACAATATGTTTCTTATAACCCTTCCTATATTTTAATATACATGCAGCTGCAGCCCCTGTTTTTCACTTGTTTGCATACTTGTTACCACACAGACCAAGTCTGTACTGCAGGGGGTAGGATCTAACGCAGTGGAAAATGCTGCATTTCTCTCTGAGATGTGATGCAATACCATGATGTAAGAGTTTCTTTGAAGCATAGTGAGACTGTAAGACAGATATGATACCATTTGTTCACGCTGATGGCCATTTTTTTTTATGCCGCGTAAAAGCAGAGCACTTACTGTGAGGTTGTCTCTGAGGAGCTGCATGATAAGGGTGCTGTCTTTGTAAGACTCCTCGTGTAGCTGGTCGAGCTCTGCAATGGCGTCATCAAATGCCTGAAACCAACAGGACAAATGTTAACACTGTGAACACAGCTCATGTAGGCCTGTTTACAACTAAAGGCATGAGCAAGTGAGAGTCTGTAGACCTTTTTGGCCAGATCGCAGGCTTTATCTGGAGAGTTGAGGATCTCATAGTAGAAGACTGAGAAGTTAAGTGCCAAGCCCAAACGAATGGGATGTGTGGGGTCCATCTCGGTCTTGCTGATGTCAAAAGCTGACTGGTATGCTTGCTGTGAGTTTTCAATGGTCTCTGAGAACAGAGGGGAGGAAATCAAACAAAACATAGCAACACTTATTGTTACTTTTGATGTATAAGTCCACTTAAAATTAACTTCATTTAAAAGAGATAGTTTACTTATACTAGAATTTAATCATGGAATCTTAAAGTTAGGAGGTTTTACTGAAATGGCCACAAGCCCTGATGCTATCTACTGACTGTACTTTCAAAATATGTTAGTGTCACACACTCCTAATATGACACAAACTGCAACTGATTCAGGCATATACACACGGATAAATTTAAGCTTACTTTACAAATAGGATGCAAAAAAACAGTAGCTTAAAATGCATGTAGTGTTGCTGTGAACTCACTTGATTTGTCGTCTCCGGAGGCAACTTCAGCGAGGTATCTATAGTAGTCCCCCTTCATTTTTAGATAGAAGACTTTGCTCTCTGGATTTGTGGAGTTCTCAATTAAATGATTATCCAGCAGTTTCTGTGAGGGAAGAAAAATAAACATTTTTAGAATCAGATTGATTTTGTTGGGTGCACAGTACAAATATTGAACATTAGGGCTATTCAGAGTGACCGGTCAAATCAGAAAATTATACAATAACACCCTCACAGAGCCTAATCTAAGGGATTATTATTAACTGACTGTCATATTCACAGACTAGTCATCAATGACACCAAACAACACAAATTTAGGCATGACAGTCACATCTACTTTTCATAATCAACATTGGACTGACTCTTGCATGTTTTGTATAAATAATACTATCTTTGCTTTTCATAGCTGCTGACCAGGATGGAGAATGAGTACATTTGTACTACATGAGGAGCTTTGTGCCAGTTTCAGCTGAGGTTGTTCCAGTTCTCCGCAACCAGG
The DNA here is from genome assembly GCF_017639745.1 of Melanotaenia boesemani. NCBI lineage: Eukaryota > Metazoa > Chordata > Actinopteri > Atheriniformes > Melanotaeniidae > Melanotaenia > Melanotaenia boesemani. The sequence continues at coordinate 13,856,759 of NC_055701.1, forward strand.
TTAGGTCTTTGGTGTGTTCCCAGCTGTCTTCTGCCCCAGATATATATTCTCCTTCTGTCAGCACTGTGCAGCAAGACTGGATATCTTCTTGCTGACACTGACATTATTGCTGATTTTAAAAAGACTTGGCATTGGTGTCTTCATTTAATTTTCATTAGTTAAGGAGCTAGAGTTCATTTTAATCAAAGCAAATCACTTAGATGTGCAAATCTAAATGCTAGATTTAGATAGAAGATATTAAATATTTTGGTCACTTTCAAACTGCAGACTAAGTAATGAACAATGTTAAATTGTGCAGTTTAAATTCCCATAGCAGGTGTGTTTCAGCTACAAAAAATTCAGCCGACATTTATCAGTGCAGGGTGAGCACGGCACCAAAGCAGTGACAGGCTCGGTCTGACAATGGCAGCGGTGTATTGGTGTATCTGTTAACCCCAGCTATCTCCAGTAAAAGATGTCAAATAGAACAACAATTTAGACCAATGTTGGCGGTGACCATAAGCTCTTAAATCACCCTGAAAGATTTGTCTCCTTCAAACTAGTTTTTTAGAAAAGCTAAATGTTTTAAATAGGAGCTAAATATGCTGTAATGTTGCAAAATACAAATCACATGTGGGCAAAGTCGCATCCTGTGGTTACACTCGAGGCTAAATCATGCAAGTCTTTCAGCAGACATGCCAGCAAGATTACAGGGGATAATCTGTGTCAGTGAAACCATGACTTATATACAAGTTAATCGATTTAGAGAGCAGATTAACTGTTTCACCCGGAGTCAAAATGCTTGCAAACACTTCAATTCTAATAACAGATGTAATTCTTAACGGAACAAATGCGACACGCAACAGGGAGCGCAAATTATCATTTTTACCTTGAGCTTATAAACACTAAAGTATTTTCCTTCCAAAACCTGCCAACAGGCACTCCTCACACACACATAAGATTCTCTCAAGTGTTTAAAGTGTTCGGTGTACCTACTCCAATATATTCTCTCCATAAGTAATAAAATTGCTAATTCTACTCATCTTTAATTTTAAAGAAGGAAAGTGCTCTTTTCTTATGTGGATCAAGTTTAAGTGGTCATCAAACACATCAGCAGGCGTCCTAGTGAGCATTTGGATTGCTAAATGATCACTATGACTTGACCCCCATTAGAAAAGAGGGGTAGGGCCAAAAGGGAGGAACTGGGTTTGGGTCAAATTGTACCTTTGCTGTCAGAGCTTGATCTCAAATACTGATCCCTCATTATGCAATTAGAAACACTCCAGTAGCTTGTCTTTCTGCATCACTCACCAAATGTGCACAATGGCGCACTCTAAAGATGTCATCAGTCTGAGTTATTCAAGCTCTGCTTTACCAACCTGTGTGGAAACTGAGCTCTCAAATGAGATGCAAGTTTATCTGGTTTGATTGTGTAGACATACAAGCAGCTTATGTGTCCATGGTTTTCTGTGCTCTTCTGACTTTCAGGGCGTTTTTACTAACTTGTCAGGCTCATGCGGACAAGCTAAGGCTTGAGGGCCAACACACCCTTCTTCTGCTGACAAACCCTCAGTCAACACGTGCTGGCAGAGATACTGAAAGCCACAGGAGTGCACAGCCTCCGGGAGACACAAGGAGAGCTAGTGGACAATGAATGACCCACGCTGCTTTCAGTGCATTTGTATTTTCAGGACAGAGGCTTGGGAAAATGATCTCAATCATACAACTAAGCTTCCATCAGATTACCTCAAATCCATTACTGAGTCAGACTAACAACAATGTAAAGTACCAATCTCTACTGTTGCACTAGATTAAGCAAGAAGTGAAAGTACATCATCCAGCATTCCATTACAGCTAAGCCTCAAAAGTTGGCAATGTAATGCTTGAGAATTCATTTAAATCCACTGGTTCAATAAGTGGCTCAGCAGGAAAGTGTCATTTTTGGTGAGCTGTACAAACTGGGCTTTAGGGGGAGTATGAGTCATTTATGCATGTAAATTATTGCAATTGAGCAACCACATTAAGCTTCTGTCTGCCAGATGGGACTGAATAGATAATACTGTCATATAATGTCTGGAGTATTGCATTTTCCTTGCACATAATGAGTTAACTCTTAAGTCATTCAGAAACACCTTGCTGATTTGGTACTATGACCTCTTGCTGGTTCACGCCCTCACAAAGTTATAAGCTCATTGTTCTAAATCCATATTCCCGAAAGGCAGATACAGTGGGAGGACTACATAAGAGCTGCTTGTCCTCTCTGGCTTTACAGGCCATATTTATAAAGCAGATAATTCATACCAATAAACATGTACAAATGGGTTAAAAACAAATGTGTTAACATGTGTTTTATATATTATAACTTAAAGCAACATTTAAACAGTGCAAATATAGTTTATTCCTCTAATTTTTTAAGGGCATTACAAAATAACTATGCTACTGTAAAAAAAACTCTCTGCTCTCCTCCAGCAGGGGCAGGGAATTATTAGAAAGCACTCACAGTGACTGAAGTTGATTAAATTTATTATGATCTAAACAAGAAGGAAGGCATATTTTTTTTACTACAGTAGGTCTTCATCTCGTTTAGAGGAAACTTGGACCTCAGTGGCATATTCTTACCAAAACAGTGTTGCAAATCTCTTCCAGCTCCTTTTCCACCTTCTCCCGATATTCCTTGACCATCTGCTGCTTCTTTTCGCTTCCCTCAGTCTTGAGTCCGATGCTGGACAACACCCTCCATGCGGACCGCCTCGCCCCAACCACGTTTTTGTAGGCGACGGAGAGCAGGTTCCTCTCCTCGTTTGACAGCTCGCCTCCTTTCTCAGTTACCTCCTTCATACATTCTGCCATGTCGTCGTAGCGCTCAGCCTGCTCTGCCAGCTTGGCCTTCTGAATGAGATCCGTTCTATCCATAGTTTATATATTCAGGACGGAGAAGTAAGAAATCCAGGAGTATGTGCTAGTCAAGGACAGTTAACTTGAAAAATGGGTGTAGCAGGGCTGTGTTACTCCCCAAAGGCTGCAAAAAAAAATTGAAATTTGTTAATGATGAGAGCACTGAAAACTATCTTGATGTGAAATAAAAAATAATATATCTATATTAATTTAAACCCATGCATAAAAATACAAGAAAGAATACAAGAAAATACGCAAAAATCCCAGTAACGATTAAGTTTACTTTTGCGCTTTGATCACAATTGCCACCAAGCCTGAGCAATAGTTTGCCACGATTAAAAAGAGAAAAAAAGCATGCACAGTTTTTTGTTTAGCTGAGCTTTTCTGTGAGCATCAGATGTAGAGATTCGCTCTACATCCCGTTCTGCAAGGTACCCGCCACAAAGCTGTCTGGAGCAGCTCGCTAGGAAGTTAGCACAGCTAGTTAGCTACACCGGCCACTCCTTTTGATATTAAATCCTGTTAGCGTTATTCGTGTAATTAATCAATCGAGTCTACATCTTATCAATTCAATCGCACGCCTGTAATCCTACGTTTTAGGAAAATAAAAAAAAAATAAAAGCTCATGGTTTCTGACCTACTGAGGTCCAATTTTGCTCCCCAAATTGATCCGATATGAAATTGGTCAGAAAAGCAAAGAACAGCAGTAGCAGTAAAAAAAAAAAAAAAAAGAATCTGAACATGCTAAAATAGGAGGGGTGGTGGTGGTGGTGGGTGGGTCCAGTTGCACCGGAACTATCCAATCATTAGTCTTAGTTTCATTTGATCGGCATGAATGGTTAGCGGTTTAAGCCAGTAGTTCTTTAGCGCGGGGGAAAGAGGCAGGCCTCTAATGATAGTTTGAATGACCGGAGCGCCGCAGAGACTGGGGCCACGGGGTTTCCTCCAATTAGAGCAAAGAATGAATACGTCATCGCATTGCCACGGTGACACTCATCCAATCGCTTTACAGTTTTCACTCGCTGTAAGCGGGTGTGGCTTTAGCTACTAGCTCTTTCTTCTAGTGCACTTGACAACGGAAGTTCAAAACGCTTGATTGTCACGTGGTCCTCCTCCAGTAGTGGCTCTCAGTTTACAAGTGTATAGCGGGTAATTCAAGTGCTTTTACAAGGGGCAGAATTGCAACGGTATTTGTCCAAAGAGAGCAGGAAGAAACGATTGTCTTAGCAAGAGCAGTCTGATTCAGACAAAATATTACAACAATAAAATATTCAAAGTAATTATGATAATGCATTGGATTTTTCTTAAGCAATGATCACATCATTTGAAAGCTTTGTGTTTCATTTAATAAAATATGGAGCATGGAAAGGTTAAACCTTTGGAGATTTAGGGAGAGGCTAGCATTGCGCAGTCTTAGGAGGTTCCATTTAATCTGTGCTGAAAGAGAAAGAAAATGTGTCAGACAGATGAACTTGTGTACACTGGGATGTCATCAGTTAATGACATGACATGAAGGCATGTACAGGTCTCACATGTTCTAAGCTTGGTTTGAAACATGTAACATACTATGCATTCACTCATCTTTATGCGTTCACAAAGATCAATACATTTAGGATGTTATACTCACACAGTTAATCATGTTAAATGATCAGGGTCTCATTATAACAAATTATGGGTTATGCTATAATTTGGCCAACAGGATTATTTATAATACAGCAAACAGAGATGACACAATTTCCAGTTCAAGCGATCTGGCTCTTTCTAGGTTTATCTTTATCAAATATAGTTTTATGTAGGTATTATCATTAGTTGTGGCAAATATTGAGCTAAGTGAAAGATGCAAGGAGATGCAGAACATTACTAGAAATGTATGATTATTCGCTGGAAGTAGAGCACAACAGGTATTATGTGCATTACCCTATGCATCAATGCTCCTGTGCTCAAACAACCCTACAAATAAATAGCAATGTATTATCTCTATTATATGCCATTTTAGTAGCTTGTGTTTTGGGGAAAAGATTGAAGGCAGTATTTAAATCTAGCTTTTTATCAGTCACCCTCCTTAATGATCTTATGTGAACTTTTTTTATGTACACAATTTAAGCTTCCTCTATTTTCCCCTGCTGTTTTGTGCTTGCTTGATCCCCTCTTTCAGGCGAAGAGAAAGGGAAACAGCTAAGGCCATGGAAAGGTGTGGATTACACAATGTTAACAAACCCTTGGGTGTAGCTGGTCTCTACTGAAACCTCTGTCTCTGACTCAACTCTGTCAGTTTCTCTAACACTGTGCAGATAAACACGATAAGCTGACATGCAGGTTATGTGCACCTTTTATCGCACCTACCTGACTGTAGCCCTGCTTCAGTTGCTTCATGTAATTAGTCATACATCCCAAAGGTTACCATAGATGCATTATTTACCATTTCTAACAGATCACAGACAAGCTAATGTGAGCTTTCATCAAAGCCTCAGCTGGAAAAGGCCAGAAAAGCACAAACATTTGGTTCCAGCTGTTTAGTATTATGTTTCTATTTCCTGCACTGATCATTAGTTTTAAAAACTGCCACGTGGTCGACTGCTGGACTTTGTGACAATTAAAGACATGCAGGATATCTCACAAAGCCAGTCTTTGTCTTGTGTGTCTTTGTTAGTTTTCTGATGCTTTTAAATACCATCTGGGTCACTTTGACACAAGACTGAATTAAAGGTCTAGTGAGCTTCTTTTTATTATTATTATTATTTTTTTTACTGTAACTGTTATATAAATGTTAAATTCTGTTTATTGTTTCCTTTCCCAGATTTCTATAGTATTTTTAAAATAATTTTTTAAAAATAATAGTAATTTTTAAGTAATTTTTTAAAATGATTTCACATTTATTTTGCATTTAAAGCTCAGACATCCATCAAGTGGCTTAAAAACAAGCATTTTTGCCATTTTTCACTGTTTGTGAATGTATATTCACTACGCTCAAAAGTTAGGGATCCCTTTCCCATTAGATGCAGTTAGAAAGTAGATTAGGTATTGATGTATACTGGTTATGCACGTCACTGACATGATCATTTTAGAAAACTGAAATTCAAACTTGCCTGTTCACAGATGCTTTTGTTATATTTAGATTGTAAAATTATCAAATGCTTACAATACTTACAAGTTTGGAGTCTTTCTTAATGTTTTCAGATTAGCTTTTCAATCAAGTTTTTTTTATGTCATCACAGAAATTATCCAGAACTTGACAGAAATGTCAATAACCCACCCGTTAATGTGGCCAAATTGAGTAGATAATACGATCCTACATGCCAGCGACTCTTTTCACACCATATACCAGAAAGCAGATGCTGGTTTACAGGTTTTATAAGCATGTTTTCTTTGTAAACATATGTAATTTGACACTGTAAAAACATTGTGTTTTTTAATGCTGGGATAGGTTCCAGCTTACCCACAACCCATAATGAACTAAGGGGTACAGAGAATGAATGAATGAATGAAAAAACACTGTGTTTACATGTTTATGTTTATGTATTGTCATGGTAACAGTACCAAATACCACAAATTTCCTGCAAATGGAGAGTTACATCATCATTGAATGCTAACACTTTTTTTTCCTTGAGGACTTCAATCTATTGATTAAGGAATTAGTGATTAACATAACGATCTACTTTAGGAAATGAACTAGTATTTTAAAGGTTTCACTTAAACAGCAGCTGCATAATGTGTTTGCAGGAAAACAACACAAACACTCGAAATTTGCTTTTTTATGAAGATGAAAGCTGGTGCAATCCAGCCTTGTTGTTCCACAGTTTGATAGTGCGGAGGCAGGAAATTGTTACACAACAAGTGGGCTTCTAGTACTCCCACCCAGGGTGCTACAGTAGCAGGGACACAGCCAAATGAAACAGTGATAAGAGTAGGCTGAAGTGCTTTTCTTTCCCTCTCAGCTGCTGTCTTCCTCTTACATCTTCATGACCTTTTTAGGTGGTGCTTGAAAAAGTGGAGCTACATATTCAATAAAACAATTAGGAAGAGCAACTCTTTATCTGTCTAGTTGACATTGTTGTTCCGTGTTTGCACAGTACACACCCAGATACGAACATTCTGTGTGCAGGCTGCCAGGAGATGGGATAGAAGGGCTCATGAAGTCCAGTGTCAACTTGCAGAGTTGAAAAACGGCCAGCTTTGCATAGGAATGCAGCCAAGAATGAAAGCAAGGTAGACCAAAAAAAAGTGAGTGAATGCTTGCTCCCATGAAGTGCCATTATGATTACACGTGTCTCCTGAGGGAAGAGGCGTTGGCGTGCTGGTAGGAGTGCATTTTGTAGTATCAGCAAAGAGCAAAGCCTGAATATGAGAGCTTTTTCTGTGCATATCCACCAAATGTTTAATCTCTAGATCTGGTTTAGCATAACAACCATTTTAGCATTGCATTTTTTTGTATTATTAGAATGAATTTAAGTTTTACAATTTGCAATAGTAAACAATAGATGCATAGAATCATAAGTGCAATTTATAATAGACTGATTTAAACAAAACTATGTGGCTTGTATTAAAAATGGCTTACAAACACAAAAAATATATCATAATTTTTAAAAAGTTTTAAAATGACACTATCATTTGCATCAAGTCTATGAGTGTAAGACAACTGTCCTTGGTGGGGCTATGTTAGGGTGAATGGAAGTTACGCTGCCTTTATGACATTCTGACCACACCCTGTGGCTTACTCAGAGTTGAGTGGTAGGAGGCTGTGTGTCTCAGTCTCATAGTCAGAGGATCATCCCCCGTGTGACTGTAGTAGTGATGAGCACTTGAGAAAACAATTCTGACTTTGTCTTAAACTGAGTCATAAAGAGTTTTGGATTACTGAACATGAAAGTGTAAAAGTGTATTTTAATAAAACCTTCTGCTTTTATTCCACATCCCAGGAAAAATACTGAACATTGATGTTTGATGGCTTTTCATGACAGCCTGCCTGTGAGCTTCTAGGTAGTACACTATCCTTTTGCCTTAATGCCTTTACACTTCAGACTCCCAATTTTTTTTTTCATAAATTGTACATTGTAGATGTTAAAATAGTCATTCTTTGCTACGCTAAATGTGTTTTTCCCCTTTCTTTTCTATCTTCTATCTAAAAAACACGCATTAATTACATTAATTTGACACAAAGTAGTGAGCCACAACCCATGCTTGTATGGAAACGCTAAGTCTTTGGTGGCTGTTTACCTGTTACCTATTACTCCACTGACTGCAGAATCCATCCATCCATCCATCCTTCCATCCATCCATCCATCCATCCATCCATCCATCCATCCATCCATCCATCCATCCATCCATCCACCCATCCATCCATCCATCCATCCATACACACTTATGCAAGTTTGCTGAGGGGCAGGGGGGTCTGGAGCCTATCCCAATTGATCTAAAGCAAGAGGCAGGGTACACCCTGGACAGGTTACCAGTTAATCGCAAGGCCAATGCAGAAAGATAAACAACCATTTATACACATAGTCACTCCTAGGGAGAATTTAGAGACACCAGTTAACCTAACACGCTTGCTTTTGGACTGTGGGAGGAAAACAGATTACCTGCAGAGAGATTGTAAATCTTACTGAAAAACACTTCTGTCTTTCTTTGCCTCTCCAAGATTTATTTCTAGCTGATAAAATCATATGTGCTCACATTTTGTAAACACACTAAAGATTAATACTTGCATTCCCACCGACGTGCTTTAGTGAACCATAAAACTGGCATCCTGGTGTTCTTTTAAGATATTATAAGGATATGAATATTTTAAGCCATATTTGATTACTTGAGTAAGGTGGTTGGTTTTCATACTGGAGGAGAAAAGGTTTTATTTAAAAAGTGTAAGCTGTCTAGTTACCCAGTCAAGTCATTAATTGGATATGCACAGTCCAGTGCATTGTGGTATAATTAGCATGGGACATATAAAAGGTTTGGGGGTTTCATGTTAATTATTAAGTGGATGAGTCATTTCTGGAGCTTTGCAGGCAAACAGCAGCAAAAAGGTCACAAGGAACACAGTACTAAGCTCATTTCTAATGCATAAAGTTGCCCCTTGCTGTCATTTAAAGCTAATAATTACCCCTGTTATGTGATACAAAGCATCTACGACACATCCATTGCACACACATGTGAGTATACTGGCACATAGTTCCTTTTCCTGCAGCTGATTCCAGCTTGTACTTACTGTAAGATAAAAACAAATTTGAATTTTCATTCCTTTCTCTTCTCCTAATCATCCATTTGCACCTACTCCCTCCTCTGGTATTTCCAAAAGTGCCCTCTGCCTTTTGTTTTGGGTTGCCTCTGCATGCCTCTGGGGCACAGATTATTAAGAATATCAGAAAGAAAAAGAATATAAGAAAATCACTTGTTTGCTTGTTGAAAGATAATGAGACTGTTAATGTTAAGACTATTACGACATTAATACCTTATCACACAATCAGGTGGTGAAGAACTCTATGTATTTGAAGGATGTCACAAAGCATGGAGGATGGAGGGTTGATTGCAGTGGAGCAAGTAGAAGAGTAACCTGAGCTTGTACATCTTCCATAGGGTAGTATCTCAAATCTGGCAGTCATGAGGCTATTCAGCTAAAGTACAAATGTAGAGTGTACTTGAATGTCACACTAGCTTTGAAATCATCAGGCTCTTTAGTGAAAGTGTCTGTTGTAGACACCCGAGCTGCTGATATCTCCTCTGCAATGCCACGCTTCCATTAGCAACGACATGAGAGGCTTCTTAGCCCTTCAGTCACACTTTAAAACACTTTTAGACGTAATTAGTTTCAGCAGCAGTTCAATTTTATAACAGATACTTTAAGCTAGGTTATTTGATTTCTTTTGGATACTGATCATGGCTGGAATTGTGTGTCAGTGTTATTTTACTACACTTAATTACTGCAATGCTTATTTTCAGTGTTTTGTTGATGTTCATGCTGTGACTGTCTGCTCCAGTCTGGTGTCAAATGAGTTTGCTCCCCCGAGAGGATTAAAAACCCCGTTTTGTCTTTAGCCTCGTTGTCTAGATGTCTAGACTTTATTGTCATAATATGGTTTCTTATCACTCTATTTCATGAAGTGTTCTCTTTACCTACAGCCTTTCAGATTCCTTTCCTCCCTCTTGGGTCCTGTCACTATAGCAACGTGAACCACCTGCCTACGCTTTATGGTAAAAAAAAAAAAAAAGAAACAATAAAAAAAAAAAGATTAAAAATAAAAGAGGCTTACAAGTTAATATTCTGAGAACCTAAAAAATAAAAGAAATTAAATCCAGACTGAAACACTTATCTTTTTAAAGTCCTTGGTTATTTCATTTATAGATAATTTAGATATTTTATTTTTAGATACATTAAAGGCAGATTAATGATGAAAAAAACAGACTAAAAACTAACTTTGCTTAATGCTATATTAAGAACAGGTACAGATCTGGTCCAAATATCCTGTGGCCAGAAATACACAAGGATATCCTTGCAGGATGTGCTACTACAATGTCTTCCTGGAAGCAGTGCTTTAACAGGAGGTACATGGCCATAAATGGAAAATCTGATAAGACGTTTGGTGCTTTGTTACCAATGTCTCTTTGCACTGACTTTAAATCTTTACATAAAAATCTTTGATTTGTCTGCTGAGTTCATAAAGCAACAATAGAGTTACGTTGAACTTTATCATCACAAACTTCATCTTTTGTACTTGAGCTGAATGATTTTCTGTGAAAAGCACAACAGCTTTGTTTCACTGATGTAATCTGGCCACAGGTCTGAGAGGAGATGGCAGAAAAGCAAAACACTGAGACACTTTGGTCTGTGTCCAGGCCTCAGGCCATGTTCTGCTCTGCGTCTATTTTCTCCTCTCCCCTGCTTTACCAAAGTGACCCTGCTCTGTGGTGATACTGCAGGGTTCTTTTGATTAAAAAAAAGAACAAAAAGAGCAAAATTTCACAGTATATAGTTAATGGGGGAAACAAACTATTTAAAAAAAAAAAAGTCAATTTTGAGATATTGAGCTATTCCTCTTTATTTTACCAGACCAGTTTCGGAAATGCCTAAAATTTACGTTTCAGGTTTTTTTTTTTTTTCCTCTATTTTCTCTCAAACATCCTCTGTGTACGATATAAATCCAATAGATGTACATCTAATTAAATTAGCACATGAATAGAAATGTCACTTTAAAAAAACATGAAAGAAAAATAAACAGTGTTCAAGTGCATGTTTTTGGACTGTGGGAGGAACACCTGAAAAAAATAAAAAAACAAACAAACAAACACACACACACACACACACACACACACACACACACACACACACACACACACACACACACACAAGAGGCTTTGTATTCAGGCATGTCTGAATTAAACTGTTAAAGTTCTACTTTGCCATGTTTGTGGATGTCAGATACTCTGTAAGATGATATCTTCTATTAAGAGACTTGTAGTGATCAGTGGTACATGGTACCAACAGACATTGGCTATCATGCAAGAGGAGACAGTCTCAAACATGTTCATGTAGTGTGTGTGTGTGTGTCTGTGTGTGTGCATGTAGGCAAACATGGACTACAATTACTCTCAAAGAATATTTGACCTCTAGTGGTTGTAAGAGCAACTGCATGTGAAGGATATAAATGGAGTCCATGACAGTAATAGTCACGCTGTAAAAAGAATATCTAAGCTCTAACCATTATCCTTTTCAATTCTTAGTTAATTAGTTTAAACTCTAATCGTGTGACATAGTCTAAAGCCAACCAGGAAATTAGTTTTCCAATAATGTGTTTACACGTAGCCATTGCAAAGTGGCATCCATAATGGTGACCTTTATGTTGTGAAGACTGTGTTTGAAATCAAATCATGTTTTTATTCAACTGAGGTAGCAGTTTTGTGTAAACCCAATCAAGTGGTGAGAAAATGTATTTGTAGAGTTTTGTTGTGTTACTGATGAAGTGTTTGCTGGTCTCAACCCCATCTCAAAGGTCCATGGCTGAAAGTGAAGCCCTTAGCTGATCCATCAACTGCACCATCCTCTTAGTTAGTTGAAAGGTTTGAGAGGGAGTATGCATATATAAGGTATATTTCCCTTATGCAGCTTGAGGGGGCAGAACTTTACAGTACAGATTGCTACATCATGTTTCCATATATGAAGAAACAGCTGATAATTCCTAAAGATGAATTATAATTTAAGGACTTGTTTATTTATGTAGTCAAATTCTTAGTATAGTGGCTTTAATTTTTCACATAAATGTGATGACAGTACCACATTAACATTAATTTCAGGAAGAATCATGATAACTGTGGAGATCCTCTCAGTTTCCATTTGCCTTCATCATCACTTCAGATTTAAATCTGTCCAGTTCTGTAAATGACAGCAAAACTAATCAACTTCAGCTCTGCTCTTTACTCTTATTAAAAATCTACCATTACTGATAAATTAATCATTCTTTCCAATAAATTTGTTCCAACCTGCAATCATACATTTTTATGTTTAGGTATTTAAAATAATCTTTATTAATAAATCTATGTCACATTTCATACAGAGAGGCAACTAACAAAAGTTATGTCAGCATTTTCTAGTAAAATCTATCCGCACTCAGATCCTTAAATGGTCTGCTTCCTGCCATGATTCATCTCTGCAAACCTGCCTCTGTCTGGGCTGCTTTTCTTTCTCCCTCTGCATTGCTTTGATTGTTGCTATGGAGACCAACAGACATGGAAAGCAGAATAAAAAGAAAGGAAAGAAAGATTGGTACTGTAACAAATATCCCTGATATTTGGTTAGTTAGTGTTCATATGCAATACGACTAAAAGAGATGAAACATCACCAGATAGGAGCCAGACAGTGGAAGGATGCCAGCGTAGTGTGTGTGACCACTGACTGGTCAGTAAACTACACAACACTTGGGTGCAACACACACAAGCACACTGATAGTTTCTATTTATGAAGAAAAGGATTGACATGATGTATTTTTGCAGAGGTGTCTCATTGCACTCATATATATACTCATACATGCAGAGCTGAACTATGCCTGGCTTTTTGCCCATCTGCTTTCTGATCTTCTCTCTTATGAATATTTTACCATTTCATTTCCCTGCTGAATTCTTGTGCATACCATCCTCTTCTTTCTCTACCCTTCTCTTCCTTTATTCTTTGCTCACTCTTGCACCTCAACGAGTATGACCAGTAGGTTTTAGTCATATTTTTCTCTAAAGCTCTCCATATGTCTACAGGGACAAATACACACTGGGAAAAGGAGAAGGCAAGTTTTTTTGTGCAACACATTTCATCTACAAGACAATTCAAAGTGCTTTTTATAAAAGCAATGTAGTGGGGTGCACAATAAATATTTAAAAGTACATAAAAGAATATAAAAATAAACAAAATAGCAAAAATCACAATAAAATCCTAATGAAATCATATAAAATAATTAAATTAAAAGATTAAAAGCAAGAAACCGTCTAAAAAACAAGTTAATAGAGTCCAGGCATAGGCGCATGAAAAAAGAAATATTTTTAACTTAATATTAAAGGTGTATACATTTGGTGAAAAATTAATCTCCACTGGCAGTTTGTCTGCGTGTTTGCAGGATAACAGCTAAATGCTGCTTCTCAGTGTTTATTCTGGACTCTGGTCTGACCTAGCTGACCTGAGTTCTTGGATCTAATAGCTCTAATAGCCCTGCTAGGTTTATAGTCTCTGAACATGAAAAATACATGGCCCATTTTGAAACAACAGATATCAGGCCACGTAGGGGAGGAAACAGGAAACAGGACATCATGACAGGAAGTGTAGCAACAACATCATTCCCTTCTCCTTCTCCTCCTCCTCACCACACACTCACATTCACATGTTCCTATGTAATTACTCTCCCACCCGGTTCCTCTGCTCTTGTAAAACGTTGGCGTGCCACTGGTAACCATGGAAACCCCTTCATGTCGACTGCTTAAAATGCATTCACAGCAATCTCACTGTGAAAACAGGACTATCCCACACACAACAGGGAGAGAAGGTGCATTTTTTTGCACAATGATGAGGGCAGTGCTGGGAGCATTGTAGATATTAATTAAACCTTCATACAAATCAGTACAAGATTACACATCATGGTCTTTTCTTTTTTTAGATCTTTTTTGCATTCACTTAACAACTAGACCAGAATTTCACATTATAGAGTAAAAACAAACAAACAAACAAACAAAAATGAGTGCAAATAATGTTTAATTTAAATTAATTCTTTTCTTTTAATTAATTCACTCACACACTCACATTTTTACAGTACTTTCGTGTTTAGTTGAGCACCTATTTTATGGTGCACACAGCAGCCTGCCATGTGGAATGCAAACAGCTGATTGACTCACTTCAACAGACAAAATTAGACAGAAAGAAGTTTTTGATGTTAAGGTTAGAAGCCACAGTGAGGACATAGACTCATAGACCTTTTGTTCTGTTGCACACCCTTTTTGTGTGTGTAGTACCAGGTGTTGGCCAGATTACTAACCAGTCTGCAGTGACACACTGTCCCGGCATCCTTCCTCTGTCTGGCTCATGTCTGCTGTGAGATTGATTGTTCATAAAATTAGAATAAAAACTCACTTCAATGCAGTTAGCAATTAGTTAGAAAACTCCATTACTACATTAAACATCCCCTCTTCCATTTATACTTAAAAACAATAAGAACTCTGTGGGTAAAAGATGTGTATTGCATTGGTTTTTACACAGATTTATGATCTAAACAATGTAATGGAATTATTTCTATGAAGATTATAGATTTTATAGTCATTTCCCTTCCTTTTCATTTTTTTATTTAGTTAAGGCTGTGTCCACAAGGGGGCGCACTCATACAAATGTATTTTAGATGGTTATTCAAGCAGAAAACATCACAATGACTTCCGAGTCTATATCAAATAATTGCAGTGTATTGGGTGTATCTAGAGCTTGAGAAGGCAGCTGTCAGTGGGTGTCAGTGTTGTTACATAAAATGATCAAATTACACTGAAGAAAATACACAAGCTGAAAAGCAACACAGTGGTGGGAAGAAAATATTACAAAAATACTGAATTAATAAGCTGATCAATATCACTGCCATGGTATTGAAGCACTAGTGGATCTAACATCTGTGTATGAATGTGTTGGGTATATTCTTGAGTTACATAAGTAAGGGTCACCAGTCTTGACTTTGTCAGATGCAACACTGGCTGTTTCAGATTATATTTGCTCCTAATAAAGAAGAAGAAGAAGAAGAAGAAGAAGAAGAAGAAGAAGAAGAAGAAGAAGAAGAAGAAGAAAACTCCAAAACAAATAGATTCATTGTAAATGTCAAAGTCTATCTTTTCTCATTCTGATTTTGAGCATTTCAGCTGTCCAATGATTTTATCTCATTTTAAAAACACAAGGTAAATGTGAATAAATATGAGCGCACTCAATCATCTATGAGGTGCTCAGAGTAGAACTGGTACTTGTCCAATTTGAAAGCCAGTTAAGGTGGTTTATAGATCTGGATGACAAACCCATCATGAGGCTTTGAGCAAACCAAGTACATACTGGTGAGATCTTGGTTGGTTTGGGAATGAACTGGTGCTCCATTAAAGAAGCTGGAAGAGGTGATTTGGGAGAGGGAAGCCTGAGGACCTCTGCTTTCTTAATCCTTACAGTGTGGGAACAATCACCTCCTTTTGAATGTGAACAAGATAATGTAGGTGATTGCGTTTAGGAGGACCAGGAGTGAAGTAGACCCTATGTCAATCTTGAGCAAAGAGGAAGAGAACTACCAACACACCAAGACATACGTCTTCCAGATGTTTGGAGCTTCCCTGGTAAGAGTAATGTTCTTTTTTTGTCTTTATTGTTCAGCTACATAAATGGGAATGAAGAATTACACTGAATTACAAAGGATAAAACCACAGAAAGAGAGAAAAAGAAAGATAAAAGGAACAAAGCAAATTCACTAAGCAGCCTCACCATATTAAATTAAATTAAATTAAATTAAATTAAATTAAATTAAATTAAATTAAATTAAAATTATTTTCAAATACCTGTTGTTTTAAAATGTAATTTATTTTCTATTTTTAAAAATAAATATAGAATAATTTATGTCAGGTTTATGTTTGGTCATGTAGGGTGATCATAAAAATTAGACATAACTTCTCTAGGTGTGACAAAGCTATCCATGTTCTCTCGAAGATGTACAGCTGAAAGATACTGGCTGCTCCTTAGTCAATATTAGGACATAAAATTGAGCTATTTGATAAATGCAGAAATGCAATGTCTTTGCATTTCTTTCTTTGCAGATTTTAAGATTAATTTAACATGTTTGTTGAAGGCTGGATTCTGGTTTCTGTGCAAAAGTCAAATACTTGTCCTTAATATAGTGTGTGAATGAAAATATCATACAACAAATATAATATGGTATATTTGTCATTCACACACTATGTCAAAGAGCAGTAACTAAGACATGATGTATCATTAAACAACAAAACCCTATATAAGGTTTAAGTGTTGCACCATATTAAAAGGCTGAATGCACTTTGACATGTTATTAATATTCCCCACTGTTTTGCATAACCACTTATTATTTTTACGTTATTGAAATGTTGAAGGAACATTTACCCCTGTTAGTCGAGTTAAGATGTAGATTACAAAAAAAAAAGAAAAAAGAAAAAGAAGAAAAGAAAAGAAAAGAAAAGAAACCCTGGCACCGAAACCTAAAATTAAGGCTTATTAGCAGACATTCTTTGGACGAACATAGCGACCCTCACTCCTACCTCTTTAAATCTAACTTCTACTCCCGTGTGTCAAGCTAAAGTTATTTTGATAAAATAAAGTACAATTTCCGGTTATATTTTGTTCCATAATAAAAACTAAAACTACAGCGAAATGGTTTGCTAGATTCACTCTGCACAATATATCTTAGTTATCCAGCCAAAAGGCTTTTCTGTCATAGAGAAAATATAAAAGCCCATCATGTAGTTTATAAACATTTCAACTGAATGTCTTATACATCGTGAGGGAGGCTATGCGATCATCAAAACTTTTATTTTGAGCCATCACACTCATAATATCCGGTTTATCCAGTCAATCATTGGCTAACTTAACGTATCTAACCATGTCCATATGGTTCCAGATGAGATGTGGGAAATAAGAAATCTGTGCTGCTGCTAGCTAACATTTCACAGCTGCTGCCAGCGTTGGTCACGGCTGGAAAAGACGCACAATTCCCGGCAGCAGGCCGACCGAGTTTTCAGCGTATTTACCACTTTTAAGAGGAAAGTTCACGCTGTGGAATTGCTGCTGGCAGCTGTTTTCGGACGTTATTTGAATAGCATGTCCTCGTCTAAATAGCTGTGCTAGAGGTCGAGGATGGCTGCAGACGTGGATAAAAGAACCCCCGACAATGAGAGCAAAATTAGGCAGAATGGACACCAGACCTCGGTCTCTGGATCCCGGTTCTACAGGGGGTTGTGGACCCTGCTGATTGTGTGTGCTGTTCCCCTTCTCGCTTTTGGGATAAAGTACTACCAAGATGCCCAGCTCCTCAAACGTCATGTAAGACGCACATCTGCAATGCACTCCTTAAACAGTTAACTTAGTAACCCAAAAAAGATTAATATAAACTTTTTACTCGTTTCGTGCTGCATTTAATAACCTGTGATTATGAGATGAGCTAAATGTTCATGTCTGTCCTTGTTGACTAGTATTTTAGTAAAAGGGTTGTTTCTTAGACATCAAACGACTTTCAAGCGCCACTTATGCATTTTTTTATTAGGTGAGTGGGTCTGTCTCCCAGCTGGTAAAACACAACCCTTAGCTTCAAATCCACATTTGTTTGGCTTTTGCACCTCCCTCCCCCTTTCCCTCCATTGTACAGAGACTGGCAGGCACGCATCTGCCTGAGAGGGTGGTCTGCCTGACATTCATGCAAGAAAATCTGTGGCTTCAGGGCTGATCTTTATTCAGGCAGACCAGCTGAGGTTGAATGTTTAGGTACCACAGACCAAACTGTATACTGCTGTAATTTAATTTAAATATACATTAGAAGTTATTGTATAGGTATAGTGCATTTATTTGCACTAATATATATTTTTTTATCTGATTAGTTATATTCCAAAGTATTTGTGTCATAAGTGATCTGATGACTGTTTGTCCTAGTTTTGGTAAAGCACTGAAAATCTCTGAAGTGTGTTATGATCATAAGGATCTCTTTGTTCCACGGCTCCATTAGGAGGAGAGCGTTCGAACCCTGGGTGCCGAGGGGCTTTTTCTCTTCTCCTCCTTAGACACCGACCATGACCTCTATCTCAGTCCCGAAGAGTTTAAACCAATTGCAGAGAAGCTCACAGGTGCATCGTCTTAGCTTCATTTTTTCACATTTCCTTAGTCACTTATAACCCCCCACTAACATCGCTTTGGCTTCTTCACAGGGATTACAGCCCCAGTAGATTTGGAGGAGGAGGTGATCCATGATCCTAATGGAGAGACTTTAATCTTAGAGGCCAAGATGCAGCCTCTCCTGCTTGACTCTATGACCAAAAGTAGGGATGGATTTCTTGGGGTGAGCTTATTTTTTACATTCTTACACATTCAGTGTATTTTAAAGAACAAAGCATCAAAAGTGTGTACTTGAGATTAACTAATGCAGTTTTTTTTATTGAGTGTGATTAAGATTTTAGTGGAAAAGTATAAAAATCCTTGTTGTAATTCTTTCTCTTTTTTTTGTGTACCTCTGTCAGGTTTCACACAGTTCGCTGAACGGTCTTCGCTCTTGGAGGAGTCCTGCAGTGCCTTCGTCATCATTTTTTGCCAGCCAATTCAGGGTTTTCTTGCCCCCAAAGAACAAGGTGGAAGTGGGAGACGCATGGTGGGTGATTCCCAGCGAGCTCAACATCTTTACTGGATACCTGCCCAACAATCGATACCACCCTCCCACCCCAAAAGGAAAAGAGGTCCTTCAAAAAAAAAAAGCACTCCCATTCTATATCCAATTTAATTTTAATTTGCATTTGTTCCACAGTGAACTAATGCTGTTCTTCTTCTGCCGCAGGTTCTCATCCATTCTTTACTGAGCATATTCCACCCTCGACCCTTCATCAAATCCCGTTTTGCTCCACAGGGCACAGTCGCCTGCATCCGTGCCAGCAGTGACTTCTATTATGACATTGTCTTCAGGTAAGGAGTCAGTAGGAGGTGCAAAAGACCATACCTTTTTATCTTTAAGCACATTGACTATTGAATTATGCACCCCTCGCCTTAGTGCTGGTTGTTTGGTACATACACTGAATTGGAATGATATTGTTTATCCTGGCAGGCAGCCACTGTCTGAGTGTACAAGCATCACAGTCTGACTCAGCTCAGTGTTGTTATTGATCTCTTAATGGTTGCATTTTCATTATGTTCGTGCATTTGAAAGCAGCAACTGTGTTTTAAACTGCTTTTTTTGTTGAGTAAAATAGTCAGCTGCCCAGCTCACCAAATCCACAATACGCCTATTTTTATCTTGTGACTTAAAGTCCCACACTTGTTGTTAAAGCATCATGTTGTAATCGGTGAATCAGAGGCCCAGCTGCAACCTGCACTTATATGTGACCCTTATGTAAACTAGACATGCTATTTATTTTGTAAAGCAATCTCCTATTGGTCGCTTGCTTTTTGAATGTTATTCAAAGGCTCTGTCTTTGTGTAAGTCTTTGAAAGTTTCCCGTCTTGTCTTTTACGGCACAAACTCAACTTATTCTCTCACCGATGCAGGATTCATGCAGAATTCCAGCTCAATGATGTTCCAGACTTTCCCTTCTGGTTCACCCCAGGTCAGTTTACTGGCAACATTATCATCTCTAAAGACGCTTCTCATGTCCGCCACTTCCACCTCTATGTCCCCAGTGACAGGTAAACCCCTCAAGCACACCCACATGTTTACTGTATACTGTTAGTGAGCGTAGGTCTTGTGTAACTCATCCTGCTGTTACCACAGATCTTTAAACGTAGACATGGAGTGGCTTTATGGAGCGAGTGAGAGCAGCAACATGGAAGTGGACATCGGATACCTACCACAGGTACTGCTGCAGGGATGCAGTTACTCTTAGAAAATTAGTCAAGTTACAGTTGGTTATTTTCTTTATGCTGGTCATGCAAAGTTTTTTGATCAAACTGAATGTTTTTTCTGAGTATATAATGTTTTAAGGAAAACTCGTGTTTACAGTTAGAGCTGGAGTCCACTGGCCCCTCTACTCCCTCCATCATTATGGATGAGGAGGGAAACGTCATCGACAGGAGGGACAGTGGCGAGCCAATCCAGTTTGTCTTTGAAGAAATTCACTGGAGCTCAGAAATCAGTCTGCAAGAGGCCACACGCCGTCTGGAAGTCACCCTCTACCCTTTTAAGAAGGTGGGCCTTGATAATTGAATGAATGAACATCAGTGGTTTCAGAGCTCTTTAACTGTTGTCACTGTACTTTTGTACAGGTGCCCTACTTGCCTTTTTCAGAGGCTTTTGAGCGAGCGACAGCAGAGGAGAAACTGGTGCACTCAATTCTGCTCTGGGGAGCTTTAGATGACCAATCCTGCTGAGGTGAGATCACTGGCGAGGAGCAGAGTCGTGTTCAGCTGATTCAAGTTTCAGGATGTTTGGTTTGGGGCACAGATGATGGTTGCTTCAAAAAGAGAAACGAAGAAATAGCATCATTTTCTGCTACAAGTGTAAATACTAAGTGCACCCTCTGGCAAAGCAAATGCCATTTTGTAGTTTTGAGGAAAGTGATTTGGATCTTGTCTTCCTTAGGTCATGCTCCAACTTTCAGGGCATTCAGCCTGATAGTTTTTGTGTTGTCTTGCTAAATAATGACAATAACATGCTTCTGCATGTGGCGGTGTCTTACTAAAATAAATGCACCCATTCATGTGCATGTATCTTCTCTCCGTCTGTTTCCCATCCCTTTGCAGGTTCGGGGCGAACTCTCCGGGAGACAGTCCTGGAAAGTTCGCCCGTCCTGGCTCTGCTCAACCAGAGCTTCATCAGCAGTTGGTCTCTAGTCAAAGAGCTGGAGGACATGCAGGTGAGCAGTCAGTGTGATGGAGGAAAAAACAAAGACTGTTACAAAGGAAGTAACCATTTAAGCACAACAGTATAATATAATTATCCTGTTTTGACATTTAACAGGCTGATGAGCAGAACCCTGCACTGAGTGAAAAGGCTCGCTTACACCTGGAAAACTACAACTTCCCTGTGGAGATGATGGTGGCTCTGCCCAATGGAACTATTGTAAATATCTTTGTGAAGAATTATGCAAAAAGCCTAAACTGAAATGTCAAAAACGCAAAGAAATTTAAAGTGAATCTGCAGCAGGAGGATTTTTAGGAATCCGTGTAAGTGGTGACTAAAAATTGACAAGTATGAATCACATGGCGGCATTGTTTCCTCTAAATGCCTCACGCATTAGCAGCATGAAACAGCTGACTCTGCTACCAACAATAGAAAGAGTTGTATAGGACAGAAAAAAAAAGAAGAAAACAAGCATTGAAAGCAGCATCAGACTCATTTGTTTTCATGAAGATTGCAAGGACTCAAAGTGTAAGCCCTAAATGACTTTCTAATCATCTTGCTCTAATTTCTTGGCTGGATCAAGGCTTCGAGATGTCAAGTTTTTGGGTTATTAGTTCAACACAATGTCATGTAGTGTTCTTTACTGCATTTCAAAATAAGAAATTGTCCTAACCACTGTCTTGGGGAAATAATTCATTTAAGAATGCTGTCTCTTTTAGGTCCACCACATCAATGCAAACTACTTCCTGGATCAAACCTCTATGAAACCAGAGGAGGAGGGAGCAACTTTCAGCTTTTCGGGGGGGTTTGAGGACCCATCCACATCCACTTACATCAGTTTCCTTACAGAGGGGCTGGAGAAAGCTAAGGAGTACATAGCACAGTAATGTGTGTTTGTGTGAGTGTGACTGAGCCCGAGGCATGCGGCTTCAGAAAGTGATGATTATTCCTCTGGGTAATGGTAAGAAAAACCCACAATTATGTAGAGAAGCTTTCTGGTCTGTGTTGGCAGCTGGAAAACATTTTTGCCTTCTGTCCTCTTTGTTACTATTTATTTGAACTGTTCTTGGTCAAAATGAAGTTTTATAAACATTTTTCTGTATTGTGATTAGTACATGTTACAAATGCCTTGCACACAGAGCAGTAAGAAAACTTTAGACCTGCTCTCTCTACTTGTAGCTGCTAATGTAGTAGATAATCTAGACAGAGGCTTGCCAGGTCATTACAGCGAAAGACAAATCCTGCAAAGTGCATCATAACACAGTGTACTATTGTGATGCCTGTGCAATATTTAATGGCTGAGTGAGTATTCCTGCTGCTGAGTGCAGGCAGAGTCGGGGAGGTTGCTTCTGGTTGTGTTTCTGCAGTTGGTGAAGAATTCGCCTAAAAGCTCTCTGAGCTGGGCGACGTCTGATATTGTTGCCGAAGCCGCTGGAGGGAACTCCCTTCTGACTCGGGAGGGGGGACAGCTTAAAGCAGCAGGAAGAAGTCAGACTTGGCTGCAGCATAAAAAAAAGTTTAATTCAGTTGTTTTCTTTGTTTTCAGTGTTAAAAATGTTTTGTCTAAATTTTCTGCCTTTGTGTCCTGTTCAAAGTAAGATGTGGCCACACCAAAAAGCACCGTGCCATGTCAGGCAGATTAATTCATTTTAGTTATTTGAATTTGCTTTATTTTTATGAAAATATGGAAGCTGTTAGATTCTTTAATCTAAAAACAAACATTACTGTGTATTAAACGCCATTTGCTTGCATCGTTAGCTAGACAAGAGACTTGATGGAAAATTAAGATAGTTTGGACATGCTATGGGTTCATTTTATGTTTTTTCTTCATGTATTCAATGTATGGATGAAGAGAAGTCAAACAAATTGGTTGCTTTAAAGTTTTTACCTTCCAGGTCATACAATGTCGTGTCCATGAGTTGTCTTCCTGCTGAAAGCCTTGAGGGAAACAACACTGTCTTTGATCTATCAGTGCCATTTTTCCTCACCAAATAAATTTTTTTTAAATACAAAAACAGGATTGTTTTTTTTTTTTAATCAACAGTCTATAACAGTACTTAAGTTTACATTGTGCTGACTTTAATGAATCCACAGTACTGTACAACGTAAGCAAAGTAGATGGATCATCGTATTTGAGAGGATTGGTAGTCACCGCTATGAGAAAACCGCATGAATATGAGGACATTCACATCTTTTTTTTTTTTTCCCATGTTCAGAAACCTCAGTGATGTATGACTGAATGGGGAAAAGAAGCTTGTGTCAGAAGTGTTAAGCATGAATGTGTGTGATACTGGTGGAGAACAACCCATGGAAATGTTGACTAGTGGTTATAGAAATGACAATATTTCTTAGACTTGGCTGTACACATGCAGATCAGACATCTTCTAGTAAGACTTGAGTTTTGAATCTAGCATGAACATCAAAGTGCTATTGCATTAATAAACCGGGAGCATCATCGTACTTTCATGATTAATAATGAGAAGTATTAAGATTGCAGATTCACATTTATAGCAAAGTGCCTTCTCTGAGACTTAAAACCAACTCCAGTCAGAAATGCGGATTCAAAGAATCCAGTTTCTTAACAGCTCAGCTCCACCCACAGCAGCAGCCAAACCCACAGGAATGAGGAAAAACAGTCCACCCTGGGACAGTGAGCCGCTCAAGATCAGCGTTTTCAGCTGGCTAAAATCCACAGCAGTCTGTGATATTCTACATGGATGTTATCAGTAAATGAAGGGGCAGCTTCATGTTTTTGCTCAGTGATAAATTCTGTCTTGATTAAAGCCGATCAGTGGCGACAAAAGTCAGTCGAAGAAAGAGGTCGTTCGGTTGCTCAGCTGAACGTCCACACCTCCAGCTCCATCACGCGGAAGTCGTCTGTTTCTGCCAGGCAGCAGTTGTTGAAAGTGTAGCAGGGGCTGCTGCGGCCCAGATACAGGTTCTCATCCACCCACAGCCCAAAGTGGCCGCTGAGGAGAAAGAGGAAGGGATTAGGCGCAGGAACCAGCCTTTTTCAGATCATTTTGAAAGCAACATCAGCCATCACAAATCTAACCAGAGTTAAAAAGACATTACCTGCCTCCACCAACAGCAAAGCAGTCCAAGTCTC
Source organism: Melanotaenia boesemani (assembly GCF_017639745.1). Classification (NCBI taxonomy): domain Eukaryota; kingdom Metazoa; phylum Chordata; class Actinopteri; order Atheriniformes; family Melanotaeniidae; genus Melanotaenia; species Melanotaenia boesemani. The sequence continues at coordinate 13,880,771 of NC_055701.1, forward strand.
CTTTAATAAAAAAGGAGTTCTCTCCAGTCCATCTGAAACACTAACAAGTTACAAAACTGGGTTACAACTAGTTCTCAAACATATTCACCAAATTATAGTTTCATCACTTCAGAATCTAATTATTTAGAAAAAAAAAAAACATGAAAAATGATGCTGTAAAAATAAATCACATGCCACACATCTACTCTGTAATTATCTGATATTTTTTCCCCTTCCCTCACATATAAATACAACTATTGTAGAGCCTAGTAGATGCTCAATAATACTGCTAAACTAGTACAGCTACAGGGGCATGCTCAGGATGGCTTACCTTGAAACGAGGGTGCAACATGAAGAGAAAAGTTTCTCCTGTACCGTAAAACGTCTCACTGGGTCTCAGAGGGTGAGAGAGGAAGGCCCCAAAGATCTGATGAAGAAAAGCCACAATTACAAAACACAGTGAAATACAATAAGGTTGCATCTACAGTTCATAAGTGAGCCTTTACTTCATCAAGTGCGTCCTTTATGACCATCAGCACAGGAGAGTCTGTGGCAGCGAGTTTTCTGTAAAGAGTTTTGAGGCTGGCGCCGTGTCGGGATGTGCTGTAAGCCAGCTGCCAGGTGTTTCCGACTGTCCGTGGGGGCAGCTCCTTACACAGCTGGAGGAAAAGTGAAGCAAATGAAAGTAGTATGAAAAGAAAGCTAAATTAACATCAGTGTTCTCTCTTATATAAAGTTTAGTGAGTGAAATATTTACAGAAAACCCTAAAAGTAAATCCTGCGTAAAAAAAAAACCAAAACAAACCAGCATGTTAATGTTTGACCCGACTTTAATTTCATTGTTAACAAGGCAGCATAGATGCATAGATGAAGTGTCAGACACTAAGAAGTCTGAGTTAAACTACTAAAATGAATATTACATGTTTCATACTCCACGTATTACATAAACAGCTTAAAATCAGACTAAATGGGCCTCACGCTGGTCATGCAGGCCAGTTAGGATTTGTGGACTTATATGGAAAGAAAAGCATTTTGTACTTGTCTGTAATGATGATTTTTGATTGTCTTTGCCAATTCCTGTTAAATCTCATCATCACGAGTTAAAAAGACAAAAGGAGAGCAAAGCCGTTTAAGATTCAAAGACTCACCATGACAATGCTAACAGTGGCCTATCAGCTAAACTTAAGTCACTAAGAATAATATGAAGCTTATTTTTACATTCTCATTTACTGTTTGCTTTTACATTTACAAAAAAGGATGGAAAATTGTCTAGTACCTTTTTACTACTGTGTATTTGCTTAGCTCAACAAGTTAATTATTGTTTCTCCTTAACTTCATAAACCAAAACTAGTAGGTTCATGCTTGTTTTAATGGAAGTCAGTGCTTTAAAACATAAAAAAAATCCAGCTGGCATACCCAGATAATGGCACACAGATGACCTGCATACCAGTGTTCAATGAGTTACCTCTTTGACATGCGAAGCCTCCAAAATGCGGCTGATCTCCACGATGTTTCCGAGCCCCTCCGGGTCCCTGTCGATGACCAGGGTTGGCTTGTCCCTGCTCTCCTCCATCAACACCATCTAAAAAAATCGTCTTCTGTAAAAAGATATACTTGGAAGCTTCCCAAAGCACTAAAACTTATTTCCTCGTAAAGAATCAAACATTTTAAGTCTATAGAGACGTTCATCTTCAGGTGTGCTCTCACACAAACTGACCCGCTAGTCTGTCGTTTCTACCCTGTACCAGTGACATCTGCGTGTTGTTATCCAATCCTATCCCATGAGATCAAAATGAACCTGCTCACCTCCCAGTCATCCACTGACCCTCGGTGCCTCTGGAACATCTCTTCGTCTTCCTCCTCCTTGTCCTCAATAAGAACAAACCCCTCTTCATCACAGTCTGCCTCACCCTCCTCGTCTCCCTCAAGTATACGCAAGTCCGGCCGGCAGCGCTTCAGGTAGGCATGCATTTCGTCGGAGCTGCAGCGGGAGAAGAATGACTCACTCAGGATTGTTGAACTGACAAACAACAGCCACAGCATCAACACGCTGAGAAATGAGACACTACCACGAGCACACTGAGTGGCTTTTGTTATCATGGATCATTTTCTCAGGCCTTCTTTTCCAGAGGCAGATTTTAATGGGATGTTGTCCTCAGCTGCATTTGGAAAACAGTTATTTCTTAAATATTGCAGGCAGGTTTCTTGAGATTCTTTAACCTCAAAGGAAGTTGTTTAAAAAAGAAAAGCACACCTAGTCCCAAGTTTGGGAAGGTCACCAAGTTAAAGAGTCACTCAGTGACATGGATGAGTGTTTAAACGCTGGTGGAAGAGGGTACTGTGATCATTTACTCAAGTAAAAGCAGCAATGCCATGCTATTACCATACCTTTAAATGCTAAACACTTGCATTGAAATTGACCACAAGCATGAATGTGTTAAAAAATTTACAGAACCAACACCTTGACATTGTTATACTATTTAATTACTGGATCATTATTAATGCTGCTTTAGTACTGTGATATTATGTTATATCATTCAAGGTTTGTAGGTAACTGTTAATAAGAGTTGGATAAATGGCAAGTACTATAAGTACTATACAAGTAGTATCCTCAAACCATTCAGTTACTCCCTGTATCCACTAGATGGGGGTATTGCTTCCCATTAGGATAAACATGTTTCTTCACTCTGAGAAACTACACATGCCAGCAAACCATGCCAGCAAAATCTCCCCACAGAAGTACGGAGGCAATATATCTATATACAGTAAGTATTAGTACCTTAACGTTACACTTGAGCACCCAAAACTGTTAAATAATTGTTTAGATGCCACAGTCAGCACACACTTAAATATAAAAAATCACTGACTGAGACCTTTGTGCTGATATTTTTGTGATGAATATGAGCAGCATGTTTTCAGTTAGATAAAAGTCAGTTAACTCACGTTTACTGCTCAGCAGTTACGACAACAGCTGTCCATGTTTTCTTTATTTGTGGTAGGATCAGATGCCTAAAATTCTGCTAAAAATGATGATTTTATCCGTTATTGGCTTGAGTAATCCCACACATGTGAATTCTTTTGGAGGCCAGGACAGAGATTTGCATCATAGGAAATTGTGTGATTTTTTTAAACTAAGATTTTTGTCAAGGATGCACTCTGCCTTTAATTACCTTTCCCGTGACAGGGCCAGCCAGGCATCCCTTCTGGGTAGGGTTTTGGCTAGACCCAGCTGGAGACCTCCAGCATCCTTCCTCTTTCCTGCAGATGGCTGAACCCGCAGCCGCACGAACATTATACCCCCATGACTACCTGCTGATGGCCTCTGAGGAACTAGAAAATAAACAGACTTACAGTGAATAAGATGTAAACAAGAAATTAACACATGGATCAGGAGGATGTAGTCCTGACCTGCAGTCTGACTCTTCACAGAGCATTTCTCTGAGTCTAGAAGTTCTGCCTTTAATTTAGTTGTTGCCTCTTGACCTCCACAGCAGAAGGTGGCAGCGCTGCTCAGGACAGCCAGACCGCCCACAGACTCCTCTGATTGCACCTCCAGAGGGCTGCTATCCAGATCCCGTTCAGCCTCTGCCATGTCCCTACTCTCTGACTCCTCATCCTCGGAAACCTCTTTGGTCAGACTCAGAGCCAGGCTGGGCAAATCCGATGGAACAGCGGACGCCAGAGCTGGAACAGATTCCCCCTCCTTCCGGTTTGAGAGGCCGCCTGCCCGGTTTTTCACATTTTTCAGTTTCTGAAAAATATTCTTTCCTTTTCTCCTAAAATAATAAAAAAGAGAGAGAGAGAGAAAAAAAGTGGCTGTGTTAGCTTTTCGTGTAACTCGAGCGTTTGTCTTGTGTGTTAAGTATCAGTGAATCACTGCTGACCTCTGCTGGGAGGTGTTGAAATGAACATGTGAGATGTCAGAGAAGAAGGAGATAGATGCCAGATTGTCAACGGAGCACGACAGCAGGTACTCCTCGCAGCCGTGCTCCATCACCAGAGGATGTGTCTTACACGGGTCGAAGAAGATTTTATTAGAAGTCACCAACAGGATACCTGAAACCACACCCTGACAGAGAGATACACTGTTCAGATGAACTCATTTATGTGCAAGTTGAGATCAGGCAGTGTTTCTCATCCCCACCTTGCGGTCAGTGATATAGCGGCAGAATAGTTTGAGGTAGGCCTTGGCCTCTGGTCCCTCCCCCTCACAGCATTCTGGTGGAAGAGCCAATAAGCACAGCTGTCCGTCAGGCAGTGGCACCGCCTCCACATCCTGTTACCATCAAAGTTCAAAACAAAATATAGCTTTAAATTCACATTTAATATGCTTTACAGCAGAAATAATGTGTGCTTCTTTTGTACTGTTTATGGTGGCCAACTGGACTTGTTTTAGTTTTGAAAACAATTAAGTGTCTCCACTTAAAAAAGCCCTATAAAGCCATTATTTGATCAAAATGAGGAGGTTTGATCTTTCCTCAAATGAATGGATGTAAGAAATGTATTTTGAAAGAAAGAAGGATAATGGAGGGATAAAATCTGTTTTACTATGTTTTCTTAAAAATTATTTTTCCTACACAAAAGGCTTTTTGGGGTTTTGGCTAGGATATTATCAGCAAAATCTACCTTTAGCATAAATGTAAAAAATACTCAGTATACAGAGAAATGAGTGAGTGAAAAATGTTACCGCTATATTCTTCATGGTGATTAAAACTTATCAATATACAGTATATCAAGTACCACGAATTGGGAAGGAGACATGCTCATTATGAGATATTAAACTCTAAACTCAGATTAACATTAAACTGAAATTATTTATCTTTTCTTGAACATAAATAACATGATTCTATCTACAGCCAACATGACCTAGTATTCACACAAAGTGCCACATGCTGTTGCACATATTGACCATTTATGGTGACACAATTAACTCCAGTAAAGTCAAGGCTTTGGTGCTTATAATGTGCTTATAACTATATGGGATCACTTATGGGTAACTCATGATTTTCATTGATAAATTGACAAAATTATATACATATATCATGAAGTTTGAAGACATTTAAAATAAGTTTACAAGCATATATATATATTAAATTTGAGTAAGATTATGTTTTATGTCCATCCTCTAGTTTCAAAATTTTCAGAGTGTCCAAAGCAACCTTCAAGTCAGTACCAGCCGTGGCAAAACCTCCAACTCGAGCTGCTTGAAGTAGACAACTGTGAACCTTATGGTTTGCTTACTAGTTTATTACCAAATCTAAATTTTCAATCTATCAGTCAAAAAATCCTCCAAGTAGTTATCCTGTAAGGTTTTTCTGGCCTCTTACACCTCAGTTTGACCTCCGCTCATCCTGATAGCTGACAAAGTTACATGATGCTCTTTGTCCTCCAAACACTTTGCTGGTTTCTCATGTTTTATGTGTATCAATCATTTTGCTAAGGAGGGAAATCCATGGTCCTCCAGCTATTGTTTTATTCATAAAATCACTATTTGAAATGATTAGTAAGACACTTGTTTTATAATCAGTGTATTTAATCAGCTTATGGTTTACAATCATCCTGAATCTTAATCCTTGATCTTTGTATAGACAGTAGCTGGTAACTAAAGCTGTCAAAGAAATTTAGTGAAATAAAAACTAAAATTCTTCCCCTTAAGCTGTACTTAACACAAAGTGGGTGACATCTTAATAGAAGGACATGCAGAAAACACAGCTGTTGTTCCACTTACCAGTAGTTTGTCATATTCTGCCTCTGGTGAGGGGGAATGAGGCTGAGGGGCAAGGGTATCAAAACAGCCTTGATCTGCATCTGCCTCCTGCTTCTCTCTGAGAGCAGAGTCTGAGTGAGGTTCTAGCTGAGTTGATCCATCACTGGTGAAAGTGTTTTTTTCCTTTAGGAGCAGCTGCTTCAGAATAGAAGCCATGGTAAGATTAGCTCTGACATTGACATGAACATACTGTCTAACCCAGAGGCAAGAGTGACCTCTTCCTCTTTCACCAATGCATTGCTCCTCCTCTCTGTGTTTGTAATCACATCAAGCTGCTGGAGATATATGAGGGTTGTACATGTGACGCTGGACACATTATTTTACAACTGTACCTCTCTAATTTATTACAGAAAAGAATATAATTTTCAGTCCAATTTAGTCATAAATTATGTGTTTATGAGAGGATTTGATGCATGAATTAAGGTGGAGTAACCTACTTCCTGTTTAACCCTGTGACAAGTCTTGTTTTGCATTTCAAATCAGCATCGCCTTGTCATTCCCAACTAAAAGCATGCACTTCATGTGTGTGTCATAGTTTCAATAGTTGACTCTTACCTCTCTGGGTATCGGGGCAGCAGATAAGTTGAGTTGAGTGGAGGTATGGAAGGGTGGGTGATCCATTTTACTTTCTTCCACTGAGGATGCACCGTTACTATTGAACTTAGAAGAAACACTGAACACCGTGTCCCCAGGGAGACCCTGTATGAGCAAAACAAAAAGACAAGACAATCTATCTTTTTTTTTTTACATCCAAGAAGCTAAAATCTGATCCTACAACGGCCCTGAAAAGGTTGTTTTCTTTATTTGTGTGTAAAATAGAGCCAATATTCAATATGTGACAATACTACATGCTGAGTTCATATCATTTTATTCACATTAAATCACAAAAAGCAACTAAAATATCAAAACAGAATTTTATTCCTGAGCTTCATTGGACATTTAATTAAAACACAACCTGTTCTTTTAATATGTTTTAACTGTGCCAAATTCTGTGTATTAATTTTATATATGAAAGAAAACTGAAAGAATAAATTTCTACTTGTATACTTTCAAGTAGGATGTAGTTTATGCTTTACTCTGATTTATAGACGCAAACAGAATATTCACAGAATCATAATTAAAGTATTGTTACATCCCTATTTAATACCGATTTTTTTCTTTAAACCCAAATATCTGTTTACAGGAACACTGTGCAAAGTTTTGCTTTCAATATCAAGTAAAGCAATATCATGAGTTTCCAGGAAATGTTGATCAGTCCTGCATGTCAGCTTAATGTAGTTTATTTTACCACTACAAAGACAGAAAACCTGACATGTTCCTCTAGGTTTTGCTGGTATGATCCTGAATTTCTTTCTCTATAAATGACGGCATGGCCTCCTGACTCATTAAACCACGACCTTAACAACCACCAGGTTTCCCAGGTGGAATAAGGTTCTTACGCAGGAATGCAATCTTTGCCCTTCTCCAAACATAAATAATTTAGCTTAAATATGATGTATTTTTTTCTCATCTATCTGTATTTTTAATTTCTTTCTGCCTTGTTTGCATTATTTTTTAAACAAAAAAACAAGTGGATTTAAAACAACCCTGGATTCTTTGGTGACTTTGCAGACTTACATATTTTGCTCTCGGAGGGGAGTTGACGCCCCTTTGAGGGTAACACATCCACAAATCAACATCTTTAATAAATTACAATTCCTTGAATAATTCCTGTCTACAAATTACCCCAGAACACTAAAGGGTCTCAAGCTTTTGTAACTTATAGATAAGAAATACAAGATCAGTTTTCCTCAATTAACATTTTAGCCGCATTGATTTCATAGGATTTTCTTGTCGGACTTGAGTGGGAAACATTTCATGAACTTTTAGACACAGTGATTACAGACTACATTATTATGAAGCATGGTGTGCACTTCAACTCAAACCTTTTTAGTTATTATGTGCCTCTGTAAACAAAAAAACAACTGATTAGAAGTGGGATTTTCATCATCCCATGAAAAATGGATCCAGCGACCTAGATAAGATTACTGTGCCTGACTGATAATGTGACAGTGCTTTTCCATGGGTGTAAGCCTATAGACGTCTTTTGACCTGTGAGTGTGCTTTTTTCTTTAAATAAATAGTTTCTTTTGATTATTACCTGGATAAAGGATTGTAGCATGCTCTTGGAAATGTGTATTCACTAATTTGTCATCAGTGAAAAGACATGAAATGGAATACAGTAAATAATAGACAATGGAAGGAAAAAGGAGAGGAAGGCAAGAGAAAGATGATGACAAACACGACTTTTAGAGTACATTAAGCTATGCTAAATGAGCATCAATGCTGGATTTAATGATATAGAGCTTAATATAGAGAGAAATAAACATTTGCTTTCTTTTTTTTCAGCTCAAGTTTAGTCAAATACAAAAAGTGGCTGACAAATACCTTGGAAAAAATGTCTGAAAAGGCATTCCTGTGGCTGTAGCAGAAGATCTTAAACAGACTCTGTTTCCCCATGGTGTCAGAGAGAAGCTGAACCTTCTCTGCCACTCAGCTCATCTCTGAACTTTTGACACTCCCTATCAAACTCCAAGACCATAAACTGCCAGACACAATCACTGTATACCAAACTAAAAGTGCCTTTCCTGTAATACTTATCAGATGTTACATAAATGAAGCAGTAAATACACAGCTGTCATAATTTTCCTCTTACCTGTTCCCACAGCTAGACTCCTCACTATCCACAAGACATGAAATAAAAAATGTTATATGTATAAAAACAAACACGTGACTCACATCTGATGATTGACCCACGTGCTCTTCCGTCACCACAGTACTGCTTAGATCCCATGAAGTCCCTGTAAAGAAAAAAAAATACATTACTGTAATGCCTCATGTCAAATTACCCAAAACACAATACAAGCATGAGGAAGTAGAGAGAAAGATTGCAACAAGTCCCTCCCAGCTAATATATCTGCCTTTCCTGTCTATATAAAAGCTATTTTAAATAAAGACATTAAACTGCCCACTGGCTTCAAATTATATGCAAATTTAAGCTGCAATTCCTCCCACATGATGCAAACAGCTTGTGTCCTGTCAGAGGATTCAAACACTCCAGGAGCACCTTGCAGGTAGTACTGCCGCAGCTTGGGGTTTCTGATGTGGGGGATATGGTTGAGAGGCCGGCTCACGATGGGCTTGTTCTGAAGCTGGCTGCTGGCTGCAGCCTGCTGCATGATTCGGGCCTGAGGTTGGGTCTCCCAGGGGGGCTTCGCAAACTGCGGAGGCTGGGAGACACCAGCGGGCAACTTGGATCCCAACCTGAGAGACAGAGTACCATAAACAGATTTAAAACCAATATATCATCAAAAATTCATCCCTATCATGCACCATTTTATTTACACACATCTCATATAAATTCACCAGAAAAATGATCTTGCATGCATAGCAATGCATCTGACATTTATTATTACTAAGAATCAAAAAAATCAGACTCCTGAGTTACAGTTAATAGAGAAATATTAATTACAGCAACTTTAAAACAACAATACATGTGTTTTATATAATCTAAAATTTGTAGAACTATTTGAGAGTTATGAGCAAGACCAGGGCATAATTTTTCATTCTCACAGTATAAATAAAAAAAAAGGGAAAAGCTTAGGAACCTCAAGAGATTTAAGCTCTTAGATAACATCTACTGACTTAATTAGATGGCTGGGAGTATGGCTTGAGAAAGGCTGGCCGATGCTAATTTCAAAGCTTTATAAAATCCCATTAAACCTCGTCCCAACAATCAGTAGCCATGAGTTCCTCTCTGCAGCTGCTTGGCACTCTGAAAAAAAAATAATTGATGCCTAAAGAACATGAGAAGGCTATAAGTTGATAGAAATTTTGTTTTCACTTAGCTGTTCCCTCTGATAGTGACGTAATGAGGCAAAAGTAGTTACCAGAAATTGCTGAGGTCAAGTTGGGAAATACATCAAGGGTTTTTAGAAAGAACAGACAAAAGCCATGTTTGACTGTAAAAAAAAACATCTGGAAGATTTAACAGAGCGATTAAACTGTTCTGCCGAGCAGCATCACCAACACAGTTGTCCTTTTCTGCATCCTCACTACAAAATTCAGCAAACAAGCATCTAAACAAATCTGCATGTTCTCTCAACATTTTTGTGGACTTATGAGACTGAAGTTTAACTTTTTGGATGCCATGAGCACATTTGCATTTGAAGTAAAAACAGTGCAAATTTAAATTCAAATTTTCCAGGAAAGAAAAACTAAAGCAGGCTCAGACATGGTAATACTGCAGTCCCTGCCATGGGCTGCAGGGGGAACAGCTTTGTTTAAAAAGAGGTAAATGGGTTAATTAAAGGTGCAGTGTGTAATCTTAGTAAACCACTCAGTGTCAGTTTAGAACAGTTCAATCTCATCTCAAAATCCAAAATTCAAACCCAACTCAGAGCCCAAAGTATAACTCAAACATCTGTACAGCTTGGTAAAAATGGACCTACACAGACTAAGATTATATCCTTATCTTTGGGGAAGTTTTTTTTAACTGACTAAAGTCATATCAAAGAAACAGGAAATTATAGACAAGAATAGGAAGCAGGGTTGTGCACTTTGCTAAGAATATCAATACATTGCTTTATCTCCATTAGTTTTTGCTGTTGTGTTATTGTTTAAAATAAAAATTGGAACTTTAAGTGTGAAGAATTTCTGTAAGCAAACATTACTCTGGAAAAAAAAGCTAAAAATGAAAAGAGGAAGGTTTCTACAACATGTTAAATATAGTAGACAAATCTCAAACCCACAGTGAAATACCTTGAGTAACTGAACAACCCAAACACTTCATATTTGTGGATATTCCTTTAAAAATGCTGCACGTACAATCTGTAGGAAGAATAGATCCTTAAGACTAAATATAAATTTAGTTTTAAGGAGGATTTTGCTGCAAAGCTTTGAAGATTTTATGTTTAGAGTACTTGTAGTGTGAATAATCGAATGAGCAGCATTCAGTCTGCTCTGAGTTATTTATAGTGGAGTAGGAGTCGTCTATGCAATAGAGTGCCAGAGTTTCTGGCAAGATGGTGCCGCTCTCACCCATACAATGCTCTGTTATGGAGTGACAGAATGGATGAAATCACCCCATGGAACAATTTCTTGGTGTGCCGTAACTGGGTGTGACACTCTCCTGATCTAAAATCATTTCAGGTTCTAATGAAAGACTGAATTGTATCATGTTTTAATCTGAGAGGCACACACCAGCCAAACTTGTCACGGGCCTACTTTCTCCACTACTTTTCCCTCCAGTAATCCCACATATTTAGAGGCCTGACCTGGTCTTCACATTGCAGAAGTAGCTAGTCCTGGGCTTGTCTCTCTGGGCATCGAGGTTCATGGTTCCTAAGGTCTCTGGCCTCCTCACAGACTGAGCCATTTTCTTTTCTTTTTTTCCTTTTTTCTTTTTTTTAGTGTGATGTTGGCAGCAGTGGTAGATGCAGAGGGATGAGGGGCTCAGCTGGCATCCTTCCTCTTCTTATTCTCCATGCCTGTTTTTTTTTTTTTTTTTTTTTTTGTGCCCCAGTTATGGCACCTACACAACACAGAAAATGTGGGATGATTTTATAAACATTGACTGCACTTACAGAGGACAAGCTTTCTTTACCTGCAACAACATGACCCTTTCTGTAAGGAAGTGAGCCAGACACTCATCAGAATAATGGAGCCAGGCTTCCAATTCAATGAAACTGTCAATCAGCACATGTAATTAGTGTGTAAGAGTGGTCCTGCGAGCTTGTAGCCCAGGATTGCATGGTGCATTTTGAAAGTGTAATTTTCCACATATTTGTGTTTATCTGAAACAGAATATTAGATCATATCAGTATTTTGTCCCCAGTTAGTGTACTTTCTGGCTCTTAGCAGTGCTAAGCATGTTTAGCTGTCAATAATACTGAAATGATGTATCCCTACAAGCCCAGCTGTGCAACTTATTCGATAGTGCTGGGCTCATACCCCCCTGGGTGTTGATTTGTTTGTGGAGTAATGTCTGAATTAGCAGGAACAAGATTAGGTTAGCTTTCCTCTGCATGCCTGACATTAATCTGTAATACGCTAAAGAGAATGTAAGAACTTGCTTCCTGTAAATGCTGCGTTGTTATCTCATCTTTGTGGTGGAAGTAAGCATTTTAAACGACATTACAGAATGATCGAGACAGCAGCTACGGCAGAAACAAATTATATCAGCGGAATAAGTCACTAATAATGTATTCATATATGGTAAAGGTGGGTAGTATGTTTACGTACCTGTATCTTGCCCAGGGATGGAGATGGGTGTCGGTCACATGAGGATGTCTTCATATTGCAGCGTTATGATATCACTGCAGACAACACGAACAAGTTAAATATTCAAGCTCCGCCCTGTGCTTAAAGCGCTGTCTCGACGATTAACGGCTACATGTCAAGATAGTTCCTGCCCTCTTCCGGTTGAACAGTGCAAGACAAAGGCGGAAGTAGAAAGAAGTGATACATCCTGTGTTTACCCACATCTATTGCCGCTTTTCTAACAACAACACTAACATTTGTTTCCTTGGGACTTGATTGAGTGACTTGCATTTATTATTTCTTTGTATGCGCCAGTGTACTCAATTTGTAGCAATGTTGTCCCCTACTTATTTATTTTTTTGTTATTATTCCTTTTTATTCTGATTTATATGACTTTTTTGTATTTTTTTTGTTATTTAACATTACCAATATTTCTGCTGACACCATACATAGCATGGACCAGGCTTATTGCAAACATGCTCAACCTCACCTGATGCAGGCAAATGTAGAAAATTGTGGTCTTTAATAAAGTTTAATGCAGTTTTGGTATTTATTTATTTATTTATTTATTTATTTATTTATTTATTTATTTATTTATTTATTTATTATTAACAAAACTTTGACACCAGACATAGATTTTTACAAAATCTATGACCACTGCATGAGTTTTCTCAGAAACTCAGGTTTACACAGATAAAGAGGCATCATGTCCCAAGTATAACAATCACAGACAATGGCCACCTCTCATTTTTTCATATTTTACTTCAATTGGGCCAGACTTTTCCTGAATTCTTGAAAATGTTGTTGAAAATTTGATCTCCAGGATTTCTGAAGGTTTTTCAAATGTATTATTTGGACATTGGTTCATTTTTTTTCCAGCCTTTGTATCTGACCATTTCCATAGGAGAGTTTTATTGTTTGTTGAGCCACTTAACACTGAACTATGAATCACTGACATAGAGAAAAAAGCAGGAAACATGTTCAAAGCAGGAAACTCAAATTTTAAACCAGTGATGTGTCTACAAATGACCACCTGCTAAGCAAAGAACTTTTAAAACCTATTTACATTCTTGTTCTTTTATTTTATTCAATTTTTTAGTTGCGTCTAAGAAAAATGTCAGTGACAGGTACAAAAATTAAAGGGTACAAAAATAGTGCACAAACAAGGTGATTGTCAAAAAGCTATAAACTTAAAACTTATTTCCCAGCCTTCTGCGTTAAGAATTTGAGGAAAGAGAGGAACACAGTATGGAAAAAAATGATAGCCAACATTCAAAAAGAGTTCTGATGTTATCAGAGCCGGGAGAATTATTCTTTAATTCTGTTTAAAGAAATTACAAGAAAGTTTGTTTAAAGTTGCAAAATTTTACAAACTCTTTTTTTAATGAGTTGCTGCATTCCCATTTATATTTGCACATGTTCAGTTAATCTCTACACCCATTTGCAATTTTACCAGACAATTATAAGAAATTAAAGATGGCTCAAGATTTTACTGTAATTTGAGCCCACTTTAACTTTAATAGATAGCAGCATGGATTCACCTCCTAGATGTTATTGTGGCAGTTGATCTTAAGTTTATACTTCTAAATCTTTTTCTATTTTATAAAGACAAAAGAGACAGAGATAAAGTCTTTTTAAGCATCTGTGGTAATTCTTTTCTGTGCATAAATGTGGTGAGCGCTGATGTACAGATTTCCACAGGATGGTATAGGTTATAAACTGAGAAAGTGCTGGTGTTTGCAGGTTATTTTATAACTATCTTCATTCAATAAAGGTTACAGGAAATCACAGAGACACAATTTGCTTCAGCAATCTTTTTTTGACACGTGCATCAGAAATCACAGATTAGGAAAATGTTGAAGCATATTCAAACTTGGAGCCTCGTTTTCAGAATAGACCCAATAGAGTGTTTCAACAACGAATTGATTGTTGAAAACAATTTTTGCAGAGCATTAGTTAAAACTCACGCAGCATTGCTTACTTTAAGCTGTAGGGGGCGCTCTCGCTTCGGGTCAACTCGGTTATGACAACGAAACGTACGAGATTCCAGCCAATCAGATTGCAGGACAGGGAGGCACAGGTTTCCGGCCAGATGAACGACAACAGTGTGAAAGACGAAGAGGAGAAGCAGTTGTTCGCCGAGGCTGTAATGTTGTAACTTTCCACAATTTAGCTCTGTTATCTCGTAAGTGAGCCCGTTGTAGCTTTTACTGAAATGGGTAAAGATTAACAAAAATTACAGAAAAGTATAGTTTAAATAAATAATTGTAGGTCAACCAAGGGCCGTTTTCAAGCTATGTAATGGTCCCTGTTTCTTAGATACCCGTTGCTAAGTTAGCTACCGGCTCCTGATAAACTTGACAAAGCTGTATATACACACAGCGCTCTAATGGTTGTCTTTCTGAAGTGCAACATCTTTTGTCATCACTATAAAACGCCAGTCAATGCAGAATGCACATTCTTTAACATAATCAGCGGATCTGATTCAGCTAGCTTAGCCATTACACGATACCCCACTTCATGTGTTGATTTTTGTCCGGGTGGGAGGACAAAGTAACAGTACAAGCCGTTTTTATTAGACCTGCTGGTGGTACAGTTTTAAAATTCCGTTTGTTAAAAGTTACCGCTTAAGTCAAAAGCTGCAATGTTTTAGTGATATAATGTGCGATGTCAGAAACTGCATTTGATGTAAGCAATATAACTTGGACAACAGAAATCTAGCTTATTTAAAAATTATGGCTACTCTGTTTTAGCAGCTGCAACCCTTGTACAATTTTATATATATATATATATATATATATATGTATGTATGTTTTCATTGCCAGCTACACATTAAAAATGTAGGCGGATCCAAATGACTAGAAAATCTGTGTAATAGTAAATTAAACTGGCATGTGCATGACAGCTTTTGTTTTGTGGTAAACAATATGTTGAAGTGCTTATCTTGTTGAACAGGTGCTCTAGGTAATTACTAATTTTAATCCCAGGATTTGGCCTTTTACACTAACTTGACAGCTGTTAACTGATCTACTCTGTCTTCAGATGCTGCAACTACCAAGCACTGGTGTGCATCTCTACAGCGAATGAGACTGAGCCACAGTCATCATGGAAACAGAAACAGTAAGTTTGTGATTGAGCTGTCAATACATTCAAACTTTTTTGTTATTATTTGTTTAATGCTACTTTTTACGTATAGAGCTGTACAGGAACAGGAATTTGTACAGCGCTCTTGCATATTGTGAGAAGAGCTTAATCAGATTTTTGTATCTTTTGCAGGAAGTTATACCTATCTGGCAGAATAAGCCCCATGGATCAACCCGCAGTGTTGTTAGAAGAATAGGTTCAACTCTTCCACTCAAACCTCCACAAAGGGCATGCTTTCAGGTGCATCTGACATCCTATTTTAATGTTCTACCTTAGAATTATGCTTGTTTATTACTTCTAATAATTTAGCCTCTTGTGAACTACATTAACTTGTGTCTTTGAACATTAGGAACTGCCCGGCTTGCCTTCTCTTCGTCCTATGGATGGCCCTATGGTCCCTACCTTGGCAGACATAGCCTGGATTGTTGCAGATGAAGAGGAGACATATGCCAGAGTGAGGTAAGTCTGCGGTCAGTGAGACATGAAGCGGCATGAAGTCATTCTTCTTTACCAGCATTTAACCTCACTTGCATCATCTCTCTTATTAGGTGCTCGTGTGCATTTTATTGTAATGGTGCACAATATTTTTCTATTATTTCAAAAAGTTGTTGATTGAGCTTTCTGGTGGGTTTTGTAGTACAATTATTGATAGAAATGGAAAAGCCTGAATTTGGCAAAAGCAGGATTTATTGCAGTTTTATTTAATTGGATTAGTTAAAATTGTACTGCTGCATCAAATTAACAAGCATAAATCAGTACATGGAAATTCTTTGGGTCACAAGTAAAAAGAAAGTAGCACCGGAGAAGACTAAGCACAGACTGAAAGACAAGCCCCAACACATTAGGGTTGACATGTTTAGTGACAGTTATTTTTTAACCGTTTTCAGGAGTGACTCACGTCCTCTGAAGCACGAATGGCGGCCCACGCCACTCCTGGTGCTTCACAGGAATTCATCTGTACCCAACTTCCGCCGTGAGGGCAAACGAATGGAGGGGCTAAGGAAGCCTGGGGTGACTGCACTGAACCGCACCACTGCGCTGCAAGATGAGCTCAGCAGACTCCGGGCTCAAATTGCCAAGATTGTTGCAAATGATTCTGGTAGGTAACTCAACCAGACATGTACCACTGTGCATTTAAAAGAGGAACATTGCAGACTGACACTTATACAGTGTTTATAGATTCTGCATTTTATAAACTGCTCGGAGTCATGTAAGATTTAAGATTTAGTCTTGTTGAGCAGACATGAATGTGTTTCTAACACAAAGTTACTGTCTTCATGTGACTGATTGCCTGCTGCCAAGTCACCCGCCCTGATTCTCTTAAAGCTCTTTTGTACCAAGATGTCTTGGCATCAGTTTTTAGGTCAGTGACTGAAGATTATCTGTGCTGTTCTGTGGCAGCTAGCCATTACCTGTTGAAGAGTTCAAAGATGACACAATAAGAAAAAGTCATACATTCTAAGTTTTTTTTTTTTTTTTTTTAACTTGTCCTGTCCAGCATCATAGCAAGCAAAATGATAATCTGGTTGCTGTATCATGCTGAACAAATTTGCTCTGTCAAGGGGAGGCCTATGGGTAAGGCTCCTCTTGATAATGTGATTAATTAATTTATTTATTTACTTTGAATCACCGAATCTATGTAATCTTGCTGAACCTGACCGGAGGGGACAGAAAAAGATGGAAAATAGCAAAAAGAGCAAAAGCAGAAAGGAGACAAAAAGATCACAGACAGAAGGCAACAACCCTTCAATCCACAACTGTTATACCTGTACATGAACACACCAGAACATTTCCTACAACTTTTACAAAAGCAAAAACACACACACAGAAAAAACTAGTCATTAAGAGTTTTTAAATAATAACCAAATCAAAAAGACATAACAGCGACCAGATACTAACTCACAGGAAAAAAAAAAAAAATTATCACTTAGTATTAAAACCCACTGGACAACTCAGTTACTGTGTCAGCATGCAGAGCATGAGAGACAAGGAGTGATCAGTGATGAAGAGTGGTGAGTGAGATCATGCAAATGCGACCATGCCTCCACGGAGGCCAGAGGCAGACCAGGGCCAGAGGCCCGGGCCCTCAGCAGCAGACCCGGAGCACCAACCCAAGCCACCCCACCACGAAGATGACTCCAGCCCCACCCAAAGGACGGCAGAGGAGAGCCCCAGCAAGAGCCCCCCACGGTCCCGGGGCACAGGCCCCAGTGGGCCAAGATCAGCAGCCACCCAGGGCAGCCCAAGCGAAGGGCCCAGGGCCCCAGGAGCCCAGAGGCGGCCGCCCCACCCCCCAAAGGCAGAGGGCCCGCAACATGCCTAGGAGGACCAGGCCCCCCCAGACAACCACCCGGCATAGGCCAGCACACACCCCGATGTTCCAGCCGCACACCCCGGCGGACAGCGACAGGACAGCGAGCCCCAAGCACCCCCCCTTGACCCAACACCCACAGAGCCAGCAGCCCACCAGCGCAGCCACCCCGGGACCCGGCCCGGTTTTTTATTTCTATTTGATTTAAATTTTTCTTTATTTCAAATCTAAAAATGGTTTCAGATTTAATAATAATAATAAAAAAAGAGGTTTAAGATGATATTCAGCTTTCAGGGCAGCATGTCGCATTTGATAATGTAAAAATTTGTATCATGCAACTCCTATCAATAATAATTTGTTGTTTCATTAAATAATCAACTTCTGCTTAGAAAAAATTAGATTTACTTGGCTCTGTGAATAATTAAGGCTTCAGACTGTAACAATATTCCACAAAAAAAAAAAAAAATTGTGCTTGGAGAAAGCTGCAGAAAACAAAAGTTGTACATGTTTATGTGCTGAATCCATATTGTTTACAGTTAGAACAGCAAAACTAGTAAACAGACTGACTCAGTTCTCCTCTTTTCTGCTCAGGCTCCAACCCCTTGACACCTGACCTGCTCTCCCCAGACGACACAAGCATGAGCTTTTCCATGGCGCCTTTCGAAACTGCGCCCTACCAGCCGGCCACCGTGGCTCCCGCTTCCTTTGTCATCAGTGACGTCACAGAGGAGGAAGAGGAAGAAGAAGAAGAGGAAGATGAGAAAGATGTCTCTGTGGTGTCAGAGCTGGTTCCCGACCCTCTGCCACCTGTTTCCATGACAGCATCGGCTACCTTTGATCTTGACAGGCCCAGCATGGACTTCCGGGAGGCAGAGGAGGATACAGTGTCATTATCGAAGTCCACCAGTTTTGCTGATGTCACAGACATCCTGAAGGACATGAACAGAATGAAGATGAGCAAAGACAGGTGAGACAAGCTTGTGTAATAATAAATGAAAATCATTCACTTGCTATTTGAATTGATGGACTGAGTGTTTGTGTTTTGTGTTATTTTAGGTACAACAGAGGCTGCACATCCCTCAGAGAAGAGGACTCGGCCACACTGATTTCAGAAGCTCTGAGGAAAAAGTTTGTGCTTAAAGAAGAGGATACTGCTGCTGTGAGAAGGAAGTAGCCAGATTGTTAGTCATCAAACCCAAATCCTGCTGCCTCATGTAAGTCAGGAGAAAGTAGAGTTTTAAACTTGTTCTTTTTTAAGTATTTTGTTTTTCAGTTGCAGAATGGGTCTGCTTAGCTAATTCCACCCTTTATTCTGACTTTTAGGCCTTTGCCTTTGGAATATGTACTCATGGATCCACAACCTCGCCCCTCAGACCTAATGCAATAGCTGTCTGCAAGATTTAGAACAAAAAACTTGCTGCAGACAACCAAAATCCACAGTGCTGGTCATCAGACATGTTTTAATAAACACAGTCAGTTTAAGCATTGTGTTGAATATTATATTCAGCGTATTTTTCTCTTTCAATAGGGACTCAGTAGACTCATTTCCAATTATGACCAGTTACTTGATCTACAAAAACATCTGAGATGTTTAGAGGAAGACACAGAGAAGGCTGAACCATTATTGTTAAGTTTAGGGTGTTTTCTCTTTTAAGAAGCATGCTGTTCACTTTGCTGTGAAGACCCCTTTAAATATTATGTACTTGTTTTTTAATTTTCCTCAGACGCAAACCTTTTTGTTTTCTGTCAGCCACTTGGTCTTTTAACATACTTGAACATATTTTGGGGAAACAGCTCTAATATACACACAGAGACTGACTGTAGCTTATCATGGCATGTATGAGAAAAAATAATTTTCAGATCTTTGCTTTTGATATTTGCATTTCAGAAGTTTAAACATAGAATCATACACCTCTTATGGCTGCCCTTTCATTCATGATTAACAGATTGATAGCCAGTGAATAACAGCACTTTGATTTTAAACCTACACAAAGTGTGAGTAGATTAATAACAGAGTGGTTTTGTGCTTTCTTAATCAATGAACACAAGGGAATGCTCATCCAGAAACAAGCTTATACAGGTCTTAAAAAACACATTTTCCTGTGTGGAATGTTCTAAATGCTGCATGAAGCCACTCGTAAATGTTAACAGAACCTACATTTTACAAGTGATTTTACTTTGGGCAAAGAAAATTGAGTCATATGTAAAGAAAGATAGCTTTTACATCATTCTGTGTGCAGAACTTGTGCAAAATATTTGGTACAAGCTTTGTGTGGATCAGGGTTATAATTATGATTATTCTCCCAGAAGCCTTACACAGATCTATTGCCTGCTCAAAAAAAAACCCCAAATTTTTTCCCACTTTAGTTCCAAGTGCCATCAGCTGTATTTGTGATATCCCTGAATGTTGTTGAAGAATAAGCCCTAACAAAAATCTTTCCACATGTAACTCCTGATCAGCTAACTGTCCTGTTTAGGCCTGTTTATGGGGGGGGAATCCTTTAAGTGTTTTTCTGTGTGAAAAGACTTTGCTAAGCCATGTGCTTGAACGAAGATGGTGATGTGTTACTTTTAGGCAGTGGAGTTGTGTTTTGTTTTTCTTGTAATTCCCAGTAACTAATTTCCTCACTTGATGTAGTAATGAACTGCAAATACTTTATGCAAGTTCAAAGTTATTGGCTGTTATTCTGTACTTGAGATGGGAAAAATTCACAGCAAACACTACCTATATCACTCACCCCGAAACAGGGGAACCTGCTTTCTTTGTTTTGAATTTCTACTATAGTTTGAGTGCATTTTATCATTGTACCGCTGTGTAACACTGAGTGCTCCACCACCATGTGTATGTTTTATTTTCCTGTCATTCAAGGATCTGTAAATAAAGATTGTGCAGGTGTTTTGAAATTCTGACTTATTCTTCATGGTATTTGCATGCAGTGATAAATGTAACCATATGGGGGCAGTGGAGCCTAACAAAAAAAGAAATTTGCTTCACAAAAACATGCAGAACTTATTGTATTCTCTTTCTCTCCCTCTATTCTGCTCTTAGTTTTTTTCTTCTTTTAAAATGCCTTCTCATCTTTAATTTCTTCCATGAAACAGATTTCAAATGGTTAGGGACAGGCAAAACTAAAAGTATAACACCTTCAGTTTTATTCAAAAGAGCATCCCAAAAAAGCTTCCAGAAGTAAAGATGGGGAGAGATTCACCAGTGTGAATAAAAACTGCATTCTCCAGTCTGAAGAGAAGACAGACCACCTTGCTTTTTGTCATTGTACAATTTGTAAGCTCATCCATAATAGTACTGGGAGGAATTTGTGCATGTGGCATGTTGAACTCACATGTTGTTAGGGCATCATTAATCTATTTGAGTTATGCACAATCTGGCGCTACATAATCTGCCATCAAGATGAAATAATTTTACAGAAGGCCTGTAAATAATAACATCAAACCACTTCCTGCAGGTAGTACAACCTCATGGCACTGTAGCAAAGTTCCAGGTACTAAACTAGCAATTACATGTAATGGCTCAGACCTATTAGTATTTAGTGCCTTGTGAAATGAAAATTACAAGATAAGAGACAAGTAAAGTGAGATTAATAGAGGACATGATGCAACATAATAGTACCCATGTCCCTTTCCCAATTAGCTGGAAACATGTTGTTTGGATTAAATTAGAAATTTGTATAAAATCCCCCCCCCCCAAAAAAAAAATTTAATGATAGAAGTGGAGAAAAAGTTTTCTTTTTCTTAAAATAGCTATCTTGAAACTGTAACTGTAGATTTGTTTTTCACGGACACCGTTTAAATAAAGCCTTCAACTCAATAAAAACCTGCACCTGCAGTACCTTTTCCTTTGATTACTCCATGGACCATCTACACACTTCTAATTTCCAGGATTATTGGTAACCCACATTTTTTCTATTTCCTGTTCTTTCCCTGGATGATCTGGTACCCCTCTGTGACTCCCAGTCTATTTTCTCTGAGAGTCCTTGGCCTACTTTGTCCCTCTTCACCTCTACAGTGGACTTCCTACCTATTTTAGATACAGGGAGATGTCTGTGGAGGGCTCAATTAATGAGGCTCTGTGTCAAAATGAGGCTTTGTTAAACCTATAAATACAGGCTTGCAGGTTTTCAAAGTGACATTGACACATTTTCATCACTATGACTCACATTCCAAAGCAGGCTAAGGTACTCTTGAATAAATGCTGGAAGTTCCCTGGAGCTATAAAAAGTGATGGAACTGTAATTTAACTTGAATTTCCATACCCAAGTCTTGTGCCTCCACTTAGAACTTTTTGGCTTGACCTTCTCATCAAGGTTCAAATTTAAAAATCAGAACTCAGTCATAGCTTTATTTTGACAAATATTTACACAAAATGGTTTCTTTCCATTTAGATGTGTCTTGTAGCAGTAATCCTCTCATCCCACCACACAGGACAGAGTCTCCAGCCAAGCTCAGGCTCTGTGATAACCATCGGTGAAGCAACAAACACTTCCACAGGTAGAGCATCTGCTATCCTGACTGTTCATCATGGCTCTTCCCCTCGCTTCAGAGCTCTCTATCAATGTCTTCTTGCATTGCTGGAAGATCATTAAGGAGACTTAACTCCAATGTTCAAGCTGGTTTTCCATGCTGCCCAGAGGCATTACTTTCTAGAATGGTATGAGAATAGGAAATGCCTTTGTGGTGAGATGCTTGGTTGAAGTTTTTCTTTGGCTGAAGATGCTGGGGTTTTTGGTTTTGATTAATCTTATTGAGAACTGTGCTAAGCACTGTGGGAGTTGAGGCAAAACCAGACGATTGTAGCTCCATCACTCTCACAGCTCAGGTGTAACAGAGACCATGACACAGATTGTATCATTTTTTTTGGCACGTTGCAACTTTCAGGAAGTAAGAGGAAATACCTTCATTCTTACCTTAATGTTCAAAATCTTGCACTGGCAACACAGATTTAAAGTAAAATTACTAAACCTGCAGGGAAACAGGTTTTATAATTTTTTGTGGCCTTAAAAAGCATCTAAAATTCTTTAACCCATAAGAGCCCGATGTGACATTTTTGTCACATACAGTTTCTGAGACATTTTGCTTCAATTTATGTATAAACTTTGCTTAAAATCCTGTTGAACACAATCGGGTACTTGTCTTCTGTCGCCTAATAGATGCCCAGAAGCAGAAAACCATATTATAATATTTTTAAACACATGGTAATAAATGGGCCTTTATGGGTTAAAGTGGAATTGAACAATAAATCCTAAATCATTACTGACACTGAACCATGGAAGGGTTTAATAACTCCTGCACAGACACAGGGTCCTCTGACATGTTCATGTGAGTATTTCGTACGTGACTATATCATTTCACAAATGATGAATGATAATTAAACCTGTAAAGACGACCTAATATACACACAAAATACAGAATGAAAAAAAAACAGAATCAAAGACATAGTACAACTTTAAAGAAATGCTTAATGTTTACAACGAGGGAAATGCTGATGGCAAAGAGACAGGAAACAACTTCTGAGCTGAACAATTTGACCTGCAAAAGGACCTGCGATAAGGCACAGATTTAACTCAGCCACAAAAATATCACATATTTATCTAAATTTTAACACAGAAAAATTATTTCAAATAAAGAAGACACTGAAGGAGACCAAATAAAATTAAGAAACACTACAAAGAGGCTCAAAGAGTCCACAAGTAGCCTCAAAATATGCTGCCAGTTTGTATCTGTAGGCATTTAACATGTCTGTATTACATTCTGTCCTTGCAACAAAGTGATGCTGATTTATTAAGATAAACGTCCGCTTGTCTTTAATTAATGCTTATAAAGAATGCTTTTAAGGCATTTTTTTAACAATGTAGTCATAATTTCTTTAAAAACAAAACAAATGAAAGTAAATATTGTTAAGGGAGAATATTGTGGTGCAAATATGTTTCTAAAATCAATGTTTTTATGTCAAACTTGACTGCTGTTATGTAACACGAGTGAGTTAAGAGTTATTTTCTCTTCTGCATAGATATTTATGGGTTTCTAGTTTGAAGGGCCTTCAGCTCTGGAAATCCCAGAGGCACTGAGCTCCATGATGAGAACTCCAAAACTCTCTCTGTCCTCCTCATTTATCCATATAAAGGAAGACAAAAACCAGTGCAAAAACATCTGCTATGCTGTTTAAATTCAAATATTCCTAAGGTATCACCATGCTTTTCATCTGTGAAGAGTACAGAGTCAAAGTTTGTTAGTTGTGGCAGTGATATGCTAACATTAAAAAAGAAGTCTGGTTGACTTGACACTGACTTTATGCGGTGACGTCAAGATGTTTCAGTTGTTTCTAAAATAGAAAGAAATATTCCCAAAAAGTCCAAACACGTAACAGCTTTTTTTGTGTTCGTCTGCGTGTTCAGTTTGAGTGTCATCTTCCACGTTGTATCGTAGCAACAACCAGCTGAATGAAGCAAAGACCGAGTGGATGACAAAGGTCTGGGGGAACACAAGAGCTGCATCTGCTGCTCCAAGCCTCCCACCCTTCCCCAACTGTCACCCACGCATCCCCCCCTCCGCGTCATCAAGACACAAAACTCACACTTCTGACTCACAATGGCGACAGCTTCACCAAAGCTGTTAGAGGCCAATTGAAATCACTCTACTGTTTCTATTTTTGGGCATCTGTAGTGTTTCTGTCTCATTAGTGGGCTTGCCCTTTAAAGATGATTGCTTTGTGATGCAGACTAAATTATGTCCATTAAGTGGGACACACACTTAAACTGTGGTGTTGCCCTAATGCTTCATTCAGGACAACGATGAACCTGTTGTTGCTTTTTCAGTGTTTTCTGTCTAAGAAAGTTATGTGTTCCTGTTTATTTTTTACTTCATCTGGAACAAGCCTGCCAGCTCCTCAACAATGACAACTTGCTGGTTTTGTGGGAAGATGTATTGAAAGCATTTTTATGAGAGAATGAGATTCTTTCAGCAATCAAGGGGGATGGAAACATAGAGAAAAAAAGGTTTGCAATAGAAATGATGGATATCATTTTCGCTCTGCCTCAACCCTTTGCCCCAGAGCTCTGGGTCATGCCTTGATAAGAAATTGATAAGAGTTAGCATGTGAGTTCCAGATGGTACCCCAGTGTCATGGTTTCTATGTGACGGTCATTCATAAATGATGAGGTTACTGTAGAAAAAGATAAATCAGAGGCTGACATTCTCTCTGATTACCAAGTACTCATTTAATGAAAACTCTATTCATAGTAATAGAATAATATGGTGGATTTCTAAGTATTTTTTTATGTTGTTTGTCTATTAGATGATGTGATCCGATGATATTAGCAAGGGTTTCTTGAAAAGGTCAGCTGGAAATGAACTACACTGAATAGAAAGTTACAAGAACTCTTGAAAATCATGACAATTTTTACGATGAAGCTAATAAAATGTTTATACTGGTGATCTTTTGTTTTTGAATCCTACTCAGATATCTGTCTGAGCCGTTTCGGTCACTTTACTCCAAATATTAGATAATGATTTGTGGAAAATCAGTAACATCTTCTGAACCTGGTTAATTTGCTTGTGGGTTTTAGAGATAAAAAAAAAAAACACCCCCAAAACACATGATTTCAGTTTTAAATAAGTTTTACTGGGAAGAAAAAGATAATCATAAATAGAAAATAACAGAAAACATGACCAGACCTATTAAACAACAAGAGGCCTGCATTTGCACTCCGCCATGTTTGTAGTTCAGGACTGTCTTAACTCAAAAAACCCATTTAAAACATTGAGTTTATTCATATTTGAAAGTCTGTGTCAGGTATGTCCTGAATATGATGTTTGAATGTCATATGATAATTTAAGAATTTTCCAAAATAAATTACTGAAGCTGGTTTATTAGCAAAGAACGCACCAGAACGTGGGGAAACAGAATACATCAGTATAGTTTCCACACTTTCAAGAATGTTGTCACAGGCATTGCATCCATGTTGCATCTGACTGGCAGAGCTGAAGAGCTCATGAGGAAATGTCATTATGAAATAGCTGAAAAAAAAATCCATGCAAATCAAAGGCATATGAGAGCACAAAGGCTAACTTGCTCTCTTATTACCAGAGGAATTGGTGCAGCAGCCAATAAAAGCCAAGCTGTATTATAGGGATTAACAGAACGGCTAGAGCCCATCTTCAATAAATCAGACTGCTTGGTTGAACCAGTCCCAAAATATAAATAAAATATTTCACTTCAGGCCAACTGTATGAACAAAAGAACAGCAAATGTGCTTGGGTTGTGTGTTTGATGAAGAATGAAACTATCTGGTTATGTATTCTTTATATGAAATAGTATTTAAAAATTTTGAAGCTAATGAAAAATCCTATAGACAAGAAGGAACAGTTGATCATACAGTTGGGTTTCTGGGCAGCTCTTGACCTCTGTTATTGCCCCAAACCTACATCAATGAAATCCTCCAAAAACTGTTCAGTGTAGTGCTGATATGTTCTTTCACTCAAAAAGCACTTTTAACTGTATTGTCAGGCTTGTTTACAAAAAAATTCTACAATGCCCAGCTCTTCTAGGATTCCCAGTTTTTTCCCCTTTAATTTACTTAATGTTACAAAAAAAAAAAAATTATATTATTTTGAAAGATTTTTATAATTTTAGAGCAACTAAATGGCATTGAGCCTTAGTGACACAAGGAGCTAAATTCATTTTATACCAAGTGGACAGCCAACACTGAGAAAACTAGGATAGTTTTTATCTCATACTTTTTAATTCTAATAAATTATAATACAAAGACTGGAATGAAAAGGTTTTTAGTTTGATCCGGTCTCTAGGAGTTGATTCTCTAGCACCACTCATTTAATGGTGTATTCTTTTTTTCTTTAACAGACTTCAACAAAAGCTTTTAATCCATTTTAGATTAACTCAACTGACAAACAATACTAAACTGTTGATTTATGGAATAGCCACCATAGAAATTTTCCACAGTGGTAATGAGAAACAGCCGTGTGTCATCAGATTATACAACTGGAAGCACTCCTGGATTCAAGCAGTGATCCGGATCCTTCAAAATCTAATCACTTGTTCCTTTATTCCATTTCTGAGATTTTCTGAAAATTTAAAAAAAAAATCTGTCCAAAACTTTTTGAGTTATGTTGCTAAGAGACAGACAGACAAACCAAGGCTGCCGAATACATGACCTCTGCCTTGGTGGAGGTAAATATTATAAAAAGGCTAAATGAAAAGGATGTACACAGTGGGACATCATGCTTCACTTTTCCTCTAATGGAGATGTGAATCCCTCCATGTGGCAGAGTAACAGCAGCTGCTCTGAACTGCTTTCAGTCTCTGCCTTCCTAGTCCTTACTAGGATACACCAATACTAAATAACGAACAGGAGAACAAAACAGAAGCACCGTTGAATCAAATACAGCACTCTAAGGAGGATATTTAAATACATACAGCAACACTTACATCAATGAGTGTCCAGTGAGGAAAACTGACAGAATGTTCAATATCTCAGTGAGCTGAGATTTACACCTCTGAGGTGTGAAATCCTGTGAGGTGCTGAAGATTCATGGATCAGCATGGACAGATGAGGTTTAAAACCTTACGTTAATATTAATTTCTTAGTTTTTAGAGTGAGGAAGTATGCATGCTTGCAAGCACATGTGCATATATACCACAGGCCCTATGCTTCTTCATTACTTCAGGGGACATGGAGACAAGATCAATACCATTCTTTACCCTGTCACCCTGAGGTTACCATGCAACTAGCTGAAGTGTTGTAGCAAGACTTTCAACCAACAGGTAGTCATTCAAATGTAACCTTTTTTTTCCAATTGCATTTTTTTGCATCATTAACTAGGCTATTTTTGTTTGATAGAGAAAAGGCCAGTAGTTTGGGCACCCTGTCATCACCAGAAAAACAACAAACCAATTAATATAACTCTTTACAGTATATGCACAAAAAGAAACAGATTCAAGAATTATCATCTTGCTGCATAAACATGCATACTTCTATTATGTAAGCACACAATTTGTGAAAATTACATATAGCAAATTATATATACATACATACATATATATATATATATATATATATATATATATATATATATATATATATATATAAACATCTGTAACAGTATCAGCTATAAGCTCAACAAAAGAAATTTACTAAAGAAATTTATGATTTTAATTTACAACGGTGTTGCTGAATCACTGGGAAAAAAGGTCTCTGACATGAATCAGAATTGTTATGTTGCTGTAAAACGTCATGAAGGCTATAATTTGTCTTTGTAACTATAATTTATCATTGCCATTATACATGTGTTAATTCACAAGATTCATTTGAGGAAAGTGTAATCTTCCTTCTGCACTCACGCACAAATGTGCATGCACACACACACACAAACACACTTATACTATATTCCCCCTTCTCATTATTAGGTTGTACCCTGCAGAGACTGTTCCGAGGGTGGCTCATAATAAGATAGCTAATTAGCCTTGGTTCTTAGGGAATCCATTAACCCACTACTGTAAGAAATACTGAAACATATGTATGTTCCTTTATATGTGTGTGCAAATGTGAGTTGTATAATGTCAGGTCAGGTCACTGGTAATTGCTAACATTTTGAGTTTTGCTTTGAGCTAAGGACACAAAATATAAATTGATGAGGTTCACTTTTAGATGAGAGGCCTTTTCAACTGTTATAATCTGATGAAATATCTTGGTTCGCTTAATGTTTAATTATGCACATCAGTTAGAATTCTTACTACTATGCAGTTTGCCCGAAGTAATTAAATATACAGATCTCTCCAGAAAACATTGTAATGTGTATGATTTTGATTTTGTGTATTTGGTGATGCAACTCCTTAAGTGTATGAAAGTTAAGAAGCTCTACTGACGCAATCAAGATGGTAGCCAGCCACGCTGTTGGAAAGTCATGCTTCAACAAAATCTTAATGAAAAAAACAAAAGATCTCCAGTTATAACAACATACATAAGTTATGTCAGCCCTTTAGTTCAGTCCTGGGTGAGGTTACACTAATGACAAGATTCAATACTCATCAGGTCTTCTTGGCACCTGAAAGTGATGAGAACAGCACGCGTGTGAGCCAGAGACTTCAATCCTAGAATAGCTTCCTGACATGTTGATTCTCTAAAAGGAGCTGAGTTCCTATTAGAAAGAGGCAAACATTGGATGCAAGTGTGACAGAGTCTCCTCCTTCAACACACAGAGAAGCAAAATGTTAACAGAGAATCAGACACAGATTTATTGCTTTGTGATACAGGCCATCAACACAAGTGCTAAAAGCTTTGCTGTGAATATTGTTTTTTATCATGCAAGTGATGCGACTATGCTTGCTGTTGGTATTTGTACATTAAGAAACCACGAAGTTTGCCTAATGAAGAGTAATGTACTATGTCCCTGTTTACTGGTTAAACTGAGATTAAAACAATACTACAAATACTTCATCTTATTTTGATAGCTCACTGACATTTCTCATGCATATTCTTTGAGCCGTCATTGTCCTGCAGTGTCTTGGGGTTGAGAAACCACACTTCACAACTTTATGTCTCAGCCAGGGGCATCATACGACAGCTAGGTTTCACTTTATGATAACATTTTGACCACCAGCAACTGAAAACAAACACATTGGCTGTTTTGGACATGCACCATGGCTGCAGAGGAACAAAAGAAGTAACAAAGGAAAAGTGACTTTTAATGGCTAGAGAGTGCTCTGGAAAGAGACAGAATGCAAGATGGATGCCAAATTAGCCTTCATTAAGGTGGGGCCAAAGTTCAGTAGTGTCCATTTAAAACAGCCAGACAGCAACAAACAGCATTAAAACAGCATTTTTTTTTTTTATGAATTTCCATAAAATGCTCCTTCTGACATTCAATATCTTGAGAAGATGACCCCATTTGACTCTTTTTTTCAGCGTTGAACGTATTTTATACGTTAAAAGTTTTCAGTGATTTTTAAGTAACTGATAACATTAAGCTATCCATCCATTCTCTATACAGCTTATTCCAATTCAGGGTTGGAAAAAAGCTGGAGCCTATCCCAGCAATTATCTGGCAAGAGACACTGTACACCCTAGGCAGTCCATCACAAACAACCACTCAAGCTCACAGGGAGAATTTAGAGTGACCAATTAAACTAACCCGTCCAAAAGAAGCCAGAGCACCCGAAAAGAACCCACGCGTACACACAGAGAAAAATCTCCCCAGCCACGGCTTAAACCTGTGACATTCTGTCTGTGAGGCCATGGTGCTAACCACCACACATTACACCTGCTTCTCAGCTGCAAATTGTGACACCTGCTTCTTATTTATTGTTAATCCCCAGTATGCTCCTTGGTTTTCATCAGTTCAGTGTCAGACTCTGTGAAACAACAGAACATGTTCACTACAACTGACATTAGAAAGAATAGGAAGGAAATGGGAGATAAACTCAGGGCAATGAAAGTAACATTTAAAATCCCAGGTATTTTACAGGGTAGCTCAGGAGTTGGTACGTAGGGCAGGAGATGTTTTTCAGGATAATTTTTCACTATATTGCTTAAAATCCTATTCACACCCCGACTGCAGCCAATTAATTAAACACTCAAAAAGAAAATTTGGTCACCTGTAGAACAGACAGGACTGAAAAAACACCATCCAATCATTTTAACCAGTCTGTTGTGAAAGATTGGTTGGTGATATGTCTATCAAATTAAACTGCCATTTGTCATAATAATTGTCAGATTTAGGTCTTTTTCTGGGATTCATGTGCAGAGTCTATTAGTCCATTTTGTATTAAGCTGTTTTAGTTTGTTTCGTGTTTATCCTGCTGTTGTAGCACTGTTCAGCAATTTGATTAAATTTTGTGAGTTTTGGTCTGCTTCCCATTTTTCTGCGTTGTCCTTCATTTGGATCCTACATAGAACAGAATAGAATAGAATAGAATAGAATAGAATATCTTTATTTTTGTTGCAACAGTTGTCGCAGTGAAATTGGGTGGGCATTCCTCCCACAGTGCCATAAAACACATAGAATATAAATACAATCACAAGTAACTATAACAAACATAAAAACGTCTCCACATCCACAAACATCCACAAACATCCACACGCATACGCACGCACCCACACACTCACACTATTGCACATTGTACAACAATGGATGGGTTATGTTATGAATAATACTATAAACAAAATAAGAACATACAATAAGTGTGTGCCTGATGTAGCAGTGACGGTGATGGTGCATGTGGAGGTTAGGCATTAAGAAGCCTAATCGCTCTGGGGTAAAAAGGATTTCTAAGACTGTTTGTCCGGCTGCTGATAATTCTGAACCTCCTGCCAGAGGGCAGAAGGTCAAAGAGGCCCCGACCGGGGTGTGATGGCTCACCCAGGAATTTCTTTGCTGTATTTAAGCCACTACATTTTGCAATGTCCACCAGGGAGGGCAGGGGGCAGGCAATGATTTTCTGTCTTAATGACCCTTGTAGGGCTTTTTTATCCTTAGCTGTACAGCCAGCAAACCACACAATGGTGCAGTATGCTACAACAGGGTTACAAAAAACTAATAAGGTTCTACAGATATTTTCTTTTCATACTTATTTAATCAAATAATTGTTTATGTTTTTATTTTGCAGATTATATTACTTTAAAATTGTTTGCTTCTATGTTGTGTTCAGCACTTTGTTCAACTGATGTTGTGTTAAAGTGCTCTATGAATAAAGTTGAGCTGAATAAGTAAGTAAAGTTTACAAAGTGCTTTGCACAGATAAAATCACAATGTTCTGTACATGGAAATGGGTGAAATAAAACAGCATAATAATGATATAACATGGTTCTTGTAAGCTAAAATAATATAGAAATGCTATGAAAGAAAATTCAAGTGGTAAAAGTATAATCAAATTGTGAGCTAGCAACTGTGAACCATGAAATTGCACAACTTGCCGATTCACATTGCCTTCACGAAACCTTTCATTTGGTCTAAATAACCCGTATCACTGTCCGCTGTCCTATCCCCCCTCATTGCTCCATCTTTCTCATCCTCTCACGCCCCCCTTCCACTTCGATGGCCTAGCAGCCAAAGGAGGAAATTATAATGTTCTTTCCCTGTCTTGCTTTCACACTCCTTCTCTCCTTCCTCTCACTTCCAGGAACAACTGGTTGTGTGTTTAGCTCTCTCTGCTGACATGATTCACAATAACCACACACCACATGGGCATACATTCACAAATTGACTCATGCTCTGATTGACTAACTGGCAAGGGGTTGTCTTGTGCTCTCTCCAGGTGGTGGGCTTTTGTGTGAAAGCATGAGACCAAGTTAATGGAAGTTAATGAAAAGCCATGTATACTATACTGAAAAAACTTAACATTTTCTTTCACAAATTAGGCAGCCAGGTTGATCAATACACTCGAACACTGCAGTCACTTCTAATGAAGAGTTACTGCTGTTTCTCAAAATACTTGAATTGTGATTACTTTGTTTATTTGACATGTCTTCTGTTAAGTTACTTTGAATAACTAAAATAAAGCAGTTTACTGTAGGTGTACGTCTACATATATTCAGACATTGCTGATTTTTTAAAATGTATTTTATCACAAAAATATATCAAATATAGACTCGGCTTCGGTTTGAAGATATACAAATTAGTTTTGCTATAAATAAAATCCTGTGCACATAATCAATAAATAAATGGATTTCTGCCCATGTGATGCTTTTCCAGGACTGATTTTACTGCAGCTGTCTTCAACTCATTTGTGTTTCTAGGTCTTTCTTCAACAGGTAAAAAGGAGCCTAATCAGGTCAAGATGACACATTGAAGAATATTCCACTTGTATTTTACCTTAAAAAAAACTCTTGCAATTCTTTTAACTGTTTCTTTTGGTTGCTGTTTATCTGTGCTGTGAATCACCATTTAGTCAGCATTGGCTGTATTTGGATGATTCAGAGTAGATATCTAAATGTACCATAGTTTAGAGTTGGCCTCATCAGCAGGTAACTCTTTGGTTATTGGCTGAAATTGCACATTTTTCTTTGCTTACTTGGTTGTTATAAGCATCATTTCTCAGATGGTTTTTCAGTCAAACACTTCAGAGCTACTTTCTCTGGCTCTTTAACAGTGGATGTCTGTTTTCGTGAAAATAAAATACTCGATATGTCCAAATAACATATCCAAAATCTATGAGAAGTCAAATGAATGGTCAGCAATCAGATAATCCCTTCTGCCTACATGTAGAGAGCTGAACTGCATATGGAGATGCAGTCCTTGGGACTGTGTTGGTGTTTGCATTCCTGTCAGTGAGGAGGCTGCAGTCTGGCGCCTGCCTCCTTCATCCTGCAGTATAACTTCAAGGACATCTCATTACAAGGGAGCCTGGAGGGAAGCAGTGTGATGTATGACTACAATGACCATCCTACCTATTCCATCCGAGGTGTGTGAGATGCCTCATTTTTCGCAGTAAGTGCTAAAAAGCCACACTGATGTGTATTTGCTAAGTAATAGTTTATTAAGCTGCAAACACAAAGTAGCCTATAGTGTATCAATACATGTGAGTATTCTCACTGAAAAGTTTAAGTCAACAGATGCCCTATATGTGGGTTGTCTCAATTCAACTCAGTCCACCACACTGCTCACATACATATCAGAGCTGAAGTGTAAAGATTTCCACGTTACGAACTTCTTCTTGACACTTCGTTGAAAGTGTTAATTTATGTAATTTAAAGCACGGGAGTGTGCAAATCTGTAGCATTTCACTTTCAATTATTGTTTGGCTTTTTGTTTGTTTGTTTGCTTGTTTTTTAACCAGACAATTGTTTTCAATTTCATCTGCTAATAGTAAAACTAGTTTAAGGATGGATGGATTCCTTGCACCCGCTTTCATTATAGTTAAATATAAACAGGCCAAATATGTCCTGTGTTTCTAGATTTTTCTGTCTTCAAACGTTATTTGATTTTATTAATACACTGGTCATGTTAAAGGTATGTTGACTCAGCTTTATTAATATTAGTTGTGAGTGTTTTTCTGAGTGTTTTGTATCTAAATTTTGGCAAGACAGAGTAAATGTGTCGTCTTTTCCTCCTTCCTCCTCCCTCCCTCAAATCTCTCCACCCCTCAGAGTATTGGCACTGTGAGGCGCGCGGCGCACAGCGTGGACTTGGAGACTTCTTGGAAGGTTTACGCACGACGGCGCAATAAACTCGAGAGCCTCGTTTAGAAGGACGGGACACTTTTAAGCCGAACTGGAATGCCATTCAACTTATGATTTTGGACATCAACTTTTCCCAGTAGCAACACGACTTTTATTTCATCATCTTCTCTCGGATCTCGTTCTGTCATCAGAGGGACTTGATGACTTCTCCTTTTATCCTCTGATCACTGCTAGAGGAGTGGGAACGATGTAAGCAGAGTTGGCAGGGAACAAACTCTAAAGAGCAACAGTCATTTTTTTAAAAAATAGATCGCAGATAAACAGGATGATCCCGCCAGCCAACGCGATTCAGGAGGACAGTGGGGGCAAAGAGGACGAACGGGACCAGGATGAGACACCCAAATCCCCGACGACGAGCGCTAGCCATCAGGAAACCAAGGTAGGTCTGCCCTGATATTTGTATCTTATTCAACTAACGGACCTACTGTAGGATCAGCCTAACTTTTATAAACATAATCAAACAACTTTTAAGAAAATTAAATTAAAAGTCGATTAAACTGAGAGTAGCTTTAAAAAGCGAATAAACGCAGAAAAATAGAAAAAACATTTAAACAAGTGTAAAGAAACTTTTTAAACAAAGCCCCAAAAGCTACATTTAGTAAGGATATCATAGAAATATCCAACCCCAAAAATCTATAATTACCAGTTTACATTTTTATTAGCAACAAGCTACCACCACATATAGTCTAGATAAATACATCCTTCTTAAATGTACCTTTGTAGACCCATAACCATGTTTCTTTATTTAGAGAAGACAATATAGTCAGTCCAGTTATTGACTGTGGATTTATTATTTTTGGATGACAAATATGTGTTTTTTAAGCTTCCAATCTGCCAAAAATAAGTTATTTTTTGTGGCTAAATAAACAGTATGGTCCAAATAATATATTTGTATTCATAAAATAGTCTGTGCCTCCTACTTGTGACTGCCTTTGGCATTTTACCATATATGTGGGTCACTTGTTGCCCAGTCTCATACAATTAGTAGGACATTTTTGGACCAGTCATCAGGGTAGGATGGCTGCAGCAGCTTTCCTCTTCTCCTGCCTCAAAACTCCCACACAGGAGCATCTATTTCTGTAATTCTAATAAATGAATGTGTATGATGCTGAGGCTTTAATCGGTTTTCTCAGTTGCAGTTGGGATGACCGAGAAAATATCTGCATTCATGTCTTTAATTTTATTTGTTAAATTGTGGAACTTAAACGTAATTTTTAAAAAGTTTTTTACTTTATAGAGTGTAGAATAGCTTTTTAATCAACAACTATCAAGTGAAGCTGTGTTTTTATTTCTATTCCTTTTTTAAGAATAATGTGAGGCCTGAACACCACAAGCGCAAGGTGAGCCTCCACTCATTTGTAAACTATAGCAAACTTCTGATGTTAGCCCATCATCATAAAGATATGCTTGCATGTACATACAGATAAAAGTTGTTTTGCATAATTGGCACCACAACTTTTACTGTCTTATTTACATAGCTCACTCTAAGGAGTCAGGTTTCATCCATCATCAGCCATTTATATTTGCTATATTTAGCAGAAGTACTTTAGAAATGAATTGAAATGTAACAAAAACTTAAAAAAAAGAAGAAAAGAAACTAAACGAAAAGAAAAGTTGGGTCAGAGATATGATTATATTGTGTTACATCAGCCTTCCTTTTCTGACACATTACAGTCATTGATGATAGTAATTGAGCCTTTCTAAATGAGCTTGTGTCAATTCTTGCAATACAAACTTTTAGCTGCTCAACAATCCTTAGTCATTTTTGTCTGATTCTCCTCCTTATAATGAACCATACAATTTCAGTAAAGATCCAGTCTGGACTGCAGGCCAGTTAAGCACACACACTTTGTGTCTAACAAGCCACACTGTTTTAAATCATGCAAAATGAGGATAGCATTGTCCTGATAACACAACCATACATGCAGGATGACAGCATACATCTAACCATAATTGTAATATAAACCCTCTGCACCATTGGTACCATCACACATATTCAAGTCTCTCACGCTGCTGGTGAATCTCAGTACCATTGTGGATACTGCTTTTTTCATCTTTTACTGATAACAGCCTGGATGATCCTCTTTGCAACAGAGAATTAAATGTCAGTTTTTCCAAAAATCAGCTAAAAAATACTCTCAATTTACCACAAAACACAGCTGTCTTTCTGTCCACATAAGATGAGCTTGTGCTCAGAGAACTCTGTGGTATTTCTGCACATAACTGATATATAGATTCCTCTTTGAGGAATATAATTTTAAGTTACATATCTGGACACAGCTGCAGACTGTTTTCAGTGACAATGGTTTTCTGAGGTCCCCCCCTCATAACATACTGATCATGGTGGCACGGTGGACTTGAAGACCGCTTGAATCCAATTGTGGTCTCCGGCCTTGGACTTTATACACCAATATTTCCCCAGACTTCCTTAATTTTTTCTCAGTATTACCCCTATGTTGTTTGCATGTCCTCCAAGGAACATGTACAACCTAAAACACTTACTTCTTCAAACACTTGACAAATTTGCAAATAAATTTCTTACCGAAGGCTAACCTTTGGTAAATGCCCTTCTCATACTGATAACCTTATCTATCACTATGTTATCAGCTGATTGGGGAATCTTACAGAACTCTGTGACACTGTAAATATTTCTAGCTTTCTCTGCCTCTGTCCCAGCTTCTTATTATTGTGTTGCTGGCATCCATTTTTAGATTTTGTTTTAATTCCTAAATGCAATAAATTTGTCTAATGAAGACACCTAAATGATTTCCTTTGGATGTGCATGCTAAATAAAGGTTCAAAAGCATAAGTCACAAAAAGTTTTATTGGATTTTAGAAAACTTCGCAACCCTTTTTTCTGGAGTTTGCATTTGATTCATGGTACTTTAATTTCATACAAGAAGTAGCTATTGCAGCTTGTGTAGCAGCTGAGCAGACCTTCATTAACCCTCCCTGCTTTATCATAGATGTTATTGGTTTGGAGCCATCTAACAGAGCATGAACTGCATGCACACCTTTAGTCGCTTTGCTTCATTTATTACCAAAACGTAGGGGATAATTTGTTTTCTACTCTACCATAGCATGTTTAAATAAGTCCTGCACATACAGACATTGCATAATGAGTAGTAAATCCATATAGAATCAAGATCTATTTGTCTTTACCACTACCAGGAAATTATACAGTATTTGTGCTGTTGGTTCATCTCTTAGTCTGTGAAAGCTTGTGTGTTTGTGCATCCATGTGTGTGGGTGGTAATGGTAGAAAAAGGGTCAAAATTGATTGTTTCCAGAGTGATCTGCAGAATTGATTCACTATTGTGCAGCTGCAGTGACTCTAAACAATTTGCTCAGGCATGTTCAGAAAATTGACAAGTGCAAACAGAGTATGAGCAGTGTGTTAATTCACCTAACATTTCTGTAGTTTAAGGCTAAGATTTCTCTGTCTTGTCTCTGTGCTTTGTAACAAACACAGATTTCCACAGATTGTTTACAGTTGTAAAGACAAGCCTGAGATTTGCAACAGGACCTAATGGATAAGAGTCTTTCCTTACCTATTATATTGATTCAGTTGTTATTCACAATTCAAAACAAAAACGAAAACATAAAAACACTTTGCCATTTTTTTAAATAATGTTTTTCTCAGCTTTAAGTGGATCTCACAGGAGAGGAGCCTCATGCTGAGAGATTAAATGAGGACTTGTCAGTATGGAGTGTTATGAGTAGTTTAACTGTAGAGACGAAACCTGATGTGACTGATAGTGGCTGTAGCCAGAAAAAGGTGCTTGATTGAGAGAAGTCATTTTCAGGTAATGCACTGGCGGAGGATAGAAATGACATTATGAACCAGATTGGTTCCCACTGGACAGTGATAAGTTTGCCCCAGTACTAGTCTTTTTACTGGCCATTGAACATGGAGGTATTAAAAGTTTAATAGCCAATGCTTGTTGTTGTCTAAGGTTGTTACACCAGTTTATTCACTCTACATATGCTTTCTAAATAGTTCTCTTTAGATTTTTTTCTCATCTGCTGCATTTTCTTTTAACTCATCCTCTCTGTTTTCAGCTGCAAAGACTCAAGCGCTCCTTGTCCTTCAAGACTAAAAGCATCCGCAGCAAGAGCGCCGACAACTTCTTCCGAACCAGCAACGAGAACAAGACTGAGCTGCTCTCTGATGTGAGCAGCAGTACAGGCCATCTCTGCAACATCGGGATGGCTCCACCACACACCACCAGCCTCCCCATTCCTCCGGTCCCACCGGCCATTCCCTGCGCTCCTCCTCCCACATCACGCTCCCAGTCACGCAACCCACTGCAAGTAGATTCAGCAGGACACTGCTTCATGGAGCACATCTTTAAGAAGCCCACGTTCTGCGACGTCTGCAACCACATGATTGTAGGTACGCTTGAAACATCAGAACATCAAAGCAACGTAAAGCAAAGTAGCAGCTTCTGCAGCAACTTCCACATGCTTTTCTGTCACCAGAATCAAGCTGTGAGAGTAGTAAACCTCTACTTATAAGGAAAAAGCATGACGTTCTGCATAACATTGTTTTTATGTTTAAAATACTATATTGTTATCCAGTTGGAAAAGTGTGCAATCCACTGAAACTCACACACAAACACAATGAGGCATCTGACCCTGAGTATCCAATTTGACCCTCTGACATGTGACCAAGTCCGTCCTAATTCACACACTGAGCTCAGTCCCTCCATCTGTCTGCTGAGGTGTCAGATCGCCAACAGTAGCTGTGCCAGCTCCTCTACTTGTCTTGCCCTTGCCAGATGTTCTCTTGCTACAGACTTCCTGTTGACCATCAGAGCCAAGGGACACAAAGTCTTTGTATCAGAGACTCATGATGGTATGTAAATGACAAGGTCTACTGGCACCATCTGCTCAATAACCCCCTCATATCTTGTGCTAATAAAAAGAAAGATCAGAGAAGTGGAAAGGTGAAAATGTGCATGGCATCACAAGTCTGAGCAGCTTATCAAATATTTTTAAAAAAGAAGGTGAGAATCCAGAATTAAAACACTGCAGAAGTTAATGAATTTGAGTAATTTTTTGCAGAGCTCTAAGTAGCTCTTGCAGGAGCAGGAGTTCAAGACATGGCTACAAAGAAGACAGGAAGAAAATAGTCATGGCAGGTTTAAAGTTGTTGTGGTACACGTATCAATCTGTGAAAAATAATGACAAGTTTACGGCTTTTTTCCTGACTGTGACCTAACTGTAAGAAATGTAGGAGTAATACCATGATTAATTAACCAGGCTCACTTGCAAAAGCCGTTTTTATTTTCAATAATTTAATTTTCCTAGGGAAATTAAAGTTAAATAAAAATCAATTATATTAAACAAGTTCACTGTACCTCAAAATGTACTGATACATAGTTCAAAACATGTTTACTTATACTGATCTGCTTTACACAGTATGTTTAAAAAAGTGTGTCCAGTTGTAAGCCTTGGGTGGTCTGTCTGTGATGACAGGACTGTGTCAGCCCCACCTGGCCCTGTGATTGGTTCTGTGCCCTCTGCTCCACTCATAAGATACTTCTTTGTTCTTCATTTGTCCTGCTTTAATGAGAGCATATTGCGTGTACTTGTGTGTGTATTTGTGAGTAATGAGATGTAATGGTGCTGTCAAAATCAGATTCAGAGCAGAACACTCAAGACACAAGGAGAAATCGTTGTTGTAAACAAGTAGGAGGGAGCTGAATATTAAATGAGCACAGCAATAATTTCTATGATTCCT
The DNA here is from genome assembly GCF_017639745.1 of Melanotaenia boesemani. Classification (NCBI taxonomy): domain Eukaryota; kingdom Metazoa; phylum Chordata; class Actinopteri; order Atheriniformes; family Melanotaeniidae; genus Melanotaenia; species Melanotaenia boesemani. The sequence goes on from NC_055701.1 coordinate 13,920,226, forward strand.
TGAAAAAGAAAGAACATTTAGATACATTAAAAGTGATCCAGGTGTAATGTGTAGTGTGTTGTAATCCTTTTGTAAGCATAGATCCTCATCTGTTCGTATATTCCTTGTGGGGTCAAATTTTCTTTAGTGTGGAATATTATTTGTGTTCTTAGAGCAGAGTGTGCAGCTACCAGTGAATGGCAGCCATCTGTAAATCACATAAAATCTGACAATGTGGCGCCTTCCTGTGTGGTGGAGTGGAAGCTTCCAGAGGTGTTGTTCATATTAGTACTGCATAATATAGTCACATAACAACTGGCACACTGTCTGAGTCATGCATTTACAAGTAGTAAACTAAAATAATTCTCAATTTGCCTTTAAGCTTGACATATGATTAAGTTTTTAACAGTCTAAATCCATTTTTCCATAGGCTTGTGTAATAGAAATGCACCATGTAATACTGTATAAAATATATTTAGTATTAAGTTAGTGATGCTTAAGTTAACTTGCAAAATGCATTTGAATCTCCACGTCTAGGAATACCTACTACATGCTGTACACTCATAAATGCTTAAGAGGTGAATACAAGTATGCTAACACCACACAGGGTTGGCAGGAATTGCTAAACACATAGCTTGTTTATAAAAAAAAAAAAAGGTGCTCTATTTTATAGAAATTCAATATGCCATCTATTGTGAAATAAGACCAAATTTCATCACAATGCTTTCTGACTTTTTCATTAGCTTAGCATTAGCAGAGTAAAATAAAACGAGTAAATATTAGATAAAGCAAAGTGCTGATTTCTGTAAAGCAGCATGTTGAATACATAACAGTATCCTTGCTATTTTACATTATTATTATTATTATTACGTGTAATTAAACATAAATCAAACATGGTTCTATCTCGACAGGGATTGTTTGTAAAACGTAGCATATATTAGCTGATCAAGCAGGAAAATGATTTTTTGTTTAACTAATTGAAATTTAATTTTCACTACCTTTGATTTTAACAAAAGAAAAGTTGTTCTGATTTATTAGGGCTTCGTGTGTACAGCGAGCCAGCACACATGGCTCTTTAAGAAACCATAGATACAGAAACGGCCCTATCTAATAGATTGTCAAGACGGTTTCTTAAATAAAAGCACTTGATGTTATATCCTGTGTAGTCAGCGTTAGAGGATCTATGATTAGTGCAGGTAATCTACACTGGTATGCAGGAGGTAACGTGTCAGCGCAATGGATCAATATACGACTGTCATCTGAAGAGTGTGAGAGTGACAGAGTCATTGTGGGTAGGAGATTAGAGGATAATAGGAGGAGAATATTGAAGGAGGAAGATTAAATAGGAAAAAATATGAGGTGATGAAGAAGGAGAAAGTTGGAATCCTGTCCTGTCCTTTCCTGTTGGGTAAATGAATAATGGACTATGATGAATGTATGATTATACATGTTCCTAAATACACACTTTATTATCCAGCCATTAAAAGAAAAGAAAAAGTATATGCTAGTTTCTTATAGTTGCCTGCTGAAACAGACTGGTTAATTTCCCCCTCTGAGTTAGCATTTAGTTATCTCATTATTCCCCCATAAGAATGAGCCATCTAAAACAAGCCAATTAACAACAGCTTGACAAGAGCATCATTTGCTTCCTGTCCCCATGCACATACCCACGGAGACTAACAAGAACTCAAATCATGGTTTCTTAAAGATATCTCTTGGGACTACTTAGCTGACCTGAAAGGGAATGAAACACAAGCAGCTCATTAAGGAACATAATCTGTCTAACTGATTTAATGACCCCCCCCCAAAAAAAAAAAAAATTCCTGCATTGTATCTGCCGCTTCCGTTGTTGTTGTGGTGATCCATGGCTGACCTGTGTGGGTTCAGCTTTCTCTCAGTTTCTGTCTCAGTATAACTAACTCTGCCAGCTCTGTGTCAGATGAGAGTCACACAAGCTTTAAATGGGGGATCTAGTTTCCAGTTCCTGCCAATGTAGCCCAAATCCAAAATAAGCATGACACCAGTTCACATTACAGCACGTGAAAAGCAAAGATTTTATTCCTCCCTTTTTATTTCCCATGAGAGGTTTAGCACCTTGACTACAATTTCTTGTATTTGTTGTCTTGTTCAGGGATCTTGTTTCTCTGTTTGGCTTCATATTTAAAGGTCAAACTCACTTTAGTTGTCTGCCTTGGGAAAAATTGATATACATAAAAGGCTTGCTGTACAACACAAACACATCAGCATAAAATACAATAAATACACGTCAAAGCAGCTGAAAAAAGTTACCAATAAACATTTTAGACCTGTGCAAATATACGGTTCAACTCATATCGACTGACATGCCCCTTCATTCCTTTCCACCACTCGCATTCATCCTTACACACCCAAGTCACATTGGGCCATTTAAAAGTTTAAGGAGTTTTTGTATCTGTTGCGCTTACACAAAAAAAAACTCTGAACCTCCTCCCTGAATTCATCCTCCTATATTCAAAGTACAAAACATGTTTGTCAACTGGTAAGATGTTCTTTGCCAGTCTGCATGTGGCGTGCTCTAAAAGGTCCAGAGGACTGAGGAGAGTTGAGGAGTCCATCGTTTTGGATTACTTTTCTATTCACAGTAACGCTTTAAAATAAACTAATTCTGTACAAATTGAAAACGTTTCATAGCTGAAATTGTGGCTTGGCAGATTGCTCTCTCAGTGTCCACAGAAATAGATTGATGGTACTTTTGCGTATGCATATTCTCGCACGTATCTAAATGTGTGAGCCTGTGCAGGGCACGTGCTTATAGATTAATCAATAAAGAGCCACAGTTGCCAGATTACAACTAACAGCGGCACTATGAGTGTCCTCTACTGTTAAGGATAGCTCTCAAGAAATATACAACTGCTGCTTCTAAGTGATGGTTAATAGTTTATAATGACTAAGAAATTATTTGCCTTCTCAATAACTTTTTGTTGCTTTCTGTAAGTTATGATTATGTTTGTCACTTAACATAATTTTCCTTTATAATCAAAATCATATAAATTCCACAATTTTCACTAATTTAAAAGTAATATCTGGCTTTTATCTCATTTACCAAAGTGTTGCTCAGATTTTTATAGTTTTTAGGTTTTCCTCAGTTGAACTGATCACTTTAAGTTTTTTTTTTTTTTTTTTTTTTTTGGATTAATGTCATGGATTAGAGTTGGTCATTCGAAAACTTACTGTTTTCTTAAATTATTTGTGTGCTTAGTCGTTGACTCTCAGGGTTCAGCTCATGAGCTGATGTACTAAACATTTTTGTTTTGAATTTGCTTGAATAATTCAGAATTAATAGTTCAGTCTGAAACAGCAGGTTGTCCTAACCCATATCCAATAAAATAAGCCCAAACCTTGATCTTAAGGTCATAAGGGGAGCTGTGTTTTTTGTCCAACAGCTATCTCCTTGCAGCCCTGCGATGTGCATCTTTAACTCAAGAAATTTGAGATGTAAAAGATCTTATCCTGTTTCCTTTGTGACCATTTGGAATAAGAGATGCCTTGCTCTTGCAGAGATCTTCTGGGATCTAGTACTCATGGGGAAGATAAGATTGGTCTTGAATTTTCTCCCTTTGTAAACAATATGACTGTGGCTTTGTGGAGTACAAAGTTTTCCATGGCGTCCACTCACATCAAATTGTCATCCCATTGACTGAAAACCCCTGACTCTGATTTAACCTTTAAATCAACTGCTAATCCTGGCGATACACATACTTATGCCCTAGGTGATTTCCCCTTAGGTAACCAATAATTACAATAATAATTTTTGCCTAATATTTCAAAGTTTTCTCTTCAACTACATTTGAACTTATAGGGATCTCTTTAATCCTTTAGGTCATGAACTGGAGGACTCGTCGTCGCTTCGTCATTTGGTTAGGTAGAGCCTTTTGCCTGTCATATCTCGTTAATATATCTTGGTTATCATGAACAAATTTTCTTACTGAAATCTGTAAGGTTACCAAAATTCTTTTCTGCATCAATAATATCCTCCACCTCTTTTTTTTTTTTTGCTAGTTTTACCCATGTATAGCACCTTTGTCTTCCTGTTAATCTCTAACCCTTCCTTGACGATTCTGCATTATTAACACACTTAGTGCTCTTAATTCAACACCCAGCTGCAGCATTGCAGTTTCTACTTTGAACAAGACTGTTTTTCCCATTTGTGTTTCCCTAACTTTGTTTTTCTTGCTTCTCAATGGGTATTTATTAAAGTCATTCATTTATCTCCACACACACACATACACATGCCAAATGATTGCACTCATGTTGTTGCATGACTTTGGCTCACAAATTAATACGGTTAATCTTATTTTATTTCTGCAAATGTGAGTCATGTATTAATAAGGAAGAATAAGCTTCACTCAAGCAGCAATCTGACATGCTTTCAGATGGTGGAGATAACGCTGGTTCAGTTTTGGTGTGTTTGGGTGTAACAGAAGTTTACATCATGAGACTGTTTTGGTAAATTTTATTAGAACATTCAACCTTTAGTTTTTCTTGAGTACACTGGGAACTCCAACATACACTAGGAGTAAAATAAATTTGTAAAGGCAATAAAATCATGGATGTCACAGTGTTTAAAAAAAATACATTTTCTCAGATGTTTTGCAGAGCCTTTCCTGTTCAATGAAGAGCATCATTTGATTGCAACACTTGACAGATTGGAACTGGTTGTCTCTTTTTCTGTTTGCATATCAGGCACAACAGCCAAGCACGTGGTGTTCCTGGCGGGAAACACAGCCAAGCACGGCCTCCGCTGCAAAGCCTGCAAGATGAGCCTTCATCACAAATGTGAAAACGGAGTTGGGCAGCAGCGCTGCATGGGGAAGCTGGTGAGAGGCTTTACAATGTAACTACATCAGAAAATATCAGAAATGGCTATGGGACATTTCCCACCACAGTGTGCTTATTCAGAAATCACACTCTATGTGTCAGTGTGCAGGCACATCTGTGACCACCATGCATCCTCATCATCGTTATATCATCACTGTCCTCGTGTTAGATAATAGTGATGAAGCTTACTGTTCAGCCTCCTCTTTATTACCATCAAATTCTGATTCTGTCATAAACCATGAAATTAGGAAATAAGATTACTCTGAAGCATCTCATTGACGATCATGTGGCAGTTTTATGTGTTTGACATTTCATAGTCTCAACTGTGATGAGGCTGTTTTTAACACAAGTCAAGTCTGGTCTTTTATGGAGTTACAGGCTGTGGATCAGATGAAAGCTGCTAACTGTTCATTTCACCTAATAAGTCATTCTGTTTTAGATTCTGACACCATCCTTTTCACCTCTCATGGGAACATATTAACCACTTCAACTGGTTACTGGCAATTTATTCCATTGAAGAGAGGATGTTTGAAAAGTATTTTAACCTTGCCATCAACAGTTTAACTTTGCCTTTAGATGTTTCCTTTGCTTATAGAAGCCAATTCTGTAGCGAAAAAAAAAAATGCTTTGAAGGTTGAAAATAATTTAACTTTTGGTCTACATTTACCTCTTCAAAACCTCACTGTAACCTCCTGGTCAAAAGCTTAAAGGTTTTCATAAAGGCAAAGTATAAATGACTTTTCCTTAAGGCTTGCAAGAGTGGCCTGGAAGAAGCATGTGTAGCGCACTCATTCACACTAGTGGCAGGTCCCACTCTTATTAAAGATTTTCTAGAACTTCCCCTGGTAGCTTTTCAATGGGAATCATAATGGATGCAAGAAGACAAAGGCTGATTGGCTGATTTTAAAATGGCCTTATTATAATTGCTTTGTTAGCATTCCATTGCAGTTAACTGATGCATAGATATTGAGTAGAGGTACGGCCCAAAGAATGCAATCCTTTGTATATTGTGGTGCATTTCTTGCTGAAGCTCACTTTCTTAATGGGATTGTTGTCAATGTTGGTTGGTAACAGCAGTGACTGGGATAAAATAAGTCACAAGATTTTTCTTTGGGCATTGTGAGGGGATTTCATTAAAGTGAGATCTTTGGTCCTTGAGTGAGTATACGAGGGTGGTCAGGTTGTTTTTACATAGCTAGGCCCAGTCATGCTGATACCAGCCACTACCAAGAAGCATTTTCACCTCCACAGCAGTTCAAATCAACAGAAGGGACTCAACTCAGCAAGAATAAGGAAAATAAATTCTGTATTAAAATGCAAAACTAATAGCAACAATACAGCTGGTCTCTATATTTTTCCCCTGTTGCATCTTTTCACAAGATGCCTGTGGGATGAGGCTTGAAGATATGACTGGCTCTCAGGAGTGGAAAATGAGGTTAAAGGTCAAGCATAAAAAGGAGCGTTTTCCCAGAGGACTGCAGCTCTAAATTCAACTCACTCTAAACTTGGATGCTTTTGCAATCATGCTTGTTTCTCTTGGCTTGCAGACCCCTTAGAAACAAAGCAAGTGACTTCATGCTCTGAATCTTTATTAAACATGAAACCAGTGAATCTTCATTTTTCCAGTAAGCTTCTGAACATAACAACACAAATACTCCCTTACAAATGTAGATGAAAATCAGTGTCATTTGATATTTATGTCTTGGTAGTTCTGTTCTCCAGTTTCTACTGTTACTGTGGAGGAATTTTGGAGGAGGACTTTTTTTGTAGTGTTGCTTTATTTAGGATCAGGTTTGAGCCATTCATTTTAGCACAGCTTCCTTAAGGTCCCAACACAACATTTCAGTCAGATTTAGGTCTGTACTCTGACTTTTTTTCTACTATTATGCTGTAGATTTGTTGCTTTGTTTTGGAGATTTTTATCTTGTTAAATGACACAGTTTCAACCAAGCATTGGATTTTTGATAGATGACCTGATTTGACTTCAGAAAACTTTAATTTATAGGTCAACTCAATAACTGCAAGGTGTCCCACTTCTGTTGCAACAACATGAATCCAAATGATTGGCTTTCCACCTGGCATTCATACTGATTTGCTGTATTTGGTTTCTTCAGATGTTGGGTGCTGCATTTTAACCAAACATCTTCACTTTGGTCTTGTTTGTTAAATGGACATTGTTACAGAAGTCCAGTGGGTCCAGATTTACAAAAATCATGCTATATTTTTTTAAGAAAAAGAAAAGGCTTTCTCCTTTCTTTTTTACATTTAATCATAATACAGCTGTTGTTTGTGGGATGCCATTTTGGATCAAACTTAGTAGTGATCAGTATTTGTCAGTTAATCTGTTATTTGACTGCTTTACACTCAGCTTACACACGGACAACAGTTTACATGTCGTTGAACAATATCTGACACCATATGAATGGCAGATCAGCTGATTCAGAACATTATTTATGGTAAATAGTGATTTCCTTATCAGTTTTTGATGAGTATTTATCACGGAGATAAAAACAGACTGCAACAGCTTCACTTCATGTTCACAGCTTCATTCAGGTTCCTTGGTACACATGCAGACTTTGTCCCATGTGTCCTACAAAGTACTCACAATTCCCTGTGTCAGACAAGACTGGCTTCAACAGTTGTGTGATTTAACCTTTTCCTGAATGAGTTTGCTCTTGTTAGTTTGACATCTTATCTCTTGAGATCGGCCTGAAAAGCTTTAGAGTTGCTTATTTTAGCTGCCTCATCATTAGAAGTGTCAAAAGTCGTCTTAATCAGGGAGTGATTAGATAAGTGAGGTTTACCACTTGTGACCTCAATGCACTAAAAGTAATCAAACTTCAAATGAATAAATCAAGTAAATCTCCAGAAAGAAGAGCAATGCTTGAATGTTTAGAGAAAACAAAACAGATCTAAATGCATACATTAATCTTTAGTAGATGATATGAAGTCTCCTAGGATTCAATCTTCTGCATTTAGGTGCACTTAAGGCTTCAGAACTGATGGGAGAGTATTGATCTGATGTGCTGCCACTATAGATCTAGAAAAGATAAATGTGTGAGGATCTTGGCCGATTGGAGGAGTATGTGACAGGCAGTTAAATTGAGATAAAAAAACTATAAGACTTGAAGTTTCTCTCACTTGACAAATGAAAATGAACTCAACAAATCATACATGTCAGTGTGATTAATTAGTTTTTATTTATGATGCACGTTAAAATGTGGACACTAATATTTTTCCATTGATGCAATAATGTGCTGAGAGTAAAATTTAGTGGAACTAATGGTCCGTATCAGCTTCAGGGCCGTGCAGTATTGAATGTGACGTCTGACTGAGTCTGACGTCATTTTGTAAACAGACACAGTCCCTTCGGCATCTGTTGTCCACTTTGCCCTTGAACAATCTTCTTTGCAGAGATCTCACCATTTATTTAATGTGCTCACATTTTTGGGCTGCTTTAGTTTCTATGTTGCTTTGTGTATGTTTTTGCATTAGTTTATTTTATCTGAAATTAATCATTTAGTTTCTTTATCCATGAGTTGATCTGTGGTTTTTGTCTTTCCGCATAATTATGCTGCATAAACTAGTGGCAAATTGTAATACTAGTATATAGGACTTTCATTTTTAGCACATATTGTAGATCAATATAAATGCCCATGAATTGTGACTATTTAGCTCAGCTAATTGCTAGTTTTGGGTTCTGGTGAAAGGCTAAGTTAGGACACTGTGTGTGTCTTACAGTACATGGAGAAATTCCCCATCTAAACAGATACACAACAAAAAATGTAGTCAAAGAAGATTTGAAAGAATTCAAACTTTGTGTATTTTGCATTTATTTTTGTTGTGTATTGCTTAGACCAGAGGTGTCCATAGTTGGCCCTCCGGGTCCACTGTCCTGCAGGTTTTGGATGGTTCCTGCAGCAGCACACCTCATTCAGATTAATGGGTCAACATGCTTGGACAGCACTTGACAACTAGCTGGTGAGGTGAGCAATTTAAGTTGGAGCAGGGAAACATCTAAAACCTGCAGGACTGTGGCCCTCGAGGACCAGACCCGGACACCCCTGGCTTAGACAAACTGATAAAGGTGGACAAAAAACACTGTGCAATATGAGTTATGAGTTATTTAGAAATAAGTAATTTGTTAAATTAATTAATTTACTGTAACAATTTCTTATTTTTATTTTCTTTGCATTCATTTTTAAAGGGCAGTTGAAGGACTGTTAATATAAAGTTTTGACCTAATCATACAAAGTCTCCGATCATTGATTGTGTACATTCAATACACACTGACTCCCATTCAGTAAAAGTGTAAAATTTTCTCCCTGTAATGAATTTATTTTGTTTTTTTAAGGTGTACAATTTGCTTCAGTCACAAATATCATCTATTATGCTAAAACTTTCCCAGTTTGAAGTGAGCTGTGTTCAGAAAAGTTCAACTGTGGGCATTTTCACTGTCAGGGTGCAGGGCTGCCTGCGGTGGTGCGTATTGATTTGTTCCCAATGTCTGTCACATCACTCTTTTTCCCTCCTCCCTATCTTTCTCTCTTCAGCCAAAAGGCTTTCGGCGATACTACAGCTCTCCATTACTGATCCAGGAACAGTACGGCTGCATCAAAGAAGTACTGCCCATCGGTGAGCAGCATAAATCTCTTCCTCATTTCAGTTCTGTGTGGGATGGAATGCATAAAAGTTAACTCCCTTTTCCCAGAACCACTTTTCTGCTTGAGCTGTTTTATAAACCTCATCCACAAGGTTTCATAAATCACAACTTGGCTATTGTGAAAGCTTCATATTGGTTTGTTGTCAGCTTTTAGTAATTTCTGTTCTGTTCTTCTCCAAAGCCTGTGGCAATAAAGTGGACCCTGTATATGAAGCCCTGAGGTTTGGGACGTCACTAGCACAGAAGGCCAAGAGGGCCAGTGGCTCTGAGTCTCCACACAGAAACTCAGTAAGTACAAAATATCAGTGAATGTTGTTGCATAAAAGACACATTATGCCTACTTTTAAACAAGTTAAAACAATTTCCAGAGGTGAAAATTTATGACATGTTTTGGTCAAAATGCTACCGGAGAGACATTACAACAGAACCCTTTTCCAGCCCTGACTCTACACCTCCATTCACACTAGCTGGCTTTAGTGGGTGTTGTGAGCTACTCTGCTTCTCTCTACCCTCCGTTTCATTAAGAGCATTAAGTACCTAGCTGTAGAGCTCACACTGACACACAGCAGACTGAGCTCAGACTACTACACACTAAACTTGAAAATACACGACTGGAAAGTTTATTTTCATTTACATTACCATGTCTGCAGGTCAGCCACAGACAGTTGGTTCAGATCCCTGTTTTATATACAGGCTTGTCATGTGTGATATCTTGATCTGGTAAGGATAGTAAAACATAGAAGAATGGATAGAAACACTAAAGGAACAGTAGCAATAGCATCATCTGAGGCTGTGGGTAGACGTAAAGATGGAGAGGCTGGATAATTTCACTCTGAGCCTCAACTGTAACATTACATTTGGCCATGAAACTGAGATCTTACTGGATGACTTACTCTTAGACCTAGAATCGATCCCAAACAAACTGACATGGTTTTATTACAGTATGTTGGTGTTTCTGAACTAGCGGTTGTCTGAGACATGCTCTAAAGTAAAAAACTTTTTAAATTTAATCCAGAAAAAGCCAACTCACTGCACTGAGTTTTATTATCTGTATGATATGACAAGACTATCCTTTGTTCAGCTACATACAACTTTTGCCCCACTTTAGCAGACAGACTGTTGCTGATTGTCTAAATAGATACCGCCACAGCACGGCTATAAACACTACCAATAAAGGCAGTGTGGTCCAAGCAAACCCCTTGGAAGCTTTCACTGTAAACGGTCATCCTAAAGCCCTGAAGATTAATTAAACTGATTTCCAACTCCTTGTCAAATCTGTTTTTCACAGCATATCAGGTCTGGTAGGAGAACTGGATATGGGCCCCTGTATGATGACATCTTAAAGCTGTTGGGTTTGGGCCATCCTTTGCTGTCCTGTGCAGCTGTTAGAGATGGGGTGTGTGTGTCAGGGGTCTGATAATAGTTTCCAAATGCACACATGTTTATTGCACTGCAGTTTTCCAAACTGATGGTTAGCCTGTGAAGTTGGCTGAGTTTTAGGTACTTTTATGCTCAGAAATTGAAGCTGATCCATCTAGACTGTAATTATCTAACAAAAGCTATTCCTGTAGCAGTTTATTTCTCCTCTCATTCATTAATCAATATCTGTCTTGATCTCACTAATCACTGCTATCCTAATTTCTGCAGACCAGTGACTTGGATAATGTTCCAGAGGAAGTTGTGGCCCACAGCAGTAGGCAAGAGCTGTCAAGAAAACACAGCGATGATGGTTAGTATCTGTTGCAGAACCATATGTGGATCTTGATTAAAGCCATGCAGTGACATATAGCCAGAATGCACTGCTCTTATTCTTCCTACTAAATAGTCTAAGAAGGTTGCAACATTAAATATTTCTCCCCATAAAACATCAAAAAAGGCTTATCTCAATTTTCCACTGAGCTGAAGTCATTCTTTTGCTGTGTTTGCTCACTTTGAGACCTTTGTGTTGCCTACAATGTTTGCCACTCTTGAGTCAGTGATAGCGGGGGTGTTACAGTGGCACAGTGGACAATAGTTGGTCTAGTAACAAAACACTTAAACTCTGAAACACTCAGTGTGGATAGCGGTTTCAAAGCAAACAGAATGCACAAATGTTTCTGAAATGTGGTTGCAATGCTGCTGAAATAGTTCCACAAAAAAGCTGCACAAACTCCATACATTTTATGCATTTATGGTTTAAAAAGTGTTCAAATGTAATGAAGTGCATTTATATCAATCAACCTTTTTATAAAAAGAAGCTTGTTTGACAATTTAGTTTGACAATTAAGGCAGTTTTGGGTTTTTGTATCTTGCAAAAATCCTTCTAAAACAAATCAAGCCTAAGGGGAGACATATTTGTCCTCTTAGACAACATTTTTTAATGAACCTTTTTGAAGTCTTAAATTATCCAGAAATTCAGGCTGAGTATGTTACATCTCACCCTTCCCTTGCGTGATGTTAATGTTTGTAGTTTTCCCATCATATGCTCTAGATTCAGGTTACAAAACAAGAATAGATGAGCTCTGTTAAACTTGACTTGGTCTTTATTCGTGCCTTGAGATGAGTTAGTTGTGAATTGGTGCCGTACTAATGAAGCTAAATTAAACTGAAATGGAAGTGTGGTGTGGGAAAGAAAAACACATGAAATGATTGAGCTGACAAAGAATGTCCCTCTTGTGAAATTTGCTGCTCTCATCCATGTCCTCCAATGACACCTTGTGATTTCTGTGATCTTTTCAGTGCCTCTCAAAAAACAAAAATGAATCTGTTTTCTCTGTTTTCTGGTAAGGTTCAAGGAATATAAAATGTGTTAGGGTTTCATTATATTGGCTAAAGAGAGTCAAATTAACTGTTAATGAGTAAGACTCATTAATAGATTTATTAAGACTGTGTTGATACTATCGTTGTTTTAATATGCTGATATTTTATTTTTGTTTGTTTGCTTGTTTTTACAGTTTTTACAGTCATTGAAAATGGAACTGAGCATTTCTACCTGCCTGAGAGAAAAACTGAGGATTTACTGGTGAGAAACTGTTGCTGTTTTTATTTTTTTTATTTATTTCAAATGGCAGTGAACTAATTGTGAGGCAAAAAGTGTTTTTTCTTTCTTGGTCTAGCTCTTTAGCTGGAAGATGTCCTTAAACCACGTCAGCTGTCACTTTAGGTTAAAACACAAACATTGTGCTTCCACTTTCATCTATGTAAAATATAGCAAAGTGATGAAATTGTAAGTATGCTAAAGAACATAAACTAATTTAATGTTTCTGAGGACCTGAAGGGAAGACATTCTGTTGAAAAGCATTTCCATTTTATGTTTTTTCCCTTCAATTTTTTACAGTGTTGGTCATTCAGCAACATGTATTATTTGCCCTGTTTGCACTGAAAAATTCTGAGAGCCGACTTTGTCCGCTGACCAGTGCTTGAACTCTGCATGGTCAGTCTGAGAACTGATACCAAGCCAGCCTGCTCTGCTCCCATTAAGCATCCTCCTCCTCCCCCCCCATTGCCTCTGCTAAATTTCCCAGGATTTTGGGAGAAAACTCTGTTCTCTTCTTACTATAACAAATCAAACCCGAGCTGACATGGCTGCTGGCCTGCACTGAGACTGAGGAGCCTTGACCTTAGTGTTTGGATCAGCTCTGGAGTTTGCGTTGCTGTAGTTCTCTAATGCAATGTGGAAGATGCAAAAATCATCCCAAAGAAAGAAAAAGGTCAAATCTCCACAAGTGTCTTATCACCTCCTGCAGAACAGTCATGAATTTTTTATGGGCAGGTTTCGTGAGTGCTCTTTCCTCTTTATCTTCAGGATGGGAGTACTCTCTGTATCAGTGTTCTGTTTCTCTTTTCAGCCATCTGTCCTGTTTACTTTTATAATTCAACATGTTTATCTTTGTTGTCAACAATAGTAAAAGACCACAGATACTTGTACATACACAAAAATAAACAAATAACCATACAAGGCAACCGCACTCACATGCACACATATACACCTATCCTCTGCAAAGCAATCTAACAGTCCACTCATCCATTTCAAGGAAGAGGTCTGAAATGCATTGTGCAGCGTTTTCAGGCTGGAGCAAGCACAGCTGGCAGCAGGCAGTTTGTCTGTCAGATGACAGGTCCATTAGCTCAGGCTGGCGGACAGACAGATGGAGGCTCTGCAGGGTAATGAGCAGAGAAAAATGCTCCGACTCTTTCTTCACCAGTGAAGAAGCCTCCATGTGCACATAAGAATCGCCATCTGCTTACACTTTTCACAGTTAGTGTTAAACAATCTGATGCTGTAATTTTGTTTATGCAAGTTTGACTTGGTTCGACAGTTTTTCTGTTCTTCAATGGCGACCTCTTTTCGTTCCAAACTTTGCCTCTATTGTTTCTAGAAGCAATCTATCATTCCCAGACAAAATCACAGTCCCCAAAAGAGCCCCCAATCAATATTTTTATATTAACACTTCATCAAATGTGTGAAACTATTGATATTTCTCTCAGGAGACCAAAAGAACAGGATGAACACTGGGCTTTCAGTCAGTTGACATACAAATCCAGATTAATTGAATTGTTGCTCTGTAATGTCCAAACAAGTAACTGTTGCTTTTTTCATGTCAGCTGCACAAATGAATACATAGCAGTTTTTATTAATATTCTAATGAATGCCCATAAATTTTACACTCTTGACTTTTAAAGGAACCTTTTTCTTTTTCTAACTCTCTCTTCATTACACTGTCCCTCACGCTGAAGGCTTCTCAGAGGAAGGGTTATTATCTTGGCTGTCCTCTGTTCCAGGCAGCAGCCACAACATCAGGTGCCCCTTGAGGCCAGTGAGCAGCTCTTAGTTAGCTGTAATGGATCACCACCGCCTAATGTTGTTGTTTTCACCCAGAGGCTGTAAAAGCAGTTTGCCTTGTGGCCGCATTTAACTCAGTTCATCCATCAGCTTGATTACCAGTCCTTGTCGGTGACACTTGGATAGCCATTTCCCTTAATTGTAGAGGCACAAAGATCGAGAACTCTCTTGATGTCCAACCAAATAGACATTATTATCATAAAAAAACTATTTCCTCCCTGTTACCAAGCAGGAAAAAGTTTCATTTGGATGATTTTCAAGGACACAGCAGGCAGAATTCAGACTCAGGATCCTGGGTGATGAAACAGGAAGCAGCACCCATCAGTTTTCTCAACTGATGTGAAGAGCGCCAAGGTGGCAGCATACCATATTTCCCAGTTAATTCTGCTGACACATCTTTGAGAACTTCCTCTCCACTTACACTACCAAATCCTGTTTTCACTTCATAGAAACCTGATCCTGTCTCTCCCACTCATGTTGTTGTTTACGATGGATTTCAAGGAACAGATTGCAGAGCAACTTGGACAGCACCTCAGTCTTTCAGTGTGCTGTAAACATAGGCCTCTTCTCCTAATGCAAATGTTAAGAGATTATTTTATGTCTGGACAGCAAAAAAACAACAGCAAACACTATGAATGAGTGTTAACATGTTTATGTCTCATCTAGATGGAGCAGAGCCAGCTTCAGAAAGACATGCTCAAACTCAACACCTATGTGGCCTTGTACAGTTTCACCGCCCAAGAGAGCCATGACCTGGAGATAAGGTTTGCTCTCCGTCTTTCTCTCTCTCACACACACACCAGTACTGCTCAGTGCAACACCTTACCAGGACTGCAGATGAAATATTGATGGCTGATTAACTCTGATGTGCCTACAATGATTTTTCTTTTTGTTCAAAATAAGAAGTAAACAAAGACCCTGAAGTTCACATGCTGCAATCTCCCGTCGCCTGTGAGCATGAGTCAGGCTCACTGTGACATTTTATATATTAACACTTTTTGAACAAGGTAGATTTAATTTATTTTGTGATCAAATGATGTGTTTCAGTTCCTAAATACTTCAGTTGCACTTTTTAATGATGGTCATTCATTTTCATTATTGACAGGACCAAATCAAGCTATGTATTCTTTTTTTTTCCCTTTTTTTATTTACAATATATTCACAATATTACAATTATTTGCATCAGCCTGCCATGAAAACTGAGCCATGTTGCTTGTAGTTAGGACTATGAATAATTGATTAAAAATGCAACAGTCAATGGAATTAAACTGTGTTTTAAGCACAAAAAATCACACATTTACAGTTTATGTTAATACTAAAGGTGCCTTCTAATTAGTGTCTTTTCTGTGCTTGATCTTATATAACTACGTGAGTCACAGCAGCACACGTTACTATAAGTAAAAACAGATTTACAAAAGAAACCAATTAGTGGCCTCCTTTTAAGTAATGCTCCTCAAAGATTTAGAGCTTTGAAGTGGCCTCATTAATGGTACCTGATGTGGCTGCCTATTAATATCTAATCAGTCTTGTGTCTTCTTAGATTTATCCTGTGAGAGATGGATGAGTTTTATCTATTTATAGCTCCCACGAGGCTGTGACACTGTGCCAGTGACTAAGATGGGACATAACGTTTTTTAAATCAAGCACTAATTTGATTTATAGTGTTTAAAATGATGAACCATTCACATTTTTCAGCCCAGCACAAAAGTAGATACCTGCATTATTTAGAAAGTCTAGATTAAAGAGGTCAGAAACATGTGTTGCTGCCTTGTTTTTATTTAAACAGTTATTTCAAATCACTCTTATTTTCAATTTTAAAATAATATTTTAGATTTAAATCTAAAATTAGATCTAAAATAAAGATTTTAAGATGCAGATTTTTTAAATTTATTCCTTTAATTTTGATGAATGTTACTTAAATAGGTATACTGACTTCAGGTTGCTCTCATTGGGTGTTATACAAGTGGTTTGGAAGCACACATTTAAATTTATAAATCCACATTTACCAAATTTAAAACAAACATTTTAGTTACATTCTAGATGCAAACCAGAAAATCTGTTTTCTATTATAGAAACACACTGACCACTCACCATGATCACTAAAAGATGAAAAACTGCCTCTAAAGTCATTTGGCTGAGAAATGATATATTTACCTTCACTATTTAAAAACAGATGGTGGTTGTCAGTCTGCTGAAAAAGTTTCACATCCTTCCTGTCATGGCAGCTCTTCACACTGAACAATAGACAAAAAAAGTAACAAAAAAGAGAAAGTGAGAAGTAAAGTGACATAATTTTGGAGTCTTAATCACCTCTTTGTTGACATTAAATAGGAAGAATATATATAAAAGTCTTTGAAAGCTTGACCAAATTACACTTCAGAAAAAGTTAAAGTTACAGCAAGACTACACAACGGGAAAACATAGTTGGGCTAAAAAAGAAGCTGAAACTACTTTGTTAGACAATGATTTGATGAAATCGCTGTGTGAGTGCTGAGCAACACCTGCTCGGTGGGTCTGCATCAGTGTACACCCACTGTGCATCATAGGTGGAGTCTGCACAATATATAAAAGTGTCAGCACATATGCTGAATGCACTGCTCAGTTCAACCATACCTCAGCCATATGGCTGATAAAACAACAGCTCTGGCTTTGATGCCAGGCAACAGTAAATTCTCAGATTCATTCGTAAACTCACAGATCTGGTTATTGTGTTGCATGCCAGGCTGCACATTAGCCGCACATGCTACTGCTGGTGTCTTTTTTTTCTGTGCTTTGTTAACTTGTCGCGATAGAATAAAGACTCACAATGCTTTCTTTTTTTATTTTTCATGTGGCACACTCCTACTATGCCAGTTTTAGCCAAATTAATACCAACTGCAAAAATATAAATAAAATCATCTTCTAAAGACTCCGGTTTTTTCTTGGCTTCAGTAGTTTAGTAGTAATTTCAATACTTAAATGACTACGCAAATATGAATGTAGCTGAACTTTAAAAAAGTTATTGCACAATCAGTTTACGCAACAGTTGATGGTTTATGGTTTTCTAACCAGTGCTGCTGGCAGATAGGAAGTGGTTTTGGCCACAGTTGGTGCATTTGTTTATCAGGCTATGAATGCTGTTGTTTCATCTATAACTAATAAAAATGACCTCATTTGATACCTCTTTGTTCTTAACATGAGTCATGTAGGTTGTTTCTCTTTGCAGAAAGGTGTTAATGGCCTATTAAACCAGCATGTTTAGAAGCTCAGGTGTAAAATATTGTAGAATAACTTCAATATAGTATTTTATGCCAGCAGACAATGATTTTGCTTATGTAATTTATAGTAGATACATAGCATATCTGTCTTACTATCTCAAGACTTCTTATGGTCTGAAGCTCAGGGTCTAGATGTTATTTCCTACCATAACCCTGATTGATTGGACATCATGTTCAACATGCTTTAAAACAGGCCCTCAGGAAAGAACAGTCCTTCAGTCTAAGTGGCAATTTGTTTCTGGTTCTCAGTGAAATCTCCTGAGGATTTAGGGATAAGATATTGGACTTGTGCACACACATACACACCCAGAGACGGTCATGCGGCTTTCCTCTTTCTTCAAGGAAAACTTCAATCCTCAGACTTAATTTGAAATTCATTGACTTCTTCTCTAAGATTCCCATCAACACCTTCCAATGTTCTTTTATGAAAGCTTACATCCAAGTTTCTCTACTCACGACAGATGAATTAATAAATCAAACAATAACACATGAAGCAAAAAAAAGAGAAAAAAAATTAATACCTAATCAAAAAGTTTCATTATTTCAATTCATAGTGAAAAACTATAATGCTGATGTGTTTCTGTTATTTCCACAGACTGATTATATGATCACCTTCCACTATGTGATGATTGTACTGATGACTTCAACAGCATTTTAAAAATAGTACATTTGGAAAACTTTATTTTAGTATTTGGAAGCTTATAGAGTACATTCTTGCTCTTCTTCTGGGAAACAAGTTTTAAGATATTTCACATGTAATTTAAATGTGAGCGCACCTTCTCTCTGCTTGACTACAGTACACAGAGCATATTCCTCAATTGGGAAAGCAACTTCTTCTTTAGAGGTTTATAGCATCTTAATGATGGTACTTCACCCTTCAATGTCCTGGTTGAAGCTGCCACTTGCACCATTTGCTGTAATAGTAGCGGCAGATTTATTTTTTTAAAAATGAGATGTCTGCTGTTGCTGTATTATTTTATCACCATGGGGAGAGATTTATAGGGAGCCTCTCTGCTGCTTTTATTTGTCCACGCTGATCAAAGACAATCATTTTCTTGTGCAATACTGCTTCTGTTTTATGTATATTATGTTCTTATTTACAGAGCAGGAGACAGGATCTTGTTGGCTGATGACTCTAACGATGACTGGTGGAAGGTAGGTATGAAAGCGACACACTGCACCATTGTTATATCTCCAAATTGTTGCTCTGTTAGTTTGCATATTTCTCTGTTTTTCTCAGAAATCCCCAAACCTTAAAAACATTTTTAAATTATAGGAAGTGAAGCAGCAAACTATGGGAGCAAGGTGCCAACTCAGGACACAAATGCATGACAGATGAATTAGAGAAACAAAGGGCAGAGCAATGACTGCTTCAGAGGCAGTGTGTTACCACTAGACCATGAAAAAACTCATCATACTTTTTAACACTTTTGTCCAGGCTGTCGATAAACAAAGACATCTGGCCAGTTTGGGCTTTAAAAAATAGACACCAAGTTGAGACAAACTTTACCACCTCATGTAACACCTCAGTGCATCTTTATGAACATTTTATAGGTGTAAATGCAGCAACAAAGGCTCTGATCATTCATACACTGGGATAATGATCCTCTTAAACCTGTTCTCTTCATTTTACATGTTTGATGAAGTCTTTTCTTGTCTTTCAGGGGGTAATTGATGACAGGATTGGTTTCTTCCCAGCAACCTTTGCTCATCAGCTGCGGCCCGGAGATCAAGTCTTCAGATGTCACAGGACGTTCATTGGCTGCAAGGAGCAAGGCCAGATCACCCTGAAAGAAGGACAGGTACCCAGGCTCATTTATCCAACATAAGAAGGATGATGACGAGTGAATGCTTTATGCTTCAGTCAGGGTAGGTGTAATATCTGAGTGGATTCAGGCAGCCATACGTGATCTGGTTTTACATCCCAGCTATTGGGAGAAAAAATGCCATCCTCTTTTCCAGCACAGCTGCTTGTTAATTACTGGAGCTTCATGCTTTTGCAGTTGTCAGCACTCACCCTCTATTAGTTTGTTTGGATCGGCTGCAGTGTAATTACCCGTGGGTATCTTTTTGAAAAGCGTTCAGATTTGGTGAGAGGTTTTCCTGGACTTTCAGTGCTTGTTGTTCAGATTAACTGTGGAGCTTTAAAGCCAGAGAGACAGAATACATGAAAGATTAATCTAGTCTTTAGCATAAGTGGTCAGACCACATATTAGTAGGGTTAAACCAAAGAGCATCAACACGATTTGGCAAAGCAAAACTCATGCTCTCATTACCACTGCCTCTAATTCATGGTCACACCTCGCCCATCAGAGCACATCAGCTTCACTTTATTCAGCAATTATTCAGCTACGTCCTGTTGCTCTCTCGCACTAGTCCCTTGCAGCCACTTTTTGAGTGACAAGCTCCACTGAACTTCACAGACAATCATTTTGAGAAAATACTATTAAATTAACATTTTTACTCAGAACCAGCCCCCCTGTTTCCCACAATGCTGTCCAGGACATGTTGGGGTTCTGAGGAGGTCTAAAGTAAGAACCCCCAGCAGAGATGAAACCGCCAAAAACATGATAAATCTGTGGCCTGTTGACTCTCTTTTCCTGTCGCCAGACCAAGGGGAAAATGTGCTCTGACCCATTGAGAAGGTCAGGGAGTAAAGTATGTGTCTTTCCTGCTGATGAAAATACCACATTTACAACTTCAAACACCATGTAGACCCACTTTTAGTCTGTTGAGGATGAGTATTCATTTTAAAGTTGTATCTATCTGTCACATAACAAGAATAATCATAACCACAAATTAACAATCTTATCTCAGTATGCAGCAATATTTGTCAGAGATTAGAACAGAAAATAATAGTAGCTGAGTACAACATGTAAAACAGAAATAAAGAAAACGTTGGAACAACAAGTGGAAAAAATGATTGCTTATTTATGAATTATTAAAAATTTCAGATCAGGAATCCAAATTATGAAAAAATGTAATATGTCCTAATAGAGAATATTTTAAATCTTGCAGCTGCAAACAGTTGTTTTCTCTGTGAAGACATAGTTGGTTTAAACAGAACGAGCAGCCTTTATCTTGCTCACAAGATCACTGTCGTTATTCTCCAGGATGGCCACATATGCGCATTTATGTGCAGGAGTGTCTTTCACTCCTACAGACTGAATAAAGTTTTCATTCAGTCTCAGTCCATTTAATTTGATTTTTGCTGAGATATAAGGATGAGGATAACATGCATCAGGTCCTTAGGTATGTCTTCTGTACAGGTACAGGTACACAAAAACCTTTGTGTATGCAACTGCAGCTATTTGAATTGGTGAAGTTAAGATATCAGTGAAATGTAGAAATTCAGTGGCTTTATTCATGTTTTTTTTTTTTTTTGCATATATATAACCACAGAAGTAACTGGACAAACCACACACCATTAAATCATCTTCCATTCTGTATAGCGATTTTTCCCAGGCAGTTACAGGTTATTTCAGCTATCTCAGGTGTTTGAGCTGCCACGTGCCAAATTTGAACACTTGGAATGAACTTGAGACAAAGAAAAAACAAAGACATGAGCCACACCTGACCATTAATCAGCTAGTCAATGAGCTTACTTGTTTTTTGTTTTGTTTTTTAGCTACAGAATTTTGGTAGATTTTGTCAGTGACATGCACCCTGATAATGGCTAATTTGGCATCGGTCTTGCATCCTATCTGTACTCTGAGCTCTCTCCAGCCAGCAAAAAACAGTCTGATGTTGACTTTTGTCTTATCTCTCCCTCTGTGCCTTCTCTCTTTTGTTTCCTCCCATCCTCTGATAATGTCGTCTTGTGTTTCTATGCTGAATTAACCATGGTACGTATTCAAAGCCAGTGTGTTGATGTCCAGTTACTAGCGTGTGGCATGGTAAACTCAGCTGTAACATGGCAAAACCTCCCGAAAGCTAAAGATGTAAAGTGTGGTTTCTTTGCCTCGGGACACTGCTCGGCAACAATGCCTCCAGGAATATGTAATAAATGTCACTGTACCATCAAAACAAGTCAGAAACTCATATTTAACGGTCAGAAAGTTACACAATGGTTGGGATGAGAATCAGCACCTCCAAATCTGAGACAATGGTCCTCAGCTGGATAACGGTCAGGAATGAGGTCCTGCCCCAAGTGGAGGAGTTCAAATATCTCGGGTCTTGTTCACCAGTAAGGGAACGATGGAGCAGGAAATCAACAGGCGGATCGGTGTAGTGTCTGGGGTAATGCAGGCTCTGCATCAGTCTGCTGTGGCAGTCTGCAGTTGTTATACTTTCCTTCTCTCACCTATGGTCACAAGCTGTGGGTAGTGACTAAAAGAACGAGATGGTGAATACAAGCAGCCAAAATAAGCTTCCTCCGCAGGGTGGCCAGACTCTCCCTTAGAGACAGGGTGAGAAGCTCGATCATCTGGGAAGGGCTCAGAGTAGAGTTGCTGCTCCTTCGCGTCGAGAAGAGCCAGATAAAGTGGCTCAGGCATCTGGTTATGATGTCTCCTGGACGCCTCCCTGTCGAGGTGTTCCGAGCACATTCCACTGAAAGGACATCCCACTGAAGACCAAGGACACCCTGGAGGGACTACATCTCTCGGCTGGCCTGGGAATATCTCAGGATTCTCCCAGACGAGCTGGCAAAGCAGCTGCCCCGGCGAACTGACCCCAGATAAGTGGCAGGAAAATGGCTGGATGGAAGTTACATTGTGCTACTTTAAGTCATCTTGGCTTTTTGATTATAAAACCACTATTGTGGAAGAAACCTGACCATACTTCAAGGTCTCAAGAACAGAACACACATTAATCTTTTTTTTTTTTTTTATTATTTTATAATTTTGCCAGCTGCTTGAGGATGGCCTGACTTTTTTTTTTTCTTTTGCTTTCAGATCTGTGTTAGCAGTGAGAGTGAGCGCGGTGGCTTCATCAAAGTAGCAAGTGGAAAGAAGAGAGGCTTTGTGCCCTGTGATGTCCTGGAAATTATCTGAGATGACGGTCGGAAATGAAGACGGAAAATGAGGGAGGCGAGCTCAGCCACAAGGAGGTGAGAGGAGAAGGAACTGGATGCAAGTAAAGGAGTTCATGTCGTCAGAGACTGGAGTTTGAACTTAAACAAGCGGCAAAGGTTTTGTCACCAAAGACGCCGCTTTGTTACAAGTCAGTCTCCCTCCCTTTTGGTAGCTTACAGACAAAAACATTGAGACAACAAACTGCTGATTGTTTGCAAGGAGACAGGGGATCACTGTGTCACTGATTTTATTTAATTTATGAAGCTTGTTTATGTTCTTTGTTTCCCCTTGTCCTCATAGCCTAATTTGTCTACAAACTGTTTCCTTTTAGAAAGGGCTGCCAACTGGCTTTAAATGTTAAAAAAAAAAAAAGGAACAAACATTCATTCAAACAAATATTTGTCAAGCTTTTAGTTTTAAAATTCTTCCAACAGATAGTTGGTTTCTTATGTTTGTACATGTATGTTCCATGAAAATGTTGAACTAATGTACACTAGTCAACAACCGCTGCTGTAGTTTCTGTCATTCTGGATGGTAAAATCTGCTAACATCAGAGGGTTATGAAAGCTGTATTAATAAATAAGTCAAAGAATAATGTAAAAACTTCTCATTTACTCCAAAATTCTGTCAAAGGAAGATATTTGAGGTTCCATGAAAGAAAAATAAACGGTTTCTATGTGTTTCTCATAAAACAGGTGAAACACAGTTCAGGTGCAAAAGGGAGATGCAGCAGTTTTTTGTTGTAACAAAAGAGACTTTCCAAATCCTCTGTGGTCCCATAAAAACATTTTCATCACACTTCACTGATTCACTGACTTAATCAAGATACAGCAGGTTGTTATCATCAATAAAATCATACCTACAATATTAATATATATTTGTCTCATTATTTACCCAGTGTAACATTTTGTATTGCCTCCAAGCTGCTAAATTTACCTCTCAAGTCTTGTCTTGAACATATTTTCTCATTGATTTCTTCTGTTTTGTTTGTCTTTCTTTAGATATTTAAGCTGCAGCCACAATCTAATCAGAGCTGAATTTGGTTTTGATTGATTCAATAGTTGCTGTTTGTTCGGCCGGCTGGGTTTGGCCTGTCAACTTCTAAGAAACATGATGCATTTCCAGTTACTTTGAAATTTGAATGTCATCAGTTTTTCTTCTGCGGTTTTTTTTCTTTCTCAGCTCAGCACTTCTTCAGATTCTAGTGAAGTTCATTTAAGTGTTGCAGTGTAGTATTCTTAGAATATCTGTTAAAGGTTGCTCTACACTGAAAATTGACTTTATTAACTGCTCAGATATGCTTTATTGAACATAATGTATGAACAAGATTTAAATGTTGTTTTTATCACAATAATAAAATGTGTCTTATAATTATTGTTGCATTACCTTTTTTTTGTTTTTTGGCTTCTTTGTTAAACAACAATTATCAAACCTTGTATGAAGTGACCATCTCCTAACATTTGCTCAAATATTTGTCTGAAAGCAGTATTTGTTGATTTAGTTTTGGCCAACCTGGGTCTTTTGGAGTTCAAAACCTTTGAAGTCATATCATATTTTCTCCGCCCACAGAGACCTTGCTCAGATTCAATGATTATAACATAATGTTTAACAGCATATAAGCCCACTTCAGTCGTATAGCTGACACAAACACAAGGCTGGAAGGTGACTCTATTGAATATGTTTTATTCCAGTCTGTGCACTGAAAAGCAGGCAATGAATAATACAAAAAACCTTAATTGCTTTTACAGATCATGGCTGTTTTAAAGTGAAACCTCCTCTCGCTGGCTAACATTTTCTCCACCACTTGTCATCACTTCTAGTTAAATAAGTATTCAGCTGTTGTAGCCCAAAGTATTCTACACTAAGCAGACAAAAAGGACCTGGCATGATAAGGGTATGATAAGGTTCTGTGCCTCATATATGTCGTAGTCTTTGAGTTCAACTTCAACTTTATCCAAATGAAATAACTTTTCATATATCTGTGATCAGCTTCTTCTTGTTGTTTTCATGTGATATTGTACTCATCACCACCTTTATAGCTTACAAAATGAGATTCATAAAATCAGTACATTTAAATTCCCTTTAAAAAATGTAAAATATACATTTTACACTACTGTTCAAAAGTTTGGGGTCACTTCCCTATTGAATCCCATGGCAAAGTGACCCCAAACTTTTGAACATTAGTGTATATTTCTGTTATATTTATTTGTATTGTAGCAACATATGTTGTCATTTTTCAGGAAAGGTATTTCTTTTTAGCAAGACAATGCAAAGCTCTGTAGTAGAAGAATCTGGGAGTTAAACTGGTCAGCATCCAGTCCAGACTGGTTTCTCACTGAAAAAATCTATTACTGTGAGTTAATAGTAAAAGATGTGTATAAACAGTATGACATTTGCCAGTTTTGAAAGTCAGTTCTAAACACTTTATTTCTTGTCATCACGCTGAAGTTCATCTGGTAAAAAGCTTAAAGTGAGTCAGGGTTTTTTTTTTCAGACTATTAGCACCTTCAGCTTGTTTATTCAGCAGAAGCAACAAACAGATGATGCATCGATATCGACGCATTGTGGCAAAGACCACAATTTCCACCCAGCATTGCTTTTCACACATTGCAAAAACTTGTGAGTTCCTATTATTTGACAAGCTAGCTGTTGTAGAGGTTCATAGGAGCGATATTCTCACTCAGAAATTATTGTTTGGTAATAAAAACATCTTTGGTATTCCTAAAACAAAAGTATAACAGAACACTCTTAAGAAGTTGACATTCTGAATCCAACAAGAGTTATTAAAAAAGCTGAAACTATAGCATTTCTCAGTTTTAGTATTTAATCTGTTTTCTTACAACTTCCTTGCTGTTTTTGAAGAAGAGTTTTAACATACAGAGATGACCTAAAAAAACACACAGCACCCATTGTTAGGTGGTGACAGCAACAGTTCAAGCACAGCTTGACAAGGTGGTGCTCAAGAGCAAGGAACTGACTTTCTTCACTGTTTAAAAAGAGTGGGGAAAGTAGCACATGACTTGAAAATAATATATTCTCAATTTCATTCTTAAACTAGTTAAAATTTTTGTTTTTTCTGTTTGTTTTATTAAAATCCAACAAAGTCAGAACTTAATGATTATGATGTACAGTAAATCACATGTTACCTATATATTGCATGGATGAGTATATAGCAGGGGTTTATATATATAATAAGAGTTTTTGTAGTAATATGATGATTTAAGAAAACTAATATTCTATGAGGACTTTAATCATACATCTGTGGTGTCCAATCTGACATAAATACCAAATAACAGCATAGTGAAGTTTTAAAATATTCTTTGTTGGCTTTAAAAGATTTGTTCACCACCTGTAAATCAGAAGGAAGAGTGTTCAAAAATCCACATTTTTAAAAGAAGGCAAAAATACCAGAGTTTGAGTAGAATTGACAATTCTTTGTTAAGCCAGTAATAAGAAAACAATACATATCTTCTCGAGAAGGAGGCCTGTTAGCTTAGCTTCTGATCACTAATACACAAAGTGTCGGGACCCTTCGGTTCAGCCAAAAGACCCGCCTAACTAAATTATCCTCCTCATTTATAGTGATACAAAGCATTGTGGCTATGTGCGTGCATGTGGTGAGCCTTCATGTGAATGTGTATTTTGCAAGGTGGTCCATCCTTCTTCCGGGAATTTGATTCCTCCAGGTCCTTCGTCTGGGGTGCGTCAGAGCTGAAAAGAAAAAGATACTATGCTCTGCTTCACTATCTTTTTCTGCCCTTCTACTGACTCCCTTGTACTTTTTCTCACAATATTCACACAAAGGTCATTCTTTTTAATAATTTCTGAGTTACTGGGAAATTCCGTTCTGCTAGGAGTGAATAGATAAGCAAAGAGATACAAAAATATTTACGATTTACTCCCTAGTGGCCATCTAGAACATTGTCAAGGCCGCTAATTGTCAGCTGTTTTCTCAGTATTGAACTCAGTAACCTTATATGAGTTTATGTGAATACACTATCTGTAACCTGCAAAGCAATGATGACAATTAAGCTGTAGTTCTATTAAAAGCAAAGCCTAATGCACGTTACTAAAATCTAAGGATAAAATGTAAATGAATAAGAATGCTTAAATGAGTAAATGAATAATAAATGAGTAAATGAATCAAAATGCTTATAAAATATTTGCAACAATAGCTATCTCAACGACTTTCACAAGCATCTGTAAATGAACCTGTGAGCAAAATAAACACAATGACTAATGTGTGAAGGGGTGAACGTCACCACTTTAACTGATGAAGCCACTGATATTACTTTAATCTAAAAAGGGCTCATGTGTAAGCAAAGGGCATTAAGCTAGATTGAATTGTTTTTGTTAAAAGTGCAATGTGTAAGAATTACTGATAACTTGTGGTAAAGATTGGAAAAAGCAATGACTTTCCAAGCACAGCTGTAAATGGACGGTGGCTGTCAGTGGCCAAACCTCTTCCAGACATAAACACGTTTTCATAGGTGCAGTGATGACTGAACATCAGGTAATTACTTTACAACTGTCCACATGTGTATTGTTTTCTGTGCTTTTTGACATGTAGCTTATTCCATTTGGTGCCCAATCACCTATCGAAGCTTGTGCTGCAGGTTCAGAGTGTTCTCACCTCACACAGAGTTGTTTGTCCATTCAGAGACACCATAGTGAAAATGTGGGCACAAATATGGCAGCTGCTATGTGTGTTAACCCATGGTTAGTAGATAGATAAATGGCTCATTCTAAAAGCATAAAAACATAACAGCTATTTTCGAAAGTGATTAGATACCAATGGAAACAATAGCTTAATTGACTTTTGATTTAGTTACACACTGCACCTCTAATTTTATAACTTGCAGTGTGTTAAAAAAGGGCCTAAAAATCTTACTTTACTGTCATCTATGAAGAACATAGCACAGAAGCTTAATCAGCTTAAAGATGAAGTCACTTATGGAAAAACAATGTGATATACTTAACTATAGTTTTATATTATTGAATATAATTAATTATTATAGGTGATTAATTGTATATTGAGCCATGTTCTCTAAATGTATGCTGCATTTTTAGCAGTTGAACATTCAAAAAGAAAATGAAGAACATTCAGGTAGATATTTCTATATTAACTGCACTTTAATGTATTTATAAAAATAGTATTGAATATTGTACTCATAATATTTTTATTTCACATAGCTAATTTGACATTTGGCACATTATCAAAACTGACTTCAACAAAAGGAAAATTTCAAACACTGGATTTTTTTCTTTTGCAGTTCATTGTATGTGTGAAAGAGTCCACAACACTTTTAAATATGGTTGTTGTGGGTGTGAACTGCAGCACAAAGACATAACTGCTAGATTAAATTGCCAGAATGATGACTTAAATAACACGTGGACAAGGCATCTATGAGAGTTTAAATGTCTCTGTATATTTCATTCATCAGGGTGAAGATTTGGAGAGATACCAAGTCAGCCAATTAAATAAACTGTAGTATTTTTCAAGGTTCTTGTGCTTTTATTGGACTGACTTCATTTTATTGCTTACAGGAGCAAAAAAATATTCCAAGTACACCATGTCCTCTAGAAAATCAGGACAATTAACAGCTAAAAAAACTGCTCAATGTCTCAACAATATTCACACAAGGAGCCTATTTAGGCAATGTCAAGTCCCATTTAATCATGGTATTTGCAGAAAAGGCTAACACTTCTAAAACAAAAATAATAAAAATAAATAAATCAGTTCTCTGGCATTATGTATCAAGATACAAATCTGATTTGTCATCTCATCAAAATAACATCAGATTAAATTAACACATTACACCGAGTCATTGTTTTTTTCTTACAAAAACTAAGATAAAATGCAAACGCAGGGCATGAAAAACTAAATACACCCTTACTGCTTCAAATTAGGAGGACAAGAAACCACCAGCAGCTGTCAACCAAGTGTATTTGAGCAAGTGATCGTCAAGTGTGTGTACACCTATATAGAAGGAAAAGTTTGTTAGTTGTACAAGTACAATACTTGAGTAAAAAGTGTGTATTGAAAGAATGCCAAGGAGAAAAGAGATCAGCACTGATCTTAAAGAAGCAAATGTTCCTACCCACCAATCTATAAGTGTTCTATAAGGCAAATTTCCTCGTTCAGTCCTCGTTCTGCAGCGATCAAGATTACTGAGATTCAAGACAGTCAGTCTTCCTAAAAGTGGTGATTATATGCAAATTTAAAATGCTGTGTTTCACTTTTTCAAGCAGCATCACATTTGTGGTGAATAAAGTGCCGATATGTTCAGTTCAGATGTAAACTGACCAAGCCATACAGCATACGAAGTCACAAAAGCAGAGGTTGAAAACAGTTAGGGTGAAAGGACAATGACCGTGAGTCATGCCATCATCATCATCATCACTTTTCTCCATGAGTAAGACAGAATTCATTTTTGACCCTTCTGTCTCCATCCATTCTCTACACTTCTATCCAGCCACTCATTTTCTGAAAATGTTTTAACCCATTCTTTGGTTTTAGCTGCTTTTGAGTCACGGAACTGTCCGGAGGTCCAAAATTAACTATAGAGAAAGAGAGGTTTCCACTTCAGATTAAACCTTTTAAGAGAAGAGTCCACAATGAAGAGGAGGTGGGAATGACACACACACACACACATATATATATATATATATATATTCATTCATTTTCTGTATCGCATCAAGCGTATATATAATTTTTTTTATTTTTTATGGCATGTTAAATGTAAAAAATGGATAAAATATTCTGTGTGATGAAGTGCGATGTGGTGTTTTCTGAAGCTTCATGACCATAAACCAACTCACTATTTCCTTTCACAGCAACAGAAGATGAGTGTGGTTACAGAAATAGAGCACAGTCTAGGTTTGGTGGTAATAGGGGGGCCGTATGAAGAAAAGGAAAGAAGACGGACCCCCCCCCCCCAAGATCTGTGTCATGTATAAAAGCTCTCTGCCATCACCACTTACACTCATACTTTGAGATCACTGCTTACTGCCAGAGATGGAAACACCCTCAGTTCTCCTTCTGTGCATCTTGGTGACATGCTCAGGTGTGGTTGTAGTGCTCAAGATGCTTTTTACTGCAATATCACTTGTCCTCATGGCATAACTATACATTAATATTTCAATTTGTCTCTTCAGTCTGGGCAGTCCAAGGGAGAAGCGTTGAGGTCAGCATCGATGATGAGGAGCGAGTGGAAATCTCCGTGGAGGCTCGTGCGGTAATATGACTGCTTTAAAGATTTGGACTTACACTAGATTTGCTGTTCATCTTTAAATATCAGATGACGACATGCATAACGATAGAGAAAGTTGCTGACTGTGCAGATACTTTCTCATGCTTTAACATTGACTCTGTGTCTAAGCCCAATATGACTGAACTCAGATTCATGATGTTGCTTAATTTATTACTCATTCTTTGCTTTTAATTTGTCTTACGGATTTCCAGCTTCCAGGAATGTGCTGGGGGTGCAAATGGGCTTTAAACAGGGTGAAGAAAATCATTGGACAGAATGCCACTGCAGAGGTGAAATGTTTAAAAAGACTGGCAGCAACAAACCATATGATCAAATGAGAAAACCATGAATGAAGCAGTAATGTGATTTTCTTCTTTCGCAGAAGCTGAAGTCAAAGCTAAATACCGTCTGCAACGAAATTGGACTCCTGAAAGCTGCATGCCGCAAATTTGTGAAAACGCACCTTGGAGAACTAATTGAGGAACTCACTACCACGGATGATGTGAGGACAATCTGCGTCAACACAGGAGCCTGCAAGTGAGTCAAAATCATAGTGTAGAGCTGATCTGAGGCCTCATGTGAAAGGGAGGCAAGATTCTGGAAATTATTCATCTAAAATGGTTTAACTAGGACTCTAATAATGTGCTCATTTTTAACTTACTTTGCATGTTACACCTAATTTCTGCATCTTCATGATGCAAGACTCAGACGTAATCAAGAAATGCAGTTTAATGTTGAATTATCATGACTCCGCCACTGAGGAATCATTGCTTTTTTTCTCTGATCTTTAGGCCAAAGGAGCTGATGGAGCTGCTCTTCTATCCAAACAATGAAGGATCAAGAAATGAGATCATTGAATTCTTCTGATGCCACCGCATTTTATTTGTGAGAAAGGAATAATCTAAAAAGAAGCTGAGTAACTGGGCAAAAAATATAAAAAAATGAAATTGTTATCTGCTATCTTGGCTTTCTTATCCTGCTGTATTAATGCACTTTTTCTGTACTTCAGTCTGTATTGTTTTCCATTTCTTTACTTGTGCTGATAAAAATAAATTTATAAATAAACTTTTGAGAGAGTTTATGTTTTGAAAAGTCTTAACATTCATTGGGAGGCCATTTAAAAACAACCTTCATGGCATGGCTACCAGGCAGATGCAACAAAACATTTGTGTGGCATAGATCAAATGCATGAAGGGTACATTTAAGCACCGTGTAGTTGTTGTGGCATTTCAAAAATCTCTTTAATCTCTAACTGAAATTTCACTTTTAAACACAGCAGGAGAAAACTCCAGCCTGCATTTAACGGTTGTAAATTGTATAATGATGAAATTTTATGATTTTATTTTGTAATAGTAAATTAAAAAATAATCAAAAGCAAGGTAGTCAAGATCAAAATTCAAGACGCACGTTCCCACATGCATGCTCACAAACGTGCTCGTCTCTTCATCTGCTTCTGACTAGATGTTTAATGATGATTAAAAGAAACTTGAGTGGATACACATTTTTAATTACAGTGGCTCTGAATGGTCAAAGACTCAGGGACCCTCTGTGCTCTTTGGGGGATCCTATTGGGTTCCCGGACCCCAGGTTGGAAACCACTGTTCTAGGTGATGGGGACTTCTAGTCCAGTTTGAAATATCTCAACAATGAATTGATCGCTCCCAGTTAAACATAGAGAAAAAACCTCAAACACTTCAGTCCTGTGACTCCATCCAAGATTTTTTTTTCAAAGTACAGATCAGGAGTTTTGTATTAGGGCCCGAATTATTTTAAACTTTATCATTTATGAAGCCCTCTCAAACCAAATATCCTTATCAGATATTTTTATTATTCCAAACTAACCAGGTAACTAACCAGGTCAGGCAGAGCCACCTACTAAATGAAATGTATGTCTAGAAGCAGTTTTAACTTTATTCTTTGAGATAAAGTTTCATTGCTGAGTGGATCATTACTACACTGGGCGGTGACAGATGCCTTCATTAATGCTCTATCATCATCAACATTGAATAGATAAAAACTAAATTACCTTTCTTCATGCATTATTTAAACCCTTTTTAATAACTGTAATCTGCATATTTACTCATTTGCATAAAAATTATGTGTGAATTTGGTTTTGGAACTCAAGTGCTGCAAACATTAAAATCCATATATTTGTTTTTAACTTTTTAATTTATCATTTTTTCCTTTTCTTATATATTGAATTGATGCTTGAGTAAACAAATTTTTGAGTGTGAAGACAGTGGATGTAAACTGTGGATGAGCAGTATGGGAAAAGTGGGTGTGTTGATGTGTGTGTATCTGCTTGTACGTCGTGATTGTCGTGTTGTGTAGCTATTTTTTAATACTTATTTTACTCACATCTCGTAGAGAGATTTCTGTTGTAATGGATGCTTTTCCTTCTGGCACCAAAATGCTGCTGAAAGGCTTCTCCCTCTCTGTTCCGGTTGTCACAAATATAGATCCTTCTCAAACATCTGTAGACAAGACACGGAGCTACAGTGTCAAAACTCCTTCATCCCTGCTGCTTCAGAGTGAAGTCTTCCCACTACAACTTCAAGGCCATTGTAGGATTGTCCCCTCATGGAGCCCTGACTTTTTTTTACATCACTCTTAACTCCTGACATGTCCATCATGGTTGATGAGGTCTTCTCGGTGGAAGACCTATCTGGGACTGTTCATTGTCTTGCCTTCTTCTCTAAGAGGACATAAATGCTGGACATGGATGTTCTGAAAACGCAGACCATTGCTCGTTTGAGACTCCTCTTTGAAAACGTACTTTTATTCTTTGGCTTTTAACCCAGTGTGAGTTTGACATGGCTTTTATTGTCTTTAGATTGTATCATTTCCTCTTTGTTTTTAGTGTTTATAATAATTATTTCTGTCCTGACTTGTGCAGCACTTTTGTCAACCATGTGTTGTATTTTTAAAGTGCTTTATAAATAAATGTGGTAATATAAAATCTGCATATTTAAATCATTTCTATATCCGATGGCTACTAAGCAAATGTCATCTTAGATTTTGTATAACATTCCAACTGCACTAGATCAGTATCTCTAATTGATTTCATTGATTCATGATAGCCTAATTTATACACCAGCTTGCACCCTAAATTAATGACTACTTTAAATAAAACATAGCTAATAACAATAGTGAAAAGCAGAAGATGCAAAAAGAATTGAGGAACATATAAATCATAATGTATTAACTCTGTAAGGACCAGAAAAGTATAATTACCTGCCTCCTCTAGCCACTGTTTTTATTCTGTTTAATTACAGCAAACATGAATTAACTTATATGAATCCCCAGGAACACTGGATTATAACAAAGTATTGGTCACATAACATGAACACAAGTGCATGCAATAACCCAGTGGGGACCAGCAAGATAAACGTGCCCTGACAACAACTTCACTTGTACTCTTATCTTTATCAGACACTACAAGGGACATAAAGTTAATACAGTTAGCACAACTGATGTAAACAGAGCCCATCTTGTCTCAAAACTTGACAACAAACTGAGGCAGCCCTGAGGTGTGTGTAGATACTTCAGATTTTGCTGAATGTGTGCTCAAGACAAGCATTGAATCGGATTAAGAGATTTTTATCTTTAATTATTCTTTGTAATACAAATCACACAATCACAGAGCGAGCTGAGGACAAAAAGTCTTTCTACACAAAAACATAAATAAGGTAAACAAAGTATTTGGGAACCATGTCACTGTTGGTTGTATAGTGCATCATTTTTCTTTCACTTATCACCCAACAGATCTTTAAAAGAAAGTCAGCTTTATTTGAAAAGTTGTCTCAAACTCACTCAAAGAAGAAAAGAAGATGTTGGAAAACAAAGATCTGACATCACCTGCAACGCACACCTCATAATGCGGAGGCTGCAGCCGTGATGAGGCACTTAGCATTGCGGTCCAGGAAGTGTCCTTGTGGCTGAGTCTCATCCCAGCTCTGCTTTAAAGTCTGTCGGTCCAGCTTGTTCAGGCCCTGAGAGCAAAGACGGAGATCCTGGACCAGCTCGGACAAATCCTCCAGTTCTTTTCGGTCCCAGGGGCCAGACACCTGACAGCCTGAGGGCCACAATGGAAATTCAAAGTGATTATGGGATATTTCTGATCTGAACGCAGCTTTCATTTTCTACAATTTAACACAAAGAAGACAACTGGTTAGATCAGGGGTTCCCTAACTTTTCAATGCTAAGACCCCCAAAGAGCATTTGCTTCTGGCTGGAAACCCCCAAACCTACAGATATCCCACATCTTTTCAGCACTGTATATTTTCACTGAATAATAAAACTTTTCAACAAATGACAGATAAGAACAGAACAGAAAAAAAAAGAAAAAAATCAAACCTTTCTCACCTCTGTGTGTGTGTGTGTCTGGGAGGGACAGACAGAGAATACACTAAAGTCTCCAGACAGATGAAGCATTTTGGGCATTTCATGGCCATTTTCTGTATGGTTCTAAAGCCATACCTAATATATGCTGCATCATATTTTAGGATTTTAGTTGCCTATAAGTTTTTTAGGTCTTTTTGCTGGAGCAGAGTCCACCATGGCAGGGTTGTTAGTCTGGTCCTTTGGTCTATTTGTTGTCAAAAACCTGCCCATGTTGCGCTAGCTAGCTAAATGCTACCTTGAAGAGCAGAGCAGCCTGATAACCACCAAGTCTACAGAGATTATGATGAGCAAGATGGTGCAAGTTTCAAATGTTTCCCAAAAAGCAACTCAATGATTTATTTATTAGTTGAATTATATGATGAGTTTGCATAAGTAGATAAAGAAAACATCTGACACACTTTGCTCAAAATACTACAGAGAGGCACTACAGCAGTTTTTCTCTAACACCATGACTTTACACCTCCACTTATGGTAACTAGTTTTAGATGTTGTTAGCAAAGGTGTGAACACCACCACCAGTCCACCTTCCTCTTCAGCAAGGTGTGTGTGTTTGTCGACTACATTGGAAACATAACTTTAGACACAAACTACACCCTACAAGCCTTGAAGCATCTCACTATTGTATAAAAGCATACACCAACTAGCCTGACACACAAAGACTTAGCAGTTTCATTACTATATTTTCCCCTTTTCCTCCAATTCAGCCAGATAACTGATACAGATTCCTCAATCTTGTTGTCAGTTTCAACATGAAATGTAAGAAGGTCAAGCACTTAGAGCATCACTGTATAATTACTACTAATAATTTGCTGTTAATAGCAAACCAAAAGCGAATACAGGATTATTTGAAGCATGACTTGGGTTGAGCTAACTATGCAGAAGCAGGATATTTCTACTCTGAGCTGCAGGTGTGACATAAAAAACACGACTAATCTTAATGCTCACATCTGTGTTCACATCTTTGTGGACCCAGAGGCTTTTTCTGAGTTTTTCAAGTAAGTTAATTTTGACACTTAAATAAAAACTATCAACCAAGGGGAAAAAAAATACACATAAATCTACTGTAAGGAAGGAAGTTTGGAAACCTTGGAGGTTAAGAAGTGTCAGTGATCGAGAAGCCTCTCTGGTAAACCTCAAGACGCTGTGAAGGCCTGCCGAGGTCACAGACGGGTTCCCTGACAGGTTTAGACTCACCAATGTTGGACATGACGGCAGGCACCTGGAAGACAAAAAAAAAAAAAAACACAGAGAACAGATTGTTTCAGTGCAGGTGCTTTGTTGCAATTAAGTAATGCAAACAACTTAAAGTGTTATAAGCAGCTTGGGAAAAATTGCTTGCAGAGATCATTAAAACAACATTGCCACAGACAGAAAATGCAGCACAAACCTGGCCAGCGTGGTTACGCTGCTGTCTGTCAGCCCATTTGCTGCCAGACTCAGGTGAGTCAGCGAACACTCGCTCTGCAAAGACGCAAGTATCAATTTGATTTCACTAAATTGCAGGTACAGTTACACTTCAGACTGTTATATCAATAACTTGACCATTTATGTATGTGCAGACCTGTGACAGGACATTGGTAAGATGTTCCAGTGCTGGGAAATCAGCAGGACCCCTGCAGATGGCAGACAGGTCCAGATGTGTGAGACAGTGGAGGGGCAGAGTCTTCAAAACCAGCTCAAACCCAGTGGAGCCAAGAGCATTGTGTGAAAGGGACACTGATTTCAGGTGGCCAGTACCTTGGAGATCAAAAGACATTATTTGTGAAGTTACTCTGAATAAATGTTAAACATACCACTTCACATCTCCACACTGAATCCTCCAGAACATAACTGTCCATCAGGAGTTCAATTAAGCTTAATGACTTAAACATTAGAGTAAAAAAAGGGAAAAAGTGTTACCCGCCAGAGCGCTAGCAAGTATCAACCGATGCTGTTGAAGGAAACGAGCTGTGAGGCCACAGGCCTGCAGGGACAGCTTTGCAAGCAGAGGGCAGCAGGACAGCAGACAGGACAGACACTCGGACACACCGTCGCCCAACGGATTCATGCTGAGATCGAGCTCCTCGAGGCACTAGTCAGAAACAATCCCAATCAGCAATGTTCATAAAAAAGAAATCTCTTTTATTTAAATAGTTTATAGATAAGCTTGTACATAGATCTGACAGGAAAGTGTGTGAAATGTAGTGTGGTTGTATGTCTGTGGTTTGAGGTGCTCAAAAAGAACAAAGGAGGAGCTGTGATATTAAATGAGTCACACTAACCAAAAGGGCTGTTGAGAAAAAAAAAAAAAAAACCCTTTCCATTCTCAGCCTGTCAAAACACCAAAAAAAGTGTGATTCACATGGGAGGCTATTCTAAAAACTTTATATATATATATATATATATATATATATATACATACATTTTTTCCCATCTGCAATGGACTGGTGACCTGTCCAGGGTGCACCCTGCCTCTCACCTGCTAATTGCTGGGTTAGGCTCCAGCTTCCCCATGACCCTTAAAGGATGAAGCGGTATAAATAATGGATGGATGGATGGATATTTTTAATGAATGATAGTGAGTAAATGTTTTTACTCTTAGAAGTTACTATAGTCTATTCAAAACTTTTTCTTTTTAACATTATCAGGATGTAAACAATGGCTGAACAAATTATTAGCAAATATCCCCAGAAAGCATGAAATCCCTGCTTTCCCTGATAGATTTGTTCAGTTCAGGCCTTTACCGGGAACGCAGGATGACTTTGTCCCTTTAAAGCATTAACAGCCTTCTCCAGCCCTTCCCCTGTGATGGAATTGGCAGAAACGTCCAGCAGCCGAAGCCGAGGCATGGTGGTTGTTGTGGCAACCAGTTCTGGGAAAAGGGCGTCTGGGAGCCGGTTGCCTGATAAGTGCAGCTCTGTGAGGCTGGCCTGAAGTTTAAGGGCACGCAGGAGTGGGCTGAGGGAGGAGGGGCCCAAACTGAGGCCACACACTGACACAGCGGCGCTCCCATCCTGAACCTCGCAGAGCCGGGTGACACGTTTGTTCTCACCTGCAAGGAGATGCTGAATTTAAACCTTAGAACGGGGTACAGAATTATGTGTAAGTTTGAGAGTTTTTGCGAGTTGCTCACCCACTGCCAGACTCTGACATGCCTTCTTGTAGCGCTCAGGGAGAGGAGGGAGATCCCAGGAGGAAACCTCTGCAAGAACCTGCAACACAACACACCGTTTGACACTCAGAACTGATGCCTTGCTTAAACTTTAGTCTGATGTGTACATCAGTTCCTAATCCTTTTTTTTTTGCAGGTTAGTTGACATTTCAATCTTCAGACCTCTATCGTGCAATCATTATTCTTATGAGCCATAAAGTCTGGCTGTGTTAATACCAGTCCTCACCTCTTCATTAGTGTGTAGAACAGCCAGCAGCAGGTCCTGTGGGGAGAGCAGAGCCCCCTCCTTCTGCAATGAGAGGCGAGGCAGGAGGCCACATTTCTGGTAATAACGCTGAGCTGCCTGTTCACACAGCCATGACACAGTGCAGGAGTCTGCCTCACTGGAACACATTGAAGTGAAATATTACTGACAGACTAGAACATGCATACAACCCGTATGCCTCTTTACATCGATTGTTATTTTAAGTTTATTTATATTAATGAATGAACACATATACCAACTTTTGTGGAACTGGGATGAGAAACACATCTTCCTGAACTCTGACTCTCATTCTGATTGGAGGAGGCAGCGATGTGGGCAGGGGAGGAACCAAAGCTTGCACTGGAGGCTGAAATTACATAAATAAAAGTGCTAAAGTTGGCATCACCTTCTCAATCAGCTCTCTAACTTGAAGCAACATTCATTGTTGCCAAAGTTAATCTGGAAAGAAGACAGATTCCTGGTGAAACATTAATGATCATCTCCATGTGCTCCTGTAAAACTTATATGAAGCATCCCTCCCAAACTGTCTATAAACAGAATTTCTCTCAAAGGTTAATGATGGCTCATCAGGAGCAAAACAGGGGTTTCTGACCTGAATGTGTATTAATGTTGGAGGTGGAGGTGTGTCGGTCCTTATGTCGTCATCATCTGGAACGGTGGGACTGTGTGACCTGCTGACCTCGCGTCTGCCTAACATGACCATCCCTGGCATCTGAGTCATTTTCACCTGATGAGGCTTCACTGAGCCGTTCTTTCTCAGAGAGTGACCCCGGTTGGTGGAAGAGGAGGAGCTCACTGAAGAACCTAAAAGAAGAAGAGCGTAATGAAGGTAAAATAAGAAAAGAAATACGGAATAAAACCCCATAAACAAACTACTTCATTACCTCTGATGGCTGTGTCTGGTATTAGCTGCTTGTTGTGACTTCTAGCAGCTGATGATGAAGCAGTTTCTTCCCCTGTCAAATGATTATGTTCCAGTCGGAGCCTCCTCTTTTTCTTTGGCTGCATTTCCCCCAAATCATCCTCCAGCCAGTCATCAGCCAGATACTCATCCTCAGCAACCAGAGCAGACTTGTTATTGGATGAAACGGCAGGTGTGCTGGAGAATTGAGGTTGTGAAAGACCCTGGAGAAGAGTTTTGGCACTACCTAAGCCACGAATGGCGGTGTGGTACTCCTCTCGCCCAAATACACATGTAGCAGGGGCCTCCTTGTTGCTTTCTCTACCTGAGCTGGGAGCTGTGGTAATTTCCTTATTTGGTGGAGCATCCTTTTGACTTGGAGCTGCTGGGAAAGCACGTCTAGGACGAACAGGACGGAGAGGACTGACCGGACCGTCGGAGTCACTGTCATCTGAGCTGCTGCTGTTAATCTAGAAAGCACACATAAATATTCTGTTTTTCTCATCTAGATAATTCAAAGAGAATTTTTAAAAAGAAACTGTGTAGTTTTTATGCACCCAGAAGGCATTTGTCAGTTATTACCCCATAAAGAACAGCAACCTCTGTTCCTCTGGCTCTGTGCCGCTGTGATGAACCGTTGCTCTGCTGCCGTTTGGGGCTCGTAGCTGCTGCTTTCGCTTCTGAACTCCTGCTGTTTCGGGACCAGTCTTGGCTTGAGGAACAGCCCCCTCCAGTGGCTGACAGCGGCTCGGAGTCCTCTGCATCAAACAGCTGGCTGTCCTGCAGGGCATCAAAAGGCTTGGCTGGGGCTGGAGCAGCAGGCACTGTGGTTGGCGAAGATAAGAGAAGCGTTTGAGAAGTGTTTGAAGTCCCATGCTGAAGGGAAAACCAAGGCTAACATGACTCAATAATGTTAAAGCTTTACCTCCTCCTGCTACCGCCTTCCTCAGCAGTTTCTCTGTAAGAACACATTCCTGCCTGGTCTCTTCATCCAGCTCTCTTCTGTACATCCTCTGCCACTGACGCAGGGTGTCCATGGCAGTTTCACCCTGACAGGGGACACCAAAACCATGAGACAGTGGACGCACAACACAAGAAGGGCAGCACATGGCTCCAACTGCACGTCAGTTCATATAGTCTTCAGTAATATTACGTTCCAATTTATAATCTTGTCACATATTTTCAACAAAGTGAATATCTTCTTTTATTTGGTGATTTAAAGCTGATGTGAGGCAAAGCAATTCACTAAGGAGCGGCTCAACAGGAAGGCTGGAGGGTTATAGAACAGTCATAAACCCAGCTCTGAATCTGATTGAAGAGCAGCGGGGGGACTCTTCAAACACCTTGGACTTGAAGAAAAAAAAAAATCATGGAAGACTGGTCAGAAATTCCAGAAATACTGGAACAGCAATGCACAACAACCAAGAAGAAGGGGGCAATACTTGCACTCAATGCTGTTAATGTCAAGAAACAATATAAATTATAGAAATGATATGAATGAGAAGGAAAATCAAATGACATGCATGAAGGAGCTAACCTGTAACATTTTTTTTTTAGCAAATTGTATTAGTATTTACAACAAAACAAAATCAGAAAAATAAAACAAATACCTGTAAAAAATCTATTGGTCACCAAAGTAATTAAAGTACACCTAATTAACATGCACTGTATCATCAAGCAGTGTGTATTTTTCCCTTTCTGATTATGACATATTTGTATTTTGCATGGTACCAAATATTTTTCCTTTCTTACTTATCTTAAAACCCCCCTAAGCCTAAAAGGTCTTTGGGGGGTTTTTGTTTTATTTTATTTTTTTAATTATGTAACCAAATAAGCATGAATATTTCTTTGCAATTACAAACTGTGTCAAAATAAAGCTAACATTTGTAAGATTTAATCAAAAGTAGAAACATAGAAATATCACCAGTGATGTCACTGCATCCAATTAACTGATGATAGAACATAGTAAAAAAAATATCCTGAAATTTTTCCTAAGTATTTATTTATTGCCTTTTATAGTATATAACTCCTTTGAACATTTACAGGAGTAAAAAATTATATTAAAAAAAACTCAAGAAAACCATAAATCAACATATGGATGTTTTTCAGTTCGCCTCTATTTGGCACAGAGTGAAGTTCTCGTCGTCCAATGAGGAATCGGAGCTCCGTCCCACTGTCTTTAAAACATCTCCTGCACTTCTTCTGTGGTGTGGTATTTGTTTTGGGATGCTACTGTATACAAAAGTAACTAGAAAGGAGGATAAAAACACTGCAAAAAAAAATAAATAAATAAAAATCTGGACAGGAAACTGCTCTATAAGGACACTGGGAGATGGAGATTTGTGCCCTCAGTGTCGTTTATCTTTTTACATGCCATCGGGTCAGCAGGTGAATCCAAATTGTTTGTTTACTTTTTTGCAAAATTTCTTTACCTGCTTTTAATTGTTTGTCATTTAAATGTGTGGTGGTCACAGAAATGGTTTTGCTTAGCTTTTAGCTTAGATTCTGAACTTTCAGTGGATAAGACACGTCTATATTTACATAACAGACCTGACGTTACAGCCCATAAAACCCGATTTAGGGTTGTTTATGTAGCTGGTTTGAGTCGTTAGAGTGAATTATGTGCTTGCAACTGTTAAAGATAACAAAACTTCTCTCCATCTATGCTGCTCACAATAACACAGACTGCTCATGCGTTTGTATTATTCCCACAAAAATGAGGTAGAAATAATGGTGGTTTACAAAAACATCTAAACACACACACACCTTGGAGTTGCGTAGCGTGACAGAAGCCCCCTGTTCAATCAGTAATCTTGCAACTTTGAAATTGCCACAAGTGAGGGCGTCATGCAGAGGAGTCACTCCCTCACATAAGGAGCCACCGGAATCGTTGATGTTTGCGCCGTGCTCCAGCAGCAAGGCTACAATATCTGCAGGACAGACAGAAAAAGGATGTTGAAAACAGCTGAAGAGTCATCGGCTTGTATCAATAAAAACAACTCTGAGCCATTATTTATGCAGGCGATCTGAAATCTGTTACCATAGTGACCGTGGTTGCAGGCCTCATGGAAAGGGGTCCAACCACAGTAATCCCTGGGATTCACTGGGTGACCCTGACAAACACACACACACACACACAATTACAAGTCATCAAACAGCTCAGGATGTTTGATGTTACACTCTCTGTTTCAGTTTGTAGCTTTTTCTAAAAACTTTGTGTTCATGAAGATCACTTTTATTTAAACACTCAAAGCTATGCTGAGAAAATCTTTCATACTGAGATTAAATTAATTATGTATTTTTACAGTAAATATTTAACAATTTTAGATAAAAAAAAAAAAAAACTTTGGCCCAACAAGTTTGACATTGTCCTTCTGTTCCGTCCAGTGCAGAAAAATCAAAGGTTTACCAAGGACTCAAGTCATTCTGAGGTAAAATAAATGTTTGAAACATGAATAAGAAATCTTATTTCTCACCTGTTCTACCAGATATTGGACCTGCATCAAGTTTCCATCTATACACGCTCTGTGGAGGGATGTCTCTCCCTTCTCATTCCTCTTGTTCCACTAAAGTAGGAAGACAAACACAAGCAGAGATAAAAAAAAAATCATTCAACAAAGAGTTCAAAGAAGAAATGATTGCTCGTGCAAAGGGGCAGCTAACTTACTCTTCCTGTCTTCCTCCTTCCAGACACCATCTTGTCATAACCTTCCAAGTCATCATCTAGAAACCAGACAAAAATTCTCGTGGGACAAACGCCTTACAAATTTAGTGAATATTAGAATACGTGTCAGCTCTGTGTCAGTCAGCTGACAGCTCGCAGGCTACCTGAGTCTGAGAGAATGACATCACTGTCATCCAGCGGCTCACTGTTGTCCATCTCCTCTTCTTCC
Source organism: Melanotaenia boesemani (assembly GCF_017639745.1). Classification (NCBI taxonomy): domain Eukaryota; kingdom Metazoa; phylum Chordata; class Actinopteri; order Atheriniformes; family Melanotaeniidae; genus Melanotaenia; species Melanotaenia boesemani. Next base: position 13,962,686 of record NC_055701.1, read on the forward strand.
TCCTCCCCATCACTCCCCTCTGGACTCCAACCCTTTGAAGCACAGAGCTCATTCAGCTGGGCCTCCGTGTCATCAACATTCGACGAGCCGCTGCGTCTCTGGTATGCCAGCCAGAGCGTCAGCACGCGTTTCTGTGGGAGTGAAAGTCAGCTTTTATGCATAGTGTTTACCCCCTACCATCGTATTACCTAATTATCATTATCACTTCCTTGCGTACTTAAATGGTTGTTGCTGTGTAAATCCACCGATGTGTTCTTTAGTTAGACTAATGACTCCTTGGTGGTAATTGTGTTAAATTATGATGTTTCACAAACTTTTGCCCACATTTACCTTTACTTTTAAACTGATAAAAGTCTGAACTTAACATGGTTCATAATGCCGACTTTGATCTATCACAACATTTACAGTACATCCTACTCACAATGCTTACACCTTTTACATTACTGAGTCATTCTAAAGCACATTTCTATATGGAATACGTTTAATTCTTTTAAATGCATTTTTCACCCCCTTCCTTTTAATTTAAACCAGCTTTGCAGCTCTTAACAACTCATTTCAGCTCACCTGCAGTCTGGCCTGTCCAGATGCCTGAGCACATTGCAAGGCCATACTGTAGCTGCTGTCTACGTCCTCGAATGGGCGACCACTTTCCTCCTGTGCTGCAGCAATGTTCAGCCATGTGCTACACTCCTGATACAGGCACACAAATGAGAATTCATACATGCAAGGATGCATATAACACTTGCGCAAGATTTAGCTTCATTATTCGCCCCCCATCTAATTCAGTTCAACTAAGCAAAAAATACTTTTTTTCCAAAATCATGTGCTTCCAACTAGTGATTTCTATATCAGACCACTTTCTGGAATTTAGTAATCTATCCATAAACTCCCTGATTGTGGCATTAAGATGCAGATTCTTCATGATTACCTCAGTAGAACTGCCCTGTCGTAAAGCTAGCTCCTTTCTGTAGTGCTCCACTGCTTTGCCATGTTGTCTCAGGTCTGTGTAGGTTGCAGCCAGAGACACGTGGATGACAGCCAGCTCCCTGGCAGGCTTTCCCATTGCTTCAGCACCTTTCAGCTACACCACAAAATTCATTACAAACCAGTGAATGTAGAGAGCTTTAGCTAAAACGACTGGAATGTGAGTGAGTGTGTTGTACATTTTTTCATGTTATTCACCTGAGCTTGATAGGCCTCCAGAGCTTTGCTGTAGCAGCCAACCTTACAATAGAGATCCCCCAGCTGCTCTGACAGCTCCACGACCTGACGGGAGCCAATCCTTTTGCCCTGATCCTCCCCCAACTCTTCCTCCAATTTACAGCCATGGTCGGCTGTAAAATCAACAAAACAAATATGTTATTTATGCAGCCATGTTAGAAACTGCTAGAAAAGAAACCAAGTGGATCAAAAGCTGTTCTCTTACCATATTTAAAAGCTTTCTTCATTGCCAGTTTGTCCCGTGGCCTTTGGGAACCCAGCTGGAGAGCCTTCTTCAGAGATCGTCTGGCAGCAACAAAGTCACCCAGAGACAGCTGCACCTGTTGACAGATACCATCAGAACACACAAATAAAACATTACAATCTGTCCATCTGCAGTGACAGCTAGCAGAACAGATGGTGGAGCTCATACCTTGCCAATGCAAAAGAAACACTCGCTCTCACTGAACTTGTCTTTCATCTTCCTGGCGCACTCTTTGGCCTGCTCCAAGCTGCGGACAGCATTTGAGTGTTGACCGTTGCGGAAATAGATGTTCCCCAGGTTAAAGTTTGCACGGTAGAGATCCTCTAGTAGCTGGCTCTTCCTTCACAAGACAAGAACAGATGCTGCTCAGTTTAAAACACTTTAATCTGAGCCTTCAATACATGAACTACATGAACTGTGGTTCCCTGTCGTACTCTCTTGGATATAAGTTTTAACATAGGGGAAATACTCAGCAATATGCAGAAAGACAGACTAGTTTTAGTTTGTTCCTACTCGGCAATAAAGACACTACGGCGAATGAACTCGCTGCAGTGTTTGGATTCTCCCAGATGATCACAGACAATCCCAAGATTGAGGAAAAGACGAGCCTTCATCTCACTGATCTCTCGCGCAGGCACAGTCCCTGCAGGTTAGTAAAATGTTGAAACATTAAAAAAAAGCATTAAAATGAATCAAGATTGTTTAATATACATATTGTGGAGAATATTGAACAAACAGGTTAACAGAGTAACAATACACACCTCCTAGACGCTCATCCACAATGGCCAAGCTCTTCCTGAAAGCATCCTGCGCCTGCTTTAGACTGTTCTTTGATTGGTCCGATTCATAACGGAAGAGGTAGGTTCGACCAATAGTTGCCAAGGCCCTTTGCTCTTCAGCATGATCTTTGACAGAGCGAGCCAGGTTCAGGTGACAGTGTTGGTGCTGGGAAAACAAGATATACAGAACTGCTCATGCACTAAAAACAAAAAACATAGACGCCAGTGTTATCATAATGCAAGTTAGAAGTCCACTCACTTTTAAAGCCGCCTCAGTGTTTTCCATCTCTGCAAAACACTCTCCTATCTTGCGATGTGCCACAGCTCGTCCAATCACATCATCTAGTGCCTTGGAAAGAGCCAGCTCTTGTTGGTGCTCCCTGATGGCTGCCTCATAATCACCTGAGACGAAACATGGGCAAAACATTAAAACCTGACCATATAATCAACCCCCAAAAAGGTTTAAAGTTAAAGTAAATATTATACTTCTAAAGTTAAAGATTTAAGGAGGAATCAGAAGTAGAAAAAATGCTTCGATTATACAACAACAGGAGGAGGCATAGAGCAAAGCAGGAGATAATGTCAACAATATTTTGAGATCTGAATACATTATTCTAAAGCCATGCACTGTAGATTATTGGCAATAATGCAGTGGAAGTGTTTGTATATATGAAATCTACCTACCACTCCTGGACAGCAGCTCTCCAAGCTGATTGCAGATGTTGGCTTCCTCTTTTAAGTTGTTGTTGGCCTGGGCTTTGTTTTTAGCTTTCTGCAGCTCTACAGACAGAAAACAACAGAAGATAAGGATTGCACACGCCTTTTGAACTTGCAAAAACATATGCAAGTAAAGAAATACTTACGCTTGATTGCCCGTGAAGAGCTCATCTCGGTTTAGCTCTGAACGCTGCTCGCCAAGCTAACTTACAGCTGACAGTGAATGACAAGAAGCGCGCTACAGTTTAGCCTAGCGCCGCCTGAATCCAGCGCCAACTCACAAATAACCGCAACAAACTTTACACATCATTCTCGTTAGCACGTGTCTTTGTCTTTCCGAAAAGGTTTCTGAATCACATATGTTTCCTACTGTAATCGATGTCACGGGGAAAAGTATATATATCGAACATCTGAGTAAAACCCGTGCTGTTTTAGCTTTGCGCTCACAGCAAACTTCATTGACCCGCCAGGAAGCCCGCTAGCCAATCATTTAAATTAATATATTTTGCCCGTATCGTCACCTCCCAGGCACAAAATCCTCTTACAACCCTAAATAAATAACGTTTTTTTTTTTACTCAAATATAACTCCAAACCTTTATTATGTACCATGAACTAATAATTTATAGATTTTGTAACACATATATGGAGAGCAAACAGTTCAAATTCCAACAAGGATTTTTTTATTTCTCACAACAAAATGTGCCTATCAGTCTGACAGTCTAAACTTAGGGGGAAGTAACAGCATCTAAAATAGCGCCCTCTCATTGGCCAAAGCTAAAGCGTGACGCGGCTGTGCTACAGATGGTCCGAAGTTCTGGTTGTGCACTCAAACCCAGAAAACAAGACGTTAATTTAAACAAAAGACAGCATTTGATGTCTTTTTGTGTGACTTCCACCACATATATTGAACCAGTGAAGAAGTAAATGATTAATATGCTGCCGTTGCTTGGCCTAATTATGAGTCTGTTGGAAAAGTGAGATTCTCATTAACTCCTGAATTTGTTTACAGGTTGGTCACAATGTTTTCGTGATAAAAACTGTGAAATGTGATGTATTTTGGGTCTGTTTACTAGATTAGAACGATATAACACATTAAACCATTAAGCTTTCTTAATGGAGTGAGAGACAGACTTTCTTGTCATTTTGTACACAGCAGGTGTATACAGACGAAATGTTTGCATTGGCTTCAGTTCACAATATACAGATGTGAAGGAGCAAGGATACATTAATGTGTACGTAATACGGTGCAGAGATTTGAATATTTGTATTTTATATACAATACTGCAAAAAATAAAATAAAACTAACTAGTAGTAATAAATAGTAAGTAAGAAAGAAAAGAAAATGCAACAGGTAGAGCAGTAATGTCCAGAAATAGTGAGAGCTGATTGTGATTTTACTTGTTTAACAGTCTGATGGCCTGGGGGACAAAGCTGTTGCAGAACCTGGTGGTCCTGTGGTTTCCAGAGGCCAGCAGGGTAAACAGTCCGTGGTGGGGGTGTGAGCCTGAGACACGCAGTGATTCTGACAACAGTCCTGGATGGAGGGGAGAGGGTCTTGATGATCCTTTCTGCTGTCTTTACCACTCGCCTCACATCCTTCCAGCCGGAGGCGCTGCAGCCTCCAAACCACACAGAGATGCAACTGGTAAGGATGCTCTCTGTGGTGCTCTTATAGAATTTGGTGAGGATAGATGGGGACAGGTGGGCTCTTCTCACCCTCCGCAGGAAGCACATCCACCGCTGTGCCCTCTTCACCGGTGATGCAGTGTTCACAGGTCGTCTGTGATGTGCACCCCCGGGAACTTTATGCTGCTGAGCACCTCCACAGCCATGTTGTTGATAAGAAGTGGAGCGTGGCTAGGCTGGTTCTTTCTGAGGTCAAACTTGTCGACATTCAGGATCAAGCATTTGTCTTAACACCAGCCCACCAGCTGCTCCTCCTCCTCTCTGTAGGCCAGGTCATCATTGTCCCTGATGAGGTCCACCACTGTTGTGTCATCCGCAAATGTCACAGTGTGGTTTGTGGCATATCCCGGACTGCAGTCGTGCATGAACAGCAGAGGACTCAAGACACAGTCCTGAGGGGAGCCTGTACTGACAGTAGAGGTGTTCGGTCCAACCCGCACTAACTGTGGTCTGTCAGTGAGGAAATCAAGCAGCCAGTTCAGCAGGGGGGTGCTGAGGCCCAGGGGTCCCAGTTTGCCTAACAGGTGCTGTGATATGATGGTATTAAAAGCTGAACTGAAGCCCAGGAACAGCATCCACACATTAGTTCTTCTCCAGTTATGCAAGGAGGAGTGCAGCAGTTTTGTCGTAGGCAAACTGGAAGGGGTCGAGCATGGGAGGGAGTCTGGAAATGGCGTGCGCCAATGCCAGCCTCTCAAAGCACTTCATCATGATGGGAGTTAGTGCAATGGGCCGGTAATCGTTGAGAGAAGTGATCTGAGCTTTTTTCAGCACTGGTTTGATGGTGGCAGACTTGAAGCATGATGGCACTGCGGCTTGGTCCAGCGATGGAAAGGTTGAAGGACACAGCACTATAACCTAAATAGATATTTCCTTATTATTTGTCAATATTTGGTGTTTGTAAAGTAAGTGAAGAACAAAGTAATGTACTTACTCTTAGGTCAATAGTTTGCCCAGTCTGGTTACCAACAAAGATCGCTTTTTCAGTAAAATGTGCAAAACAAAAGTCTTTACAAATTCAGTCTTTCACAATTAAATAACATCTTTTATAAAATGTTGTGTCTATACTGGTCAATTGTCTTGTGGTTGTCATACTGGCAAACAGAGTAACACTCCAGTCAGTTTAACCGTTTTTTTCCGGCAACAAGTGGTGAGAGCAAACTTTCTTCACTAAGCATGGAGAGAATATTGCAGGTGACAACAGGTATGGTTTTTATTCTTAAAAACATGACAGTGTAAAAGCCATATCATTCTCAACATTTAGTACTGAGTTACACTTTAAGAATCTGCTTTGTAATAATAACCATGACTTAATAAATCCAGATTTAATTTTATAACCTTGATTATGATATTTTAAGGTGGAATAAGGTTGTATCTTCCATGTGAAGTAATTGTGTCACTTTTGTTATTATTATTTAAACTGAATGTTTTTCTCCCTAAATAAAAACATTTCCAGTTACTTGGAAATACTTGAAAAAATATATGTTGTTTTTTTTTTTTTTTTTTTTACTCTGTAATATGTTAGTATTCTCTGATACAAACAAAAGATGAAATCTTCTAAACACAAAATTAGTTAAAAGGTCATTTATATTGTATTTTATCAGATATATCTTAATAAATATATATTAAATATATATTTCCTTAAAAAAAAGAAGACATTACTTGGCCTACATTAATACAGAATCATAAAAATAAAAACAAATGTTTATATAATCAGTCTTAACATAAGGAAGGCCTTTTGTTAATCTCCTCAGCTTGTGTTTGCTTGGTCAGCAGTACTATTGTAAACAAATATGTAATACAAATATGCCTAATATTACTGGTTTTTAGTTTGACGTAGATGCAGCTAACCTAAATTCATGATCTTATAATCCAGCTGTTCGGTCAGCTAAAAAAAAAAAAAAAGAAAGGGGGACACATGGCCAGGCAGATGGTGACGTCAGTGCTCAGACCTTTATTTGACTGATGTATTTAGATGGACATGTTTTGACAGATAATATGTGTGTTGCTAAATGAAACAAACACACTCTTCTCTTGCTTTATTAGTATTTTTAGTGAAATTGATATGTATATGATGGTAAGACTCCTGATGTGTGCAGTCTGTTAACAAAAAAGTTCTTTATTGTTGAAAATTATCGAGCAGTCATTAGCTTCACTGCTATAATATTCTATGTTAAATATCATTTAATTACCATGACATGGATTTCAAATTTCTTATTGAAATATTGTGTTGGCTTTTACTGCCAGATCTGCACACATATTTTTCTGTAGAATCATTTTTTGGGGCATCCAAAAATATTCCCTAATATGGGTCCCCTGAGAAAAATACAGTGAAAAACACCACAGCATGCAGCTGTAAAAAAAAAGAAGCTCTGCTGGCGTTAAACCAACTAACAGAAATGCATCTGCTTTCTACAGCATTTCAGCAGGAGACTCCAGCATCAGAGGGAGCTGAGGAGCCTTTCAGATCACACAGAGCTTCGTCTCACCCTCTGCAGGTCTGTATCTCTACACTAGTGACCTTACAAATGAGCATGCTGCATCATTGTGAGACTTGGTGTTTCTGGGCAGTGCAAAGTGGAAGAGAGCACATCAGAGTGCAGGGTATCTGTGAGCAGCAGAGCACAGAGAGGCAGGCACATCCGCCGCTGGAGGGATCAAATCTGTACCATCTGACGCTCAAGGATTTATGGGTTTAGCCAAAATTGCTTTTCCCACTGTGGAGATTAAGCACCGTAGGATGTTTTCCACTCAGGCCGTAGAATAGCCCAGTGTAGCTGCTGCTGCTGTTGCTGTTTTTCCCCCTTCTTATCAGCTCCGGCGCTGGAGAAGGGAATGTCTCAGGAGGGAAGAGTGCTCCAAAGCCTGGTGGGGAGTAAATTCTGATTGACAGAAGAGGTCTGTCCTCTGGGGAATGTGAACCATGCAGGTGGATGCGGTCTTTGTGCTCTTCTGTGTTTGGCTCGCAGGCGCAGCTGGGAAGATGGTTCAGTCGAGAGGTCACAAACTCGAAACCTACAAACAAACAAGGTAATGTCTGATAAAGTGTCCATAAATACTACTGTGCATGTGTTTATTATCTAAGTAGGATTAAAAACTAAGATTTTAAAGTAAAAACTGTACACAAACTGATTTGTGAAAGTTATGTGGTCCATGGGGACTTCACTTTGTTTTTGGCATTATTTTTTCATAGGTGTGCACAATGTTGTCCACTGTTTCCTGTATCACCTGTGCTGCTCCCTCCCCCTCAGAAAACAGACTTATTCAGACAGCAGTTAGGAGAGATAAGAGAGGGAGACCTAAATCCTCAAATCTATTTATGTACTACGGGTGAATGCTGTGTTCTCTTGCCCCGCAACCGCTGCAGGGCAGTTAAAGACCGTTTTCCCTGCCGGCAGCAGTTGTAGTCAATGTCATTTTCAGGTGATTATTTAGGCTAATTGCTGCCTTGTTAATGCATCCATTGGATTAGATGTTTTAGTGGGGACTGAACTAGATCTGGGATTCACTAAAGCATCTTTGTTTCTGCATATTGATTGAAATGGCTTCAACATCAGAAGTGATTTTAATAGAGAGGATTTTATTTTTGACATTTAAAATGCTGTGTGTAGTTTAAGAGATGTGACATTTGTGAAAGCACTTAAGACAATCAGTCAATGAAGCAAATATTGTCAACTGAAAGAAAGGAATCAGAATTACACGCTTTCTTACACGCTAAAAGAATGTGACTACTATGAAGCACACATCTTAGAAATGGTTCGCTTTTTGCTGTGATTGCATAGCTGATTGGTCCAAACGAGTCCAAACAGCATTTTTTCTTTGCATATGTTTTGCCAAACTCGCTCCTTAACAGGACTCACAAAGCAATCAGCTGGTTTAGTTTAGTGGTGGATTCTTAAAAAAAAGTCATCATTCTTGTATTTATCTGTACAGTTATCCAAACTCCCAAATGAGACAAATAAACCACCCAGTTTGCACTTGGATGCAGATGAATGTTTGCTAATCAAGCTGCAGAATTAATTAGTCTGCCTCTCCTTGAACATTACATTTTCTTTTTTTTCAAGAAGTGGTGGTCCAAAGAACTGTTTGTTATGGTATTAGAAGTTGCACAGTATGCAGTAAACAGAGTTGTTGAGTTCCGATTACTATCTAATTACCATTTTATTATTGTGTGATGCACAAGGACAGCTGGGAATCTAATCTAGATGAAATTACAACCTTGAGGATTTTGTTTCGTTCCCCCTTGAACTCTTCTTTCTACATTTCACTGCATCAGATTAACAAAGAAAACTATTAAATTAAAAATAAAATGAGTTGTAGCTGAAAGTGTGTTTGTGCACATAACTGCTTACTTACATGCCTAGTTTATTTATTTATTTATTTATCTGCATGTCTTGACGTGCTCTTCAAACCAGGTTTAACTAAAATCTTCATATAGATTGTTGCCTTTTGAGAGCATTAATTCATCACTACTGGTTGAAACTGATAATAAGCAACGTAATCTCACAACGAATTGAGCCCATGACCTTCAAGCAAGATTGCTGGTTTAAATCCTGTTCCTTACAAGCTTTTCCTCAGTTCATCCGGCTCAGAACAACTGCCCTTGTCATCACACAATTGTGAAGCCTATATAGTGAGACTGTTGTAGAAAATATTGTACATATGGACAAAGTTTAATCTTTAATCATTTCTGGTGAGACTGGGCTGCAGAAATTTTGCCAAACACAAAGCAAGCTCACATCTCAGCTTTGCTTTAAAGAGATATTCTGCCTTTTTTTAAAGAAGGGTAGCTAGCACCTTTCCTGCAGGCAGAGTGCTCTCAGTTTGGAAAATCAGTGGCACATCCTGGCAGGCTAAATGCTACTTAGATAAAAACAGCTAATTTCCCTCGTTTAAAAAAAGTCAAATAAAAAAAAATCATTTTGATTTGTGAATTCTTTTCACTGTTCCACTTCTGGATCAGGTGGCGATCTGGGCTGCAGTAACATGTGCAGCTTGTACTGTGTAACACAGACTGAGGCCGTGTGGATGCAGAAGTGGTGTCGTATAGAAATCTTTTAAATACATATTATTTGAACAGCTAAGAAAATGTTCAAGTTTAAGCTGCTTTAGATGCTTAAAAGTTTGCTCTTTCTGTGGCTGCTTCTGAGCATCTTTCAGTTTAGCTTAGCTGCCTAGAATCCTTCTGATTCTCCAAACTGAGAGGACTCTGATCTCTGTGTATGGATGGTAAGACGCTGACTACTCTGTGCTTCACACAACCCCACTTCAGAGGACTGTGAACCCAAAGTGAGCTACAAAAATGTGACAGCATTTGATTTTAAGAAGAATTTCTTTCTAGTAGCTGTTAATCTCTTAGATATAAATAAACAATGTGTTTCAAAGCCTTGGCAGAAATTTTTGTGTCAATTCTGTTGAAAACTTGAATTTGTATCTCAGACCACACAGGATTTTTTTTTTCAATTGTCACCAACATTGTCCAATTAACCAAGCCTCACAAAAGTTATCAGGTGGATTTTAAATTTCCAAACCTGTTCCAAATCCATCTGTCACATCCAGTAAAACAGCCTTGCAGAAGTGAGATTATATCCCAGAAAAAGTTTCATGCTCCAAACTCCAAACTTGGTTGTGTTGACTCAGCACCCATTCCAGAGGTTGCCTAATAAAACATCATTATTTGACAACTTGATGAGGGGGCTGTAATAAGATAACAGTGTTTTCCCTGCCAGTGCTTTAGGCCATCTTTTAACATGGTTTCCTTGGCAACCGAGCAGTGCTGAACCCTCATTAGTAGTTTTCCCAAAATTGATAGATCACCTTCAGATGGCTGAACACCTGCTGAAAGCAACACTATTAAAAATACTTGACTTGGTCGAAGGACATATTTGCTGAGTCTGACATACATAAATATTAAATAAGGGAAGACTTTCACTTAATGATGAGTGTAGGAAGGCATCTTTTCCAGCTGTTAAAAACCTCTTTGTCTTGAGAAAATCAGCACAGAGTCCATCTCTGTAGCCGACCGCCTGAAGTGAGAAACGGCCTATGCAATAATATCTGGTTAAGATGATAAGATTTTCCCAAGCAGACTAGAGCGACATACGCATCTAAATGCTATCAGCGCTGAATGATTTGCATCTACTTAATATATTCAAAAACACTGTCAAATCATAATCCCCCTGCCTTTAGAGACAGTATCACTTTTCGTGCTATAATTGTAATTTATAGATCAGATGTAACAGAAAAACAATGTGCTCACTGTTAAAGAGTGTCATCCAGGTAAAATAAATTTTTGTTAAAGCAAAACTGCAGGTTCTGATCTTACTAAAAGGTCAACCATGAAGGAGAAACCCTGACTTTTGTTTATGTAAATGATTCCTGGTTAAACTAAAGCTATATTATGTGATTATCAGAGGTCTTTCTTGATTAAGATAGTCATTGAGTGGAGCACAATCATAATCATAATCATCTACAAAAGAGGCTCAAACCTGCTGTGCAATCTTTTAATACCTGTGTTGGCTGTTATAAAGTCTGGTTTTGTTGATTGTTATTTTTTTTTTTTTCCTGCACTAGTTAAAAGTCACCTCACATCAGTCTTCTTCCTGCTGGTTTGTACACTCTGCGAATACAAATCAAATGTAAATCTCTCGTTCTTCTTCTAGCATGGGGGATATCACATATACTTATGCAGAAGTCAAACTCTTCTTCTCTGTGTCTCTCATCACTCCACTCCTCCTCTCCTGAGTGTGAAATTGCAAAAGCGTCTGGGTGCTGCTGGCGTGGGTTTGTGGGAGTTTTCACAGCATTACTCTCTCCACTTGACGCCTTGAGAAGGAAAAGCTGAGGGGAGGATTTGTGTTGGACAGAAGAGGCCCACATATGAAAACATCAGAGGAGAACACCCTCATGTTATTCTAGAGTGGTTGTTGGATGTCTTTTTGGGGCAGAAAAACACATTTTAATGAAAAATCTTAATTTTTGTTTTGCCCACTTTCAAAAGGCAAAGCTACATGTGTAGTACAAAAAAACAATGCTATGATCAAACTCTGATTTCAAGCATGTCAAATGAACAGAAGCATGACGTCAAAGCAAATGTAGCTATAAATACATAAAGTACAGATATGTCATTTCCATCTGCTCATTTAATCTATGTATTTTTTTTTTTACTTTAGTGTTTTTCTTTCTGCCCCTTGCCTTTGTAAGCCATTAATGTGTTTAGAATAACCTCTGCAGAAGTTTATCCCAGTAACCGTAATGCAGCCTCAGCGGCGATGGCCTGCAGGTCCGCGGCTGCAGAGAGCAACAAAGACAATGTGGGACCATGCAGAGCAGAGCGGTGTGCAGACAGGCAGTCTGCTGTGTGTTGAAAGCAGGCAGGGAGGGGATTGGAGAGGAATTTGTGCCAAGAGGATTAGGAACCAGCTGCTGGATAGACATAGATGTGTAGCACCCATTGGCCCTCAGTACTGTGCAGCCAGCAACCAGTGAAGCGCTTCTCTTTGAGTTTTATTTTGCTCTTGTATTATTTTCTTTCTGTGTATGTGTGTGAGCTGTTCCTTCATCTCTTCCTCTCTCCTTCTGGGGCTATTTTCTTGGTGCATGTGTGCAGTTGTAACAGGGATTTGGCTTTGTCTGTCACAGCATGCTCTACTCTATTAATCCATTTTAGCGTTTTTGGAAAATCATTTTTCTGTCTCTCGTTCTGGTCTTGGCCCGAAATTTGTGGCTAAAGAGCTAACATACATAGGCAGTTCTTTGAAAATGTGACACCAGGCAAAACACTGGCTTTCTGTAAACTGGATGTGATGAAAAGATGCTTTGCTGTCCTTTGGCTGATTGTGGATGAAATTTACGTGATGTAACAGGATGTACTACAACTCCTCAGGGAGTCAGAGGCATCAAAACAAAACAAGTTATTTGTGTTACTTTAAATCAACATTAATGAAGGCCTTGAAATAATTAACGAAAGCTTAAAGGTTTTTTATTATTATTATTACTATTATTTTGGTTTGACCTGTCGTTTTATGAGTATATTTAGTTTCTATTTGCATTGGATTTTACACAGCCACTCTAATCACAGTAAGATTTCTAGTCCTGGCCATATGAAACAATACAAATCAGTACAATGACTAAGAAATATAATCAGCTGTTTTTCCTTTTATTATAATAAGTTTGCAGTTATATGTTATAAGTGGTATTTACAGCATTCTAAGTTTGATCATCCCACATGAAAAATAAAAAAATAGCATGAAATTTAAAGATAAATTATAAGCAAAGAGGAAAAAAACTACATATTTTTGCTTGAAAAATAAATGTTTTAACAGAAATTATGTTGACTATATTTATCAATAATTTAGTTTCCACAAACTAATGTTCCATTTCATTTCAAAGTTTAAACAGAAGAAAATAGTTCAATTTATATGAATCATGTTTACTTTGAATATTACTTGTCTTTATTAACAGGTCACGAAGAGAAACCAGAATGGATGGAGGAGGTGGGCACAAGACTGGGAGGCAAGTATTAGAAATATAAAACAAATTATTTTTCTTTTTTAAACATATATAATTGAGGCAACAAATGGCTGTTTGTGATGTACTTCTTCTGTTTTGGTTTACAGCCCAATTTATAAACGAAGCCCAGATCTGACAAAATCTCCAATGACAAAGTCTGAGCAGCTCCTGAGAATAGACGACCACGATTTCACCATGAGACCAGCATTTGGAGGTTAGAAACGTGTTCTGTCTTCTATAGACCTAAAGCTTAGAACATCTCTTCAGTGGACAAGGGCAGCTGGATAAGATCTGTGCAGAGGTCTTAGGTTTAAACCAAACAAGTCTGCTGGTGCTAAGCTCTTGAAGACCTTGGTGACACAAACCATGCAGCCTGTGCTGGAGTTTCTGATTGCAGCTCAGTGTTTTATATCACAAGCGTGACAATACACAGTGATTTAATGTCAGCTATTTGGACTTAAGCGTTATGTCAAGCTAAATGGACGCAGGCTTTTCTATCCAAACATAGTGATAATACAAAACATATCTTTTTGAGCTGTCTTTATCTTTTTATTTGTCATTTGAGGCAAATAATCACAAACACAAGAGCTTTATTTAGTGGAAACAAATCAGGCGCGGCGGCTTTTGCTTTGCAACACATGCTGTTTTTATCAGACCTTTTAATCACACAACAATCTGCTGCTGAAAACACACAAAGTGACCCTTTGCGGAATCCAGCATCCGATTTCAACTGCGATATAGAAAAAAAGAGCTGGATTTCGTCCACCGCTGCATCAACTTTGATCCATTATTATGACCTGATTGTATTTGTGCACTGTTGTTGGATGATGATGCAGAGTAGAGAGGCTGAAATAGGTCAAAAGAAGAATGAAAGCCAGACTGTCACAGTTGTGGCACGAGCAGTTTTCTATACTTGTGATTGATTTTTCACTTTTTTTTAACCTGGTTTCCTCAACAGATGAGGTTCGAACAGTATCGTCTATGTTTGGATTGGCCTTTAAAAACTTCTGAAGCTTTTATGATCATATAGAAAATCAATTTCCAACCACAAAAATAACATTTCTGCATATTGTTTGTTTGTTTTGTTTTGTTTTTTTGTTTGTTTGTTTTTTTTAATATAAAATTATTTTCTTTCAGGTCCTCCAATCCCTGTTGGAGTAGATGTTCAGGTTGAAAGTCTTGACACCATCTCTGAGGTGGATATGGTAAGTATAGAAGAGCTTTTAGGTCAGTTAACACAAGAAAGGTATGTATTAATAGTAATGATTGTAAGTAATTAAATATATTTAATAAAGTACTGTACTGTTTCAAAGGTTCAATACTCTGTGCTGTAAACCTTGAATAGCAAACAATTGTTTACTTTGTGAGTAGATAACTGTAATATGATCTCACCAGAATGAGCCGCTTGGTATTTTCTTTCACAAGCTTCTTGTTTGAAAAATTTCCTGGCCATACGTTTGTGCATGAAAGCATCTTTTAGGGCAAGCAAAGTTAGTTTTTTCTGATGATGAATAAACCCTCTTTTTGAGTTAAAGATTCCCACCGAGAGAGGGCTACGCTCTGTATTGTTTAGTTTTGTTTTTGTTTCTGGTTTTCCTAAAATTGAACAGTAGCCCTTTAAATATAGTTTTAAAATCTGTATTTTGTTTTAAGTACTGTATTATGCTTTTACACTTCAGTCTTGATTTATCCAGAATTTGAAAATGATAAAAACACACAAAGAGAAAGAAAAACTGGACAAGAGTCTGAAGCCATGGCTTTTTAATCTAAAAACAACTAGATTATGTTACTCAGATTAATTTATCTTAAGGTTTTCATTATGATCAGCTGTCTATAGTATCATGTTTCTTATTTAAACTCTTAGGTCCATGGTATTTTTCATTTGAAGTGGGAAGTTGAGCAAAGTTTCAGCTAAAATACTTCTCCATATGTCCCCTGATAGTTTCAAACCATCTTCCAACTTTTATCCAATCTGGCTGCCCTACATAAAATGTGGTGAAAGTTAAAGTCTATTTTGTAGCTCGATAAATTAAATTAGTTGCACATATATTGTCCAGAGTTTACTTGTGAGCATTTTAGAGCATATTTCCATAGTATTGGTATGTGCCATGTGTTGTAATGAACCAGTATTAGACTATAACCAACCTGGACAGTGTGGTTTACACTGGAACATGTTTAACTCACGTTTCTATTACAGTAAACATCAGTATATAACAGTAAAGACATCAGAGCTCAGAAGTACGGTCAAAAATATAGCATTTTATCTATATTCTGCTTCTTCGCTCATCCTTTTTAACAACTAGATGTATTTTTTATGCAGTAATCCAATAAACGGCTAATTTTACATTTCAATATTATCAATGATTAGCTGTGATATGATAAGCTAGCAATTAAGACCATCTTTGCCAATGTAACAGACTTTTTCTCTCTTATAAAATAATGTAAGGTATATAGCTGCTGATGCCACATCAGACACTAACAATGCTTATGCACTGGACCTTCCAAGTTACATGTCACATAAACAAATATGGGTGCAGTTACAGTCTAAGGTGATGGACAGCACAAGTTTGCTGTGTTTAATTGCTACCCTATAATTTTCATCTCTCCACACCATAAATATAACACTTAATGATGCCAATCTGTGTGCACCCATAACTTTTTTATTTTTATTTTACCGTTTTTACCTACACAAGCACTGACTGCAGTTGTAACTATATAATAATTTTCAATATACTAATAATGAATTATTATTATCCTTTAAATGCAATTATTATCAAAACTGCTTTTACAGTTATTGTTGCTTGTATGCTGAAATTTAAAAAGAAATGCATTATGGTCTGTTTTCAGTCACTCTTTTACAAGTCTATAGTGTACTATATAGTGAATGAAAAGTTTCAATTAAAACTTCAAACACACTTAAAAATATTTGACTCACTTTGTCACATTAAAGTGAAAGTGTGTACAATTATCATTTTCAATAAGAGACCTCTTTTACCCCTTAGGTTAACAAACAACTCATCTATTGAACATAAATCTTTCAGCATTGAGCTGTATTGGCAGCATATTGAACACTCTGCAACACTTGCAGTTGTTTTGTTTTCTTCCTGCAGGACTTCACCATGACGCTGTACCTGCGTCACTACTGGAAGGACGAGCGGCTGTCATTTCCAAGCACCAACAACCAGAGCATGACCTTTGACAGTCGCCTGGTGAAGAAAATTTGGGTTCCTGACATGTTCTTTGTCCACTCTAAGCGCTCTTTTATCCATGACACCACCACTGACAATGTTATGTTGAGGGTTTATCCTGATGGCAACGTGCTCTATAGTCTCAGGTTTGTTAGATTTTTTTTTTTATTGTAATCCAAAAATAATGATAAGCATTACAACAGCAAATCGTTTTTGACAAGAGGGCTTGCAAAGGTCACAGCTGATGTGTTGCATTAACATGTGCCACCTCACTCTTTTAAGTTTTGAAGATGTAAATCAGCAAAGTCATATATATATTTTTTGTATTTGTAACATTATCTAATAAGTTCACTTGATTAAAAAACTGGTGGGCTTTAAAGAGTGAATAGTACATGGAGACAATCTAAGGAGGTACCTGAAAAAAACAGAAAAAATGTCTTTTGAAAAACAATTCACAAAAACAGCTTTATAGAAGAAATAGTTGAGCAGCACAGCCACAAATTGAGCAAAGAAGGAATGGCAATAAACCAAGCTGGCAGGCCAGCAGCTCCAGATAGGTCATTTGTTTATCCCACAAGGAAAATTTTAATTGTAACGTCCTAGCATTAGCTTAACTCTAAGTGAGCCTCTCATTATCAAGGACAAAACACAGTTTGAGCATCTATTTTTATTCTTTTGCTCAAGTTCCACATCCTTTGTACTGAAATGTGTGAGTCTAACATTCATTAGTATGTTGTCATGAATATTAAAATGACAGTAAATCTTTTATCTTTGCTATTTTGATGGTTTTCCCTGTAGAGTCACAGTCACTGCCATGTGCAACATGGACCTCAGCCGCTTCCCTCTGGATACCCAAACCTGCTCCTTGGAGATTGAAAGCTGTGAGTGTATTTTTCAAACAAAGATAAATACATCCAAAAAGGATTGGTAATCTCTAAATGCATTTGGTACTTGGTGTAAAACTGGATCCAAAGCAACAACAGTGTACATGCTTGAAAGTTTGTGAGCCATTTAAAGTTTACATTTGAGAAAATAATGCAATTTCTACATATATATGATGTAAAACATGCACCACAAACATTGCAGTGAATGCAAGGCAGACTAGTAAAAGAAATGAAAGCAGGGGAATTTAATCATTTAAGTCTCAAAACCAAGAACAAAAGAGTACAGAAGACAAAAGAAGAAAAAACACTCTGACACAGGAGGCAGCAAAATGGAGAGAAACAAAAACAACAAGGACAGAAATGAAAAACACAGACCGCCACCAGAGATCTGACCAGGGGAGCAAACTGCAAGAGGGCACACACACACACACAAAGATTATTTTATTGGATTCTCTTTATGTACTTTTAGTACTAGCATAAACGTCTCCTGATATTTCAAGACATATTTTTGAAGATATACAGAGATGTTTGTTGGATCATAAACTTCCAAGCATCATAAAATAATATGTACCATTAAATGAGTTTTTTTAGAAGATAAATTCCCCTTTGATTTACCAGTATTGTACTTCTCAAAGCTTTCTGGTCTTTATATGGTAAAAAGTGCACTGTTAAGGGTACAACAGTAGTACCTTTGAGGGAACCTGTTACGGACCCCTTCTGGTCTAGGGGTGGAAAGGATGGAGTAACACAACAAGCCTGAAACAAAATTTAAATAAACAATAATTTATTCACAAAGTTACTGCTATTTACAAATAAATTCAACATAAAATGTCCTTTTCAGGTAAAATACAACAACAACAAACAAAGGGTGTCCTCTAAAAGGAAGTGCACTCTAACCGGCAGCAAAATATAACTCACTTACAATAAAAAAAAACAAAGGAAGCTTAACCAAAGAAATCAGAGTCAAAATGAAAACCAGAATAGCTAACAAAAAGGATCCTAACAAACCAAAAGAGGGGAGCCTCTCCTAATGAGGAAGCTCCCTAATTACAATCTGGAAATTTAACACTCTGTTTTAGCAAACCGTCTGTTGAACAGCCAGAACAGGAAACCGCTCAGGGTAACAACGCCTCATCAAAACAATCTAAAGTGTCCACTGACACCAAACCACACACAAAGTCACAAAGTGTGCTCTTAGCAAAACAGTTTACAAGTGCCACTGTACTTTGTGCTATGATGCTCTGAATCCTGACATGGTATGAGCCCTGCCTTTCTGTGTGGAGTTTGTATGTTCTCCTGGTGTATGTGTGATTTTTTTCTGGGTACTCTGGTTTCCTCCCACAGTCCAAAGACATGCATGTTAAGTTATTTGTTCATTCTAAATTCTCTCTAGGAGTGAGTTTGAAGGCAACCGGGTTTTCATTTCTCTGTGTTGTTCTTGCAATGGACTGGTGACCTGTCCAGAGTGTACCTTGCTTCTTGCCTAGTAGTTGCTGGGATCATCTACAACCCCTCATGACAATGCTTTGTAACAAGTGGGTATAGACAATGGGTGGTTGGATAGTTTAGATGGAGCTGTTATTCTTGTTAAATCAGAGAGCTGTACAGGACTGTATCAGGTTCTGCAGATGCCTCTAAAGCTGCTGTAGATGAGACATCAGTAGTGGGAAGGATGTCATGGATTTTCTCTCTATTAGAAATTATTTTGTTTATGAAGAAATTCTTCAAGTCATCACATCTGCGAGTTAAAGGAATACACGACTCAACAGAACTATGAATCTTAGTCATTCTGGCTACAGCGCTAAAAAGAATCCTGAGGTTGGTCTGGTTCTGCCCTATCAATCAGAAATAATAGACAGTTCTAACTTATAAAGGACTTTTTATATACTATGAAACTTTCTTTACAAGCTAAGTAAAATTCTTCTAGATCAGATGAGTGCCATTTTCTTTGTAATCGCCTTGATGTCTGCTTTAAAACTTGTAGCTGTGAATTAAACCAAGAAGCCAGCTGCTTCTTTTTCAGAGGTGCAACATTGACTAGTGTGGTATGTACTGAAACTGTTGCTCTGTCAGCAAGATTATTAGTTTGTGATGAGATAAAGCTCAGATCCCTGCTTTCTGTCATGTTGGCAAAACACACACACACAAAGTCTTTGTCTTTGCACACTAGACATCTCATGAAATCTTATTAATATCATCCCAATTAAAATTTCTATCCTCATTCCTGCTTTATTGGAAAGGCATTGCTTTAAGTCCTTTTTCACTTCCACCATGAATGAACATGGTGTTAACGTTGCAGCCTCTAGGGGACAGCTAGTGGGAGTTAAGAGTTTAAGTCCTGTCATTTTTTTATCTTCTTTGTTCCACATGTGGTTTACATTATCATGCAGCTTTGTACTTGCAAAATCTGTTCTGATTTGGTTTGTTACCTAATTCACATATTTCCTAACAGATGCGTACACAGATGATGACCTGATGCTGTACTGGAAGAAAGGCAACGAATCCCTGAACACAGATGACAGAATATCTCTGTCCCAGTTCCTCATCCAGAAATTTCACACCACAACAAAACTGGCTTTTTACAGCAGCACAGGTACCATTAGACCAGAGGAGTTCACAATTGATTTAAAACTTCATTTATTCTCTCTTTTATTTGTTTTTCTTTTTTTTTAAAAAAAAAGGATTTTTTTTACTCAACATTAGAAAAAAGAAAATATTCTTCCTTTGATGTCACACTAAGTTTAATGTATTGCTATTTAATCCTTACTGCAAAATTAAATTTATCAGACTCTGCCAACCACTTGTACACAGCTGGAAAGCTACTATGAAAGCACTGCAGCTTTCTCATAACCACGTGTCATTATCCAACAACCTTAAGCATTAAAAGGGATTTTGTGTCCTATCTTTCTGTGCCAGCTTCACCCAGCTTCATGTGCTGATACATCAGCAGCCAACATACGACAATGTGTATATAATGGTGATGTTTCTTCTTCCCAGGCTGGTACAATCGTTTGTACATCCACTTCACCCTGCGGCGCCATATCTTCTTCTTCCTACTGCAGACGTACTTTCCTGCAACCCTCATGGTCATGTTGTCCTGGGTGTCCTTTTGGATTGACCGCAGGGCCGTCCCCGCTAGAGTACCACTAGGTAGGCAAGGCCTTTTTTTTTTTTTTTTTGAATGACCTCTACAAAAGAAATATGGACATACAACAATAATTCCTTAGTACTTCTGGACTAAATTGGTTAGAAATATGTGGTAGCATATTGGTTTTGCAGAATGACTGAACTCTCCCAGGTCCCTTTGAGTTAACTTGTGGCTTTGAGCTGCTGGTTTTTTTTAAATGAACATGTTTTATAAATTACATTGGTTTTAACAGTGTTGGCTGACTCGTAGCCAAAAAAAAGTTATATAAGCAAAAATTAAACCACATTGTGACTTGCTGAATGTCTCCACGAGTTGAATTTTAAAAAGCTATGTAGCAGTATCTTAACTAACTCATTAAAGCAAAGGTACTTAGTCATTCAGATAGAGCCATGGTGCACAGTGGAAATTTCCATTTGCATGAGGGTAGGCAGAACAGAAAGTTAGGCATGATATAAAAGTTTATGAAGTCAAAAATATCTGTTAGTCCATGCAGAAAACTGCTTTTGTTTTTCTTTTCTAAAAACGTGTCCTTTTGTTACAACAGTTTACAATGTGAAGCTACCAAACACCTTGCATTGTGTTAAAACAGCAGTGTTTTGGAACACTTGACTTACTGACACAGAATCAGACAGAGCAGAAGTTTCACAAATAGCTCAACCACTTTCAGACAGTTTTCCCTCACGCAGCTGATTCAGATGCTGTGTATCACTGATACTTACTGGTAAAATTACAGGAAATTTACGAGGAAAGTTTTAATAGCACTGCTGTTTATTTCTTTAATCTGTCAGATTCCTCTGAGCAGCTGATCAGAAACCAAATGAATCTCCATCTATTGGGCTACATGTTGAAAGTAACATGTTACTACAGTCTTTCTTTATCTGATTACCTTTAAAAAGTGTTATGGAAGAGCAGCACACATGACAGGGACAAATTCAGTTGCCACCAGATTAATGGAAAGCTAAATTGACTAAAATACCCTTTTTATCTCTGCCTCATTTCCTATAATCATCCATGACAACTATGAATACTTTAACAAACTTTCATGATAATTTTTTTAGTTTATGTCTGAAATTACATATATTTTTGTCCATCTCATGGCCAATAAACTAAATTACTAAACTATAACTACTATTACTAAACTGAACTAAGACCTATCTTGTTTTTTTTTTTTTTTTTTTTTTAAGATTAGAAATTGAATGTCAGTGGCCGGTATTAAATGTCAAAATGTCAGTTAAATGAAAAATCCATATCTGCTTTGATTGGCTCTGAATTTCATGGGGACTTGAAATTAAATGCCGTGTGTTGAAATAAAAACAAATTGCTTCTGTATTGTTCTGCTGTTGGTTTCAGCCTTCCAACCAATGTAGTAAATAACAGCACTGCTGTGACTAAACTGCATTTTTCTCCCCTCCAGGCATCACCACAGTGCTGACCATGTCCACCATCATCACCGGGGTCAATGCTTCCATGCCTCGAGTCTCCTACATTAAGGCAGTGGACATTTACCTCTGGGTCAGCTTTGTTTTTGTCTTTCTGTCAGTTATAGAGTATGCGGCAGTGAATTACCTCTCAACTGTGCAAGAGAGGAAAGAGAGGAAGCTGAGGGAGAGGGTAAGTCTTTTTTTTATCATTGGTCATTGCCTGCAGTTGAAAAGAAGTGGGCCTTTTTGTATTTTTTCTTTATGATTCAAACACTTTATTTCAACCAGACCGGTGCAAAAATGTCTTATAACTGCTCAGAATTTTCTCTATTAGACGTTCCTCAGCAGTCAAAATGTTCCAGAGAAAAAGTATGAAATATACCCAGTGGCAGTATACAACTAATTCATGAGGTTTTCTGGCATTTCTAGAGGGGGTTGTCATCCAGGGTTCAACTGAGTATTAAAAATGTCAAACAAATATTCCATGACATAAACCTACATTTGTCTTTTATTTTTATTTAAAAAACAATGCGAAAATGCAATTGCAAAAGATTAAAAGGAAACCTTAGATTAATTAGATTAATTCCCTGAATAGATAAGATGACCATCTATGAGTCTAAACAATTATTTTCATCCACATTATTATTGTAATAGCAAACTTTAAAATGTCTCCTCATGGTAGGAATTAAAAACTCAGTTTTGGCCAATTCAACAGTGAATTGCAAATGAGAGACTTTTTCCTTAAAAGCAATAAATAAGACATTTCAGGTTTTTAAGAGGCCCACTTGAGGTAAAATAAAATATTTTACACATGACATTATTTATAAATTGGCAGAACCAGGAATTAATAATTCATGTATACAGCCAATAAAAAGATGTATATTTTCTAAATTGGCTCATTTTAAGATGCTCTTAGGGCAATGGCAAGTTATTTCTGGGACTCTAATATTGTTATTCTTCATCTGCCAACTGCTGTGACATATGGAGCCAAATTGCCCACACAACCCCTAGGAACATTTGCAGCACAAACATCCTTTTTTATAAATGTTTCATAACAAAGTCGTTAAAAGGCTGAGTGTCCTGAAAAATATTAACATTTGAGAAACTAATTCATCTCTCTGATTTTTATTCCTTTCATGGCCTCAGAAATTCTAAGATGTTTATTTCTTTTCTTATTACTGTGTGTCTGCTCAGCTGCCGTGTACATGTGGCATCGGAAACCCAGACGAGATGATGATTGACCCCCAGATCACTGGCTATGGGTCCATGGATGTCAACACTACAGGGAATTATGGGATGCCAGAGAATGGTGGCCGTCAAGAACGAATTCTGGCTCAAGTGTCGTTGAATGACCCACAGATTGCAAGCCAGGTGAAGCCATCCAGAGGTTACGTTAACATCTGGATAGACACCCATGCCATAGACAAGTACTCGAGGGTCGTCTTTCCTGGAGCATACATCCTCTTTAACATCATCTACTGGTCCATATACTCATAAATGGAGATGTATTAAATGGTCTGAGAGCTGTTCATGATAGGACCACAGGAGTTCAGCTGGAAATATAACTTTGCGCTTCCCGTGCTTTTCAGAGAGAAACTCCTCATTAGATGCATGGGGATCATTAACAGATGGGTAATCATTGCCTTCTTTACCCAGCCACTTAAAACTGACGAGTTAAAAAATGAGCAGGGGTTGCCACTGTTTTTGTTACTCCATCAAATCTTTGTGGTTTCATGTAGTTTCTGTACCATCGATGGAAAGATGTTTGGACATTGTTGTCACCTGGGGATTTATTGCGCAATGAGATGCTCAGACTTGGATTCGTGAAGTTAAACACTACATTTCTGGTTCTCCATGCAGTGACTGACCAGATTTTCAGCAGAACTGAAAACACATTTACTGGTATTTCCAGTGCATGGACTGATCTTCTCTTATAAGCTGTACATGACAATCATAGACAAACTAAGTCTTCAGAGGAATAGTTTTACACTTTCTTGAAAAGAAAAAAATGGTTTATTCACTTTCTGGTTGAGAAAATCAATGGAATCTATTCAGCACCAGTTAGTTTTGCCTAATGAGTGTCAACAAGGTGAAACAGTTTGCATTTTTAGCTCTATCTAAACCAATAAATGTTACCTGGTTAGGCTTCAAATTGTTGGCAACGGATTTTGTCACTGATTGTTGGGCCAAACCCTCTATAGAAGACCAAAAATGCCAAAATCACAACCTAAATAAATAAATACAGAAATACTGAAATATATACTTGAATGTGATAATTATTAATTCTTCAATTTAATTCTGTCTTATTTCATTCTTAATTGATTTTTACATGCATATATTTGTTTATTTCAAAATTAGTTCCTTCTTTATTTTTTGTTGTATAGTAATTAGGAGGGCATTGCTAACATAGTTATAAAGCAGGATTGACCACATGTGAGAATCATACTGTCTCATTTGAAACACAGAAGTAAATAAATGAATAAATAAGTCTATAAATACATAAATTACTGTGGAAAAAAATAAATAAAGCTAAGAATACATGAATAAAAGCAAAATATATATAAAATTATTTAATAATTTCTATATTTCTTCACACAGTTTGTTTGTCTTTTTATTCATGATAATGGCATTTTTGGTCCTCCATAGTTGATGATTCCCTTTTTGTCTGGTCTCTGTGCTAAGCTTAAGGCATCTGTCTTCTTGCTGTGGCTTTATTTTTACTATACAAACATTAGACTGTACGAAAAAATGAATGTCGTTCTTATGAAATTGATTTGTAGACGGCCATTTGAAAATCTGAAATTTAGCATTTTTCTTGTGACTTTCTTGGTTTCATTTGCTTCTGTGCCTGCAGTAGCCACCCCCGATAATCGTCCTCACTAGGAAGCCAAATGTATTGAACTGTTACAAAATCTCAAAATCACTAAATGAAACATTTTAAAAACATCTAAAAAGTCACAGGTCAGCTTCTCAGACTTTGTAAAAACAAAAACACTTGCTTGCTTTTTTTTAACATGATTATTTGTATGATAAAATTTATATTTTGTCTGTGAAACGGTGATGTATTGACACTGATATATTGTCTGACAAAATTTCTCTTTGGTCAAATACTGAACTGGCAGTACTGATCTTTGGTGCCCATCCAATAAATTACTTTAGATCTTCACTACATGTATTATCTGGGGTTTGGACGGGCATGGAAGTAAAGACAACTTTCTCTTTGGAGGTAGCATGCTGCTGCAAGGTTTAATACAGCAAGTAATAAAGGCGGATTTATGGTCACGCAGCATCAGCGTCAGTGTAGCTCCGCACAGGCTCGACGCGTACCTCTTCCAGACCTGACATGCACCCCTACTACGGATATCTGGATCTTCTCGCTGAATTTGTGCGGTAACCACCGTTTTTTAAAACAATAACTAGTGGATCAAGTTGATTAGAGGCTGATTGAATTATTTATTAATTTTCTTCCACAAGCTAATAAAGACACTAAACCATACTGGACGCCATTGTTGTTATAAAACAGAAAATACCTACCAAACTGAAATGAACCAGCTAAAGAACTCCAACCTGATGAGTTTACCGGCCGATACCACCCCTGCTGCCACCTTCAGATTAGGAGGAGAAACTGCAACGCAACACCAAAACGATGCATACCCCCAACGCTAGAGAGCAAGAGCAAACTCACCAGCGTCAGCTATGCCGTAACCGATTGCATGCAGATGCCGCGCTAGCATAAATCCGCCTTAAGGGCAGGATCAAAGTGAGAACTCAAGGACAAATGTTTTCAGAGGAGCCCCCTGCTGGTCATTACAAAGAATGCAGATTCCTCATTATCTTCACTTTTCAGACCAGGAGGCTACATCCATGTTTTATCTAAAGTCTATGGTACAGATGAGAGAGTCATTCCAGTTTAACTCTGCAGGAAAAAAGAAAACATCTGACATTATTTTTACTCTTGAAGTTCCAGTATTTCTTACTGCATGTCATTCAGTTTGTTATGTTTTCTTGTGAACTTGTACCAGTGCGGTTGTTTTCACTGTCAAGCTGCTGCAAGCCATTTGTATAAGTGGACAAAGTTTGGGAAAGATAATGCAGCCTCTTAAAATTACAAATGTAAAAAAAATATGTCTAAACAATCCCAGATTTTGACTATAGTATTAACTTTTTTTAATGTCCTTATATCTTCTTTTTTTATACAACTGAAGCTCATCTCCTTTGTGCGGTGTTGTGAGGCCACAAGGTTCACCATCACCTGTTAGTTGCTAGTTTTATCATCTTTTTCCATCTTAAAATAAATTCTTAGTGAGAAACAGATACATTAAAACTGGATTTAGGTGGTTTGCTGACCAAACACAGCTATTACCTAAAGTAAATAATATGTTATATGTGGAGAAAATGTTTTAATAAATGTTTTGTTCGAAAAATGTGAAAATTATTAGAGCTGAGTTTAGTTGCTGTACATCACAGCCACATAACTGTATGTTTTAAGACTCTTGCATGTAATACAAGCAAATGGAAAAGCTTTGAGATGCATGGCTGAAAGTTGTTTGTTTTTTGGTTTTTGGTTTTTTTTGTTGTTTTTTTTTTTTTGTTTTTGTTTTTGTTTTTTTGCAGCATAAATTAAAATCGCCTGAGCAAAAACAATCCTATAAATTCATGTCCAGATTTCATATCAACTGCAGCAGATGCAGATATTTTTCCATGTAATCTCTGAAGCCTCAGCCCTTGCAGACTAGTAGGACCTTGGAGAGTATTACCTATGAAAGGTGAGGTCCGGCAGCCTACAAAGAAAACAGATGGAACCAACTTCAACAACGTATTGTTTAGGGCCCCACAGTTCATTTTCGTGCATTGTGAAAACTGTAGTAGCATTACACACTTGACAACATTATAAGGTAGTAATGTAATGCTAACATAGTTTTTCACAATAATCTTCTTTTATGCTTCTATTAATATTATTACCACTTATTTATTAAAGCAATAGAAATTGCAATTCTTAAATGCAACTTTAATTGGCTCTTCTTCATCTTAGGAATCAGTTTCTGGCTCAAAGCTGAATTATTCTGATGAAGTGGTTCCCAAACTTTTTCGAAAGGGCCCCCTTTTTTATCGATACCAATAATGTCAAGGGCCCCCCACTACTACATGACCCCCGATGCTTACATATGTACAAATACATGTGCCACGAAGTAGTCTTTAGTTTATTGGCCGCTACTTAAAACCATGTCAGTGGCAGAAGGAGTTATCAATTCTTCTTCTATAGTCTGAGGTGTTTTAAATCGAGAAACTCTGCAAACTACTTCAGGTGAGTTGAACTTTCAATGAGACGGATGCTGCTTTTGTAAAAAGAACTCTGCTATAACGACAGATGAGTAGTTTATTTCTAAAGTAATCAACAGGCTTTTCTTTGTGTTCAGGATGAGACGTAACCAAGTGGTGTTTTAACTTCTTTGGCTTCATACTATATGCTGATATTTTTAAATATACAACACTGTGGCCTCTCTTCACTACCCACCATTGACCATTACCCTTACTTGATCATTACCTGGTCAAGGCTAGGACAAGATATGTCTCATCATATAATGTCTTTTTTTTTGTAGTTGTAATCTTTGTTGTAAATCCTTCATCATTTGTCCATTGGTATTTTCACAATTTTGCCCATGTTTTTTAAGGCTCCCAGTTTGGAAACCACAGCCCTAATGTAACTTCACCCTAATGAACCAATCATTCTATTACATCTGATGGTGGGTGGTCCAGTCCAGTACCCCTACCTTATTCCTTAAGAGCTATGCTTTGGGAAGAATGTGGTTTTGCAATTGTCTTGTAGAAAAATATATAATATCATAGATTTGTAAATTTATTTTGCCGAGGGTCCAGAAACAACCACATACCATCCCTGAGCCTGGCTTTTGAAATTTTTGATGATTTTCTTGAAGGTCCTTTAGTCTTTGGCCAGGAGCACACACAGTATAATCTTTTGCCAAAAAGAGACTCTGACAGCTTATTTATCTCAATATATTATGTTTCCACTGTATGATGGTCCATCCCAGACATCTCAGAGCTCAAGGAACATATTTCTTTTTTGCACATTTCAGTTTAAACAATTGTGCATGCAGTTAGTGCTCAAAGGTTCCCCACAGTAATCCCCTTTCCATGTGGTTATATCTGACATTGAATGGCATGAATAGCAGTTCTACATGGAGTCCAATCTAAAGGAGTCCAAGATCACGTGTGTGTAGCTTAGGCTTGCCCTCATGCCCTTTATGTGCAGAAATTCCTTCAGATTCCACAAATCCTTTACACAGAAAAATACGTAATCCCTTTCAATCTTACTTTGAGGATATTTTTAACATTTAAATGACTTTGTTGGCATTTGTTGACAAAGTGGAGATCCTTTACAAATCTTTGTTATTGCTCCAGGATCTTCTGTTTCATGTAAAGGTCTGATTACTGACGAGCATTCAGACAAAATATATACAAAATGTATATTTTTGTAATAACATTAACTGCATGTATGTAAAAAAAAAAGGATAGACATATATGCAGTATTTAGGTCTTTTTTAAGTACATATTTTTCTTTTAGATTTCTCTAAGGGAGGAAAAAATCCTGACTTACATGTATGTTGAGAATATCTCTCCTCTTTTAAGCCTTTGTTTTGATCTCAGTAAGACCCCAAAGGGCATGGTGTTGATTTAAAATCTGCACCATCTTCCAACAAAAATCATGAACAAAGGTATCACTTCATCAAAGGGTAAAGCATCATAAAGATACCCATAGCTTGATGTCCTAACCACAACCGTGACCACACGTGGGAAGTCGAAGTATCGAATTGAACTGTGCAGCTGTTGAAAGCATCTGTGAAACCTAAATGAGTGGGTGTGGTGTTGCAACTGCTCAAACATGAAAAAAATCAAAGTGAAACCAAGTAGAGAATATAAAAAAATGAAAAATCCTTTATATACTTCAGTTTAATTAAATTGCACAAAGGGGGGCAATTACATAATAAAAAAGATCAGTTACTGAATATCATTCACTCATCTTGTAGTTAAGGAGCAACATCAGCATTCATTTGGAGTCATATTTGTGTTCACCTGGTGAATCTAATTCCACCATCCTCTCTCCTTTACCTCTGATTTTGATCTCCAAGAACTCCTGATGGAAATATTTAACTCTTCAACACTTAAATGCTCCACTAGATTTATTTGCAAAAGGTTATTTGGCTGAAAATGATGCTATGAGAGCAGTGACAGTGATCCAGAGTGGTTAAGTTCTGTTTTTATAATAGTATGACCAACTCTTGGTACTGTTTATTATCAATATATTTCCCTTAATTCAAACTCAGCCAAATTCTTCCTTTGGATATTTTAGGGTGAGTGTATTCATTATTTATTGGAAATGTAATGTTGCCTTCTAGTCACTCCTCCAGTTTAAGTCTGGCTCGGTTGAAGTCTTCTCTCACTTGCAGAAGCAGATCTGGGCAACACACTACATCCACAGCTGTCATAGCCAGAGCCTTGGCTGTCCTCAGGGCGTACAACTGGGCCTTTTCAGCTCCTGGCGCAGGAAGGATGGCAGTGAAGGAAAATAAAACATGGAATAAACAGAAACTAACAAACCACATGACTTGGAAAGAGATGACGGCAGAAATCATCTGATTATTACAAGAAACTTGTGATCCCAGTCAACCTGTGCTACGATACCTGCTGCTTCTGTGTATTCCTCTGTGTGGTTTAATGCACCAGTGCCAATGTGGAAGAAAGGATGGATTCCAGGCACTACGAATGATACGTTGCCAAAGTCTGTGGAGCCTGCCAGATAATTACAAATTCACTCTGAAAACAACTCTGTCTTGATTCACTGCACAACAGGATCAATCTGCAAAAACAGTGGTGTCTCTTGTTGTTACACATGTTTAGTTTCATATATTTATGATAGACAACCCAGAAAGGAATGATTATATGTATATTTATTTTTTACCTACCAGAGAAACTGGCTGGCTGCTCTGGAAACTCAATCCCCAAAGCTTTTCCATTACTTTCATACAGGTTTGCCAGTGTGGCATTAGGCAGAATGTTATAGTAGGTAGGGGTTGGGTAGATAATCTCCACCTACAGAAAACACAAGAACGCCTACATGTAATACTGCTGTTTTCTGTTACTATTTCTTCTTTTTCTGTTTCCACTCTCTTGTTTTTTTTTTTTTAGCTAAACCTGTCTGAATCATGTGCTGACCAAGGAGAAAAGTAACCCAAGGTAATGATGAATTATGTAACAGTAGTACAGCACCCACAGCATAACTACAGGAATGTTACGAAAAGACAATGTTATATAAAAGTATAACTCAACATTACATTTCTTTACACTACATTAACATCTATTACTTTGTTCTTATATTAGAGATATGATGTGTCTGTAACCTAGAGGAGAGCAAATCAAAGACAACAACTCACCTGGCAACCAGTGGCCACAGCAGCTGCCCTGAAACAAGCCTCGGCCCTGGCCTTCAAGTCACAAAGGTCCTTCAGCAGTGGAGTACGCAAATAAAACTCTAACTCAGAGTAGGCAGGGATAATATTGGGCTTCACCCCTCCATGCTTGATTATGCCTGTAGAGAAAAAAGAAAGAAAAAATGAAGAGGTTGGAGGGTAAGAAACCAAATTTGCTTTGATGTCAGGTGTGCGACAGATGTTAGGAGACACTGACATGGATAATTTGAAGTATTCCTCTCTCAGAGGCTTAAAAAAAACTCACATCTGATTTTTTTCAACAACTTGAGCAATGACATTCGTTGTGTTGGCACAGAGTGAAATATTTTGATAACAGCATTGTTGGAGCATCATTAGGGAATGTTCCACAGACATTTGTGGCATAATTAGTGCTTCAACTGAAGTCTTGCAACAAAAGTTATTTCTTCAAACATTCACATATTAGATTGTAACCTAACTTTTCCATTAGCAATCTCTCCTTACACTCCATACTTGATAAACTGAACAGAAACTTTCTACTTTGACAATCTTCTTCAGTAGATAAAGGTCTGGTAGCTGTCACAGAGTAAAAGTTAGACGGTTAAATTGATCTTTTCAAAGCACGACATGCCATGTTGGCTTAAAAGTAAACATGCCTTGAGGTGAGACTGTTCTGTGAGCTGTCTCTTGTGAGGTTGAGACTAAACTTTGAAGATTGTTCCAGCTTTTTTTTGTTCCTCACCGTGAAGCCTCCACTCTGGTTTGAGCTGCTGTCTGAGCAGAGAGAGGTTGTTATAGGCCAGCACAGCAGCATCCAGCGCGTTCAATCCCTCCCAGGGATATGCAGAGGCGTGGGATGCCTTCCCATGATACTTTACTGACACCCTGGGTAACATCGGCATGTTTGGATAAGGATTGTCTACAATATGTAAAGGCTAGGCAATCAGATTGAGAAAGGAGAGAAGATATAAAAATCTTGAATTCATAGGAATAGTGAGAAGGAATTTACTCAGCGATGGTGACGGTGGGGAGAAATGAAGCATCCTGCTGAGCTGGATGAGCCATGAATACGAGATCAACATCAGTGAAAGCTCCTGCCTGGATCAGGTTGATCTTTCCCCCAATGGCCTCCTCTGCAGGGGTTCCCAGAACTGTTATCTGGAATAAAAAGTGTTCAGTCATGGTACTTCTCAATCATTCGGACTATTTATAAGCTGTTTTTCTTTGTTAAACAAATGTGTGTAGGTTGAAAATGTAATTTCTTAGGTCTAATTTCTGACTTCCTGTGTGCACTATGGCCCTTACCTTACAAGACGAACATGAAACATGATGAAGAAGACATGAAACAATTCACTGAGAGTACAAATTTACTTGGAAAATGTTCATAGAGGTAATCTCTTTAGAAATAGGTCATCTCCTCATAGAGAATAAACATCATGGGGTGAGGCATTCTGGGTAATACACGCCATAGTAAAGGGCAAGAAATCTTTTTCTTTTTTTTTTCCTCCAAGTAATTTTCTGCCTTTATGGTAAACATAGTCAAATACACACAATGTGTAGGCATTTCATCAGTCTAGCTAAACTACAGTGTGTTTTTAATCTTAGACAACATTAACATCACCAGCATGTCAGCCTCTGATCCATTATTAATCTGTGTACCACTACCACTGACCTTAAATCTCTCAATGCCACTTCAGCTGACATGACAATCCTCCTCTCTCTACAACCAGACTTCATCATATAAGTACAACCAGAGGAGGTACTCTATGTTGGCCTCTAAATAGAACACACGTTTAAGGCAGCCCTTTTCCGAACCAGAAACTACATTTATCTTCTACAGATAATCTGTGCTCCAAGCCACATACCACTAGGCTCTTAACAAAATCCTTTTTTCATTCGTTCATTTGTTGGTTCATTCATTTTTTACACCTCTTAGTCCTATCCCAGCAATTAAGGGGCTAGAGGCAGGGTACACCCAGATCTGGTTGCCAGTCCATCACAATATCAGATCAAAAATATATGAATAGAGCAGACTATGATCCTTTTCCATGATTGTTAAGCCATTCATCTGTTTAAAAAGTAGCTGGATCAAATCAAGGTGGAGGATTTTAAATACTTAGGGTCCAGATAAAGAGTGTGTGGAAAAGAGGTGATGTACACAAGCAGGATGTAACAGGAGGAGAAAAGTATGATGGTATGTGATAAAAAAAGGAAAGTATCAACAAGAATGAAAGAGAAGGTGTACAAGATGATCAGCAATGTTTTATGGTTTAGACAGTAGCTTTGAGGAAAAGACAGGTCGCAGAAGTGGAAGTAGCAAAGATTTAAAAAATGTTGAGGTTGTCTTGGGGAGTGGCCACAATGGACAAGATCAGGAATGAGTACATCAGAGGGACAGCACATGTTTGATGTTTTGGAGACAAAGTCAGTGAGACCAGACTTTAATGGTTTTGAGTATTCAGAGGGGGGATAATGAATATATCGGTAGAACAATGCAGAAGATGAAACTTCCAGGCAGGAAGCCTAGAGGAAAAATAAAGGGAGATTGATGGATGTAATGAAAGAGGACATAAAGTTAGTTGGTGGAAGGGGAAGGCGATGCACACAATAGGGCTATGGAGGCATATGATTTGCTGTGGGGACCAATGAAGGGAAAAGCCTGAAAAGAAAAGAAGAAACTAAAATTTTGTTATGGGACCATTTGCAGTTACATGACTGAGATGCCACCATTTAGTCTCATGTTGACAGCTTAACCATCTGCACAATAACTGAGGCCGGCAACAAACAGCATGCTAAAGAGCATGTATATATATATGTAAGTCTCTATGAATTAAGATTAAGAAACTATTTCAGTTTAAACACAGAAGAAAAAGACTTAGAGAGGCCCTTAGAGATTTTTTTAAAACTTGTGTTTTATGTTCAGTTTATGCTTTTAACTTGGTACCTTCACTGGGACCGGAAGTTCCAGCTGGTTTTCTAACGCAGCTTTCAGACCCACCGCGGCCGCCGCTCCCACCTCCGCTATCAGGTTGTGGCCGCACGCGTGCCCCACATCCGGCAGCGCGTCATACTCGCACAGGAAGCCCACGTTCAAGACGGGTTCCCCCTCCCCACCCCAGCCACCTACAGGACCCCAACTGGCCCGGAATGCGGTCGGTAGCTGGTAGTGACTTTGGACCGTCCAATTCTGGTCCCGCTGTGAGAAGAAGCGGACCAGCCTGTCGTGCGCGTGCGTCTCATTACCGGCGAGCTCTGGTTGGCTCCAAATGTCCTGACTCAGACTGTAGAGCTCGTCTTTAAGTGAATCTATAAACAGTTGGAGGGTTTCCTTCATCTGCTGTCGTTTCTCCATCCAACCGAACTTCCTGTCTGCAGAGTCCAAGTTCATAATAACCCGTTACCTTGTCCTACATGGTCCTGTCAAACAATGAAACTTTAATTTGTCCTGTTCTGTCTACTAATAAAATCGTTCCGGACTCTCAGAAATGTTAGCGTTTACGCTACGTAAAGGGGGCGGGGCTTCTTACCGGAAGTGCTAAAAGTTGAACTCTGAAGCAGCTGCAGTTGCAACCCTCATAGAAATCTGGCAGAAAATGTGTCACATATGTATTTTCTAAACCCGCTGCTCAGCCTTAACAGGGTTGAGCTGTTTCTGCACATTTTAGTTTGTTAAGATGCGGAATTAAGCGGAATTGCAATCATTCAAATTTTCACATGTTCAGCAGCCCAAAACCTGTAAACAGAGATTTATTTAGTTGCTCAATTTTATTTGACTTTTTAATTTTACTCCACCGCATTTCAGAGATGAATACTTTCTTCCATTCTCTGACTATTAATTTGACTGTTTAAGTTATTGTGTAATTTTGAAAATGAATAGTTTATACACTCAATAAACATAACACACTTTTAAATGACATTGCAGGGATTAAACCTATTTAGGGTATCTTGTCAAAAACAGTGTGTGGTCTGAGTCACATCACAGATTCTTGAATTACCAGCATCCCCAGAGCTGTGATTTTCTCTCAAATCATGTTATTATATTAATAAATATTATAAGGACTAAATAGTTCAATGCAAAGTGAAGATTAGAGAATACAATCTGAAAGCTGGATTGTTTTTCAGAACTTTTTTCCTTTTTCTCCCTCCTCTTCTACCTTTCAAAAAAGAAAAAACACCTACAATGATCAGATGTTTCTCACACATTGATCATTCAGATTTAATAATCTAATGATGTCATACATATAACTCAGAAAGACCTAACCAGTTATTTTTATTTATTCTCAATAAAAGTGGGACAAGCAGAGTTTTATTTTAATGGAACTATTTTCATGTTTTGATACTTCCACTTCAAGATCTGAACACTTTAACTTCAGGAATATTTAGGAAAGTTTTACACCACCACACCATTTTACACCAAGACTGACACATATTTGCATTTAAACTTAAACTGATGTTATCAATGTCGCTAGTTGACAATGCATTATAAAAAAAGGGGGTCAGTAACTGTGAAATTAGAAAAACAGTGAGGAGGTGTTGAATCTTTCTGGGGATAGGCTGCCACCTACTGGTCACAATCGTACTAAGTCCCTGCATTACTTATGCTAAATTCTAGATAAAGGTAGGGTATTGATTTCATTAATCAAGATCTTAATACCTGTTGAAAAACTATATAAAAAGAATCCAAGATGATAAAAAGGACCATAAATTATGTTAAGATATTCTCAGTCAGTCTGTTACAAAACTGTCTAAATTTGCTAAACCATTTTACACTTTGGACTACAGAAAACTATAAAAAGTCTTTTTATCAAAGCCAACTACAAGACATCTCTTCTGGTGTAGAAATTGCATGAAGAATGAACACAAAACAAAAAAAACCAACTAAATCTTTTCCACATAGCTCTGTTTACTGCACTAGAGGGACCCAAAGTGTCATTTGTACAAGACTTGCCGTGCACGCAGTGTGTAGTCTGCAGGGAGAATGTACCAGTGATCAACTGCTCTTTGTGTTTGACCTCATAGAGCAGAAATATCTTTGAAAAAAAAAAAAGATATATGATCCGTAGGGACGTTTATTTAATTATTTGTTCATTCAGGGCAAAGATGCAGCAAGCAAACAATACTTTTCCTTGCATTGGATCAACCATGATCTACATTTAGAAAACAAGGTCAGTTTAGCGCTGTGTGAATGAATACGAAGCTTTACAGCTGTCACACACCCAGCAAGAGTGTGTATGTATGAATATGTGTGTGTCAAAGTGTGACTGAGAGATCGCAGGTGTACATGTATGTGGTTTCTGTCTGCATTTGAGCTGGAGGTTAATTGGGGGTGGTTGTCAGTCACAGGATGAGGCATGTTGTACAGCGCTCAGTAAGCTGACACCACGACCGCCTCCTGACATGTCCTGTCTGTCAGCTCACTCTATGCCCCGCTGACGACGCTGACACTCTCCATTGTGTATCAATTAGGTGAGTGAAGGACCCATGTGTTACCCCATATTCTTATTCAGGGATTTGCCCTGTGAGCATGTGTTTAATCTCACATGAATACATGTGTACTTGGTCTTTGATTCAACTAAAAAAACTAGTACCTTTTAGATTTTTAGACTCAGCATTGGAAGTTGTCCTTATTTTAGATAGGGAGGGTCGATCCGTTGTTGAATTGTATCTCTGGATGATGCAACAAACAAAACCTCATGAAAACATGAGACCTAATTTTTCAAGCAGGGTGTATTTTTCAGGTTGAGACAAAGGTCATCACATCAAGCCACAGTAATGCATACGCAATGAAAGGAAAGGCGTGCAGGCGTCGCAACAGCAGGATGCCCCAGAAGACAACAGGCTTGACAGCAACAATGAAGGGACGTGATTTTGATGACAGCATGTCTCTCAGATGGGAAATGAAAATAAACAACAGGCTGTACTTGGGCAGGAATGTGTTTGTTTGAGGCCCCTGTGAGAGCGCTGCCCACCTCATCTACCTGTAAAAACAAAAATGATAATAAATGAATAAATAAATAAATAAGGATGTTGAAAAGTTAATTAGTAATTACCATGTCCATGTAAGATAGTAAACTATGTGACTGAAGATTGTTCACAGACCCCAATAATTGTATAAGTGGTTGTTTTTTTGGGTGTCTTGAATGAATTTAAGGTTCCACAGATTTGGGTTTAAGTTAAATAAGATGCAACAACATCCAGTGGATCTTTATACATAAAGTAAATCTGTCTTCAGTATAAATGTCTCCTTGCAGCTCTGATCAGAGGTTGTATTTTTAAAATCTTTGTGGCAAGCAATTCACAACTAGGAATGGAAAATAAATCTCATTTGTCATGGTTCACAGCTTTCCTCTCTTCCCCCCTTTTTGGAGTATTTCTTGTGTATTCTTTCTTCCTTTGTGGCTCTTGTGGACTCCATCTTAGCCTCTCCTTTCTTTGTGTGTTCGTGCTTGTTTGTGTGTGCATTCATTCATTCGCTTTGTGAGATTTTTCCTTGTTCAGTGAACTTTAGTTAAGTCAAAAGACACAAACTGGTAATTAAGGAGTCTCTTCTCTATCTGACGAATTGTCAGTGGTCTTCTTGTGGTCCTTCATTTATTAGTGACTGTGTGTTATGCTCACAGTCCACTAAATGTACTGCAGGGAACCCAAATTTACAAATATATAGTAGGGGAGCAAGAAGTGATTTTAGGGACACATGAACTGGTGGCAGCTTTTTTTTCTTTAATAGTAATTTCTTTGTATTTTATGCTCTAAAAATACAAAAGAAGCCACAGGAGAATAAAAAGGTAAGCATGTGTTCTATCGTGATGCATCTGAGGTTAAACAAGATCACGAACTAGAAGCAGAACAATTTTTCTGTGATTTATGAATCGTCACAATTAAAAATTGATGAATAAATGGGCTTCTATGAGGGATCTCACACTCTGGTCCTCCAGAGAACCTGTTCTGCAGGCGATGTGGCTCAAATTAATTGTGCACAACTTAACAAGCTGTTGGAGCCATTTAATTTTCATTATGTTTGTTGGAGCAGAGAAGCACCAAAAACCTGTAGGAACGTTGCCTCACGGACTGGAATTTGAGAGCCCTGTTTTATAGTGTTGGATGGTGCAGTGAGCAGCAGATGAAACTGGCTTCTGGCACCTTGATGAGCCAAAATAAAATTTAAAAATAGCCTCCTTTTGACATTTTATTTCCAATCTTCTGATTTTATCACATAACTGACGACCATCCTTTCCCGCCAATCCTTTATATCTCCCAATTGTGATGTTTGATGATATCTTACATTTTTTTTTTTTTTTTCAATCTAACTTAGCATTGTTCTTTCCCTGGGAGAAATGCATTTCCCATTTTACTTCTAGTAAATCATATTCTCCATGTACAAATCCTCATAAGCTCTTAAAGAGCCCAATTTTAAACGTGAAGTTCCAGCTGACTGAAGAAAACTGACAACGTGTCTCGTGAGCTTGCTTTGTCCTGTCAGCATCACTATCAAAGAGATGCAACCTCTGAGGAGTACACCCCACACCCCCTGAGGGCCTCAGAAATGTGTGCGTGGAACTTGGCAGTCTCGCTTCTGTCATTAATGTCACATCATCCCAGACACAGAGCCTCACTGCTCACCAAGCTGGAACACATTTACACCTCGGTTTATCAAGTTGTCTTGATTGTTCAGATCAGGTGAAATGGGGGTGGGATTACACTCCATAACACTTGCTCAAGTTTTTGTGTTACTGGATGATTCATATCTGCTTCAGCTTGGTCTGTCATGAATAATAAACTGCCAAAACAAATTACTATTACGTTTTTTTAACACTGTGAAGACTTGCCTGGTTAAATGATATTCATTTAATTTGATGCTTTGTAACTTTGAAATATTTCCAGTTAATAAAAGCTCTGCTAAAAAAAACAAACAAAAAAAGAAAATACTTTAGAAAATCAAGGATGTAAAAACACCAAACTACAAAATTGATGTGGTTATTTGAAGGATTTTTTCTTTTTTTTTTTTATTGTCAGTCCTTTCCTCCTCGGACGCCCCCAATTCCACTGAGCTGCCCTCCTGAGTCAGAGGTAACTGCTGCATCCTTTCTTTGTTTGACAGAGCTGAAAGGGCTGCTGTCTGCCTCTATAACATCAGCCTTTGTGCAGAGCCTGGTGAACAGTGGGAGTACAATCTCTTGAACCCCGACGGACCCCCAGCCAGCAGGGTAAGAGCAAAGTGAAGCTGTAGAATTGAAGATGGTTATTGTGGATGATGCTCTTCTTTAATAATAGAAAGCTTTGTAAAGACATCGCAAATATTTAGTTAATCACATTCAAAACAATGCAAAACGATATTCTACTATATTAATTAAGCTGTTTGAGTTTTTGTTTTTTTCATATCAGATGAAATTGCAGTTCAGTATTCTACAAAACAAGCTTCCTTCAACCACTGTAAGCTTAATTTGTAAATTAAAGACTCACTCTGTTCCTACGGGGCAGGATTAATTTCAGTTTTCTGCTCCAGAGGAGGGAAGAAACACTCCCTCCTCTTCAGAGAATCCTCCAGCTCTGATAAGCTTGAAACTGCTTAAATAAAATACAAACCGCGGTGACGCTTTGAATCCAAATGTCTGCAGGTCCAGCAGAAAATAAGAAAGGGATCAGTGTTTCTGTGCAACACAAAAGACATACCAGCTTCTGCAATATTCCAAGAGAGCACAAGGGAATAGGCAGCTTTTCGCAAGTAGTAGAAACAGAAGTGTTGATTTTTTGTTGAATTATACCAATTTAACAATTTCTCAGATATCATGACCAAAACGACAACAGAAAAAACTAAAATCAGTTCTACAACAGAATTTTACATATGTGGTGTAGCCTCATTGCTCTGATGATGTACTGGTTGTGTATGATACGTCTGTCTCTTGAAGTTTTTTTTTCTACCCCTAAAGGTACAAGGTGTAACAAAATTAAAACTTAATGACAGGAAAATTTATTAAATCATTAACATCTTTCTATTTGTATTTCATCACTTTACTAATATGACTGTTATGTTTTCCTTCCGTGCTAGTATCATTTGGGATAAGTAATGCCTTAAATGGTGCATAGAAGAAGAGAGCACATTTACACAATTTTGAAGTACTTACAGTACCTGTACTGCAGTCATTGCTACACCTGAGGCCACTGGATCCACTTGCAGATGAAAACATGTTAGTGTGTGGAAGAGTTTTGGTCACTGATGGCCACCGTCCATTCACAACTGTAATTTCTTTGTCCATTTTTACCATTAGATGTCAGTCATTCTTACACACTGTACCTTTAACCCTTTCTTCAGCTGATGCCGTGAAAACTACAATGCATCAGTAAGTTCCTACCAAGCTTCATACCATTGCCAGCCAAACAATTTTCTCCAAAATATTGTAGCCCCACGAGCAAATAATGAATGATGTTGCAAAAGCAAATGTGTAACATTGTCCATATGAAGGTCTTTGAACATTATTACTGTATGTAAGTTACTGATTTAATGAGGTACAAACCAGCAGAAGTGCAAATAAATGGTTTATTACTGCAGCTATCACCACTTTTCATGCTCAGCTTATTTTAACATAAGAGTAGCTGAGGTTCCATGTGCCAGCCTGATTTATTCTTCACCACACACATCCTAACTACTCTCACAAGTATTTCCTTTACTATGGCTCTAAGTGTATTTAAATAGACCTTGTGGTTGCAGAGATGTTCTCATTTCATTATGGGTATGCAATTTTCAAAGGTCAGGGACTCAAAAGGTCCAAATGCAACACACACCATTAGCACTTTTGTTTCACATTAAGAGGGTTCTGGGTTAGAACATGTCAACTAAAGTTTTAATGTTCTCCCTGTGCATTTTCTCCTGGTGCCTTAGCACCTTCTTCTCACTGTCCACAGACATGAAAGTAATTTTAATTGATTTCTATAGATCATAACTGTGAAAGTGCATGGCTGTCTGGGACTGTATAATACCCTACCTTTTCCTCAATTTAAATTCATAGCTGGACAGGCATTGTGGAACAGCTGGCATTGTCCTGAAGCCATATAGAAAGGGTAAGCTATAAAGAAACTCACAGTATCTGTGAAGCCTTTATTTTGTACCTGAAATTACTCATGGTACTCATATTTCACATGTAAAGAATGATGTGTATCCTTTGTGTGTATGCCTGAGCACTCTCTCTTGAAGCAGCCAACACTTCTGGGAGAAAGCTTAAGTGTTAATTGGAGGCTGTCCCACGGGGACTTGTAGGCGTCTTCCGTGTCCTCTGTGTTTATCGTCTAATGTGATTGCCATGGCTCTCTCAGACTCCCAGCTACTCTCACATAATGAGCATACTTAATATTCCTTTCAGATTCTTATGACCTGTTGTGCGTGAATAACAGTTAAGCTTTCAAAGAATTAGACCCAGCCAATGCAGCTGGATTTATTGCACAACATACACTGTGGTATGTTTATAATAGTCGCTCTTATGCAGGATCAAATGAGTCCTGCTT
Source organism: Melanotaenia boesemani (assembly GCF_017639745.1). Taxonomy (NCBI): domain Eukaryota; kingdom Metazoa; phylum Chordata; class Actinopteri; order Atheriniformes; family Melanotaeniidae; genus Melanotaenia; species Melanotaenia boesemani. The sequence goes on from NC_055701.1 coordinate 14,003,448, forward strand.
TGATATATGGTTTCTTCTGACTTTTGTAGAGTGTTAATAATCTTGGGGAACCCCCTGGGAGAATCTTTGGTATTAAAAAGGCTCTCAGAGGAACAGCCTGACATTTGATAAAATACATTTATAAAAGATTTGACATCACCCTTGTGTTTTTCTGGTGAACATGACCAGAAAAACACCAGCAGCAATCTGAAAGGTCATTCAGTAATTTTAGTAGTGTACAATATCCAAAAAAAAAAAGATATATATATATATATATATATATATATATATATATATATATATATATATATATATATATATATATATACATATATCTGTGGGCGGTCCATCCATCCAAGCTCAGGTCCTCAACCAGAGGCCTGGGAGCTTGAGGGTTCTGCACAGTATCTTTGCTGTTCCTAGGACTGCACTCTTCTGGAACGAGATAACTGAGGTTTGTCCTGAGATCTGCTGTAGCCACTCTTCCAGTTTGGGGGTTACTGCCCCGAGTGCTCCGAGCACCACTGTTGCCTTCACTTTCCAGGCCTTCTCAAGTTCTTCTTTCAGGCCTTGGTATTTCTCCTGTTTCTGAAGTTCCTTTTCCCTGATGTTGCAATCGCTTGGTATTGTGATGTCAACTACAACGGCTTTCCTCTGCTGTTTGTCCATCACCACAATGTCTGGCTGGTTTGCCATTACCATTTTGTCGGTCTGGATCTGGAAGTCCCACAGGATCTTAGCTCGGTTATTCTCTACCACCTTCGGAGGTGTTTCCCACCTTGACCTCAGGGCTTCCAGTCTGTACTCCCCACAGATGTTCCTGTACACTATACCAGCCACTTGGTTATGATGCTCCTTGTAAGCTTTCTATGCCAGCATCTTACACCCTGCAGTTATGTGCTGGATTGTCTCAGGGGCCTCTTTGCACAGTCTGCACCTGGGGTCTTGTCTTGTATGGTAGATCTGGGCCTCTATTGCTCTGGTGCTCAAGGCCTGCTCCTGTGCAGCTATGATCAGAGCCTCTGTGCTGTCTTTCAGTCCAGCCCTTTCTAGCCATTGGTAGGATTTCTCGATATCAGCCACTTCAGTTATCTGTCGGTGGTACATCCCATGGAGGGGCTTTTCCTCCCATGATGGTTCCTCCGTTACCACCTGATCTGTTTTCCACTGCCTGAGACATTCACCGAACACTTTGTCCGTTGAGGCCATCTTCCTGATGTATTCAAGGATGTTGGATGTTTCATCCTGGATAGTGGTTCTGACACTCATTAGTCCTCTGCCTCCTTCCTTGCGCTTAGTTTACAGTCTCAGGGTGCTGGATTTGGGGTGGAACCCTCCATGCATGGTCAGGAGCTTTCGTGTTTTCACATCTGTGGTCTGAATCTCTTCCTTTGGCCAGCTTATTATTCCCGCATGTATATATATATATATATATATATATATATATATATATATATATATATATATATATATATATTTCTATTTTCTCTATGTATGGTAAGCCAATAGCTGCAGGTTTAGAATTTTTTAAAACAGATGTGAGCATATTTTTGTTTTCATCTAGTTCTCAATAAGGAGGGTAATTACAGTATTTCTTAAAATGTCAAATTGACTGTGGCTGAGCCCATCAGTTATGGCTGTTCTCAATATTATCTTATACGGAAAAGGTCAGAAAAGATGCGAAATAACCTGAAGGGACCTTTATTTAGAATCTCTTAACAGAAGAAGAAATAACAAAGGGATTTGATGGTTTGGGGATTTGTCCTTATTTTGGTTCCTGTATCTTGCATATTTGCCTCTCCTATATTTGCATTATTGATTTATCCTTTTTGTCTCCCATGCCTTCCATTTTGTGTTGTCTTTTCTTTGAAAGGCCATTTTTTTCTATGCACATTTTAACATCATCTCCCTGTTTACTCGGTTTATTCATCCAGCATCCTTATACCATGACATATGGAGATCTACAAAGATCTGTTCTCAGGTCTTTCCTGTTCAATGTGTAGACGTTTCCTTTTATTGAATTCTTGAACGATGTAGAGATGTTGATTAGCTAAGTGGAAGACATTCAGATCTGTTATTACCATCTCATGGTAGTGGTGTTTAGGCCTGTTATGTTCATGCCTTGAGAAAATAAACAAATGGTTTGTTTTTTTCCTAAATTTAAGCAGACTGATTAAATCAATTATACGGTTTCAAATGAGCCAAATTAATGTAATCAAGATAACCTTAATTGGTCATTTTTATCAGGTATAACAATGTCAGTTTGAACACTACAAGTATGCTCAAGGAAAATTAAATGTCGTCCAAAGATAAACCTCATGCTATAATCACATCTCTGTAATTTTAAGTGGTGTCTTGCATAGTTTTTAAAAGTTTGATGAATGAATAAGTTGCCTCAGCAGAAATTTTTAACAAAGGCTCCCTCAACAACCTTTTCGTGACAATGTTGATTATGACTTAGACAATCACACAATCATTCTACAGGATCTGAAGACAAGATTGCCCACCACAGGAGGCTGTTTACACCCTGATTAGTGGGAACTGCAGATATGGAGCCCATTATGAAAATATCTCATGACTGAATAATTGTTGATCACTCCGTCAAAAAGCTTTGCATAATTACACATTCCTTCAGAAAGAAGAGCAAAAAACATCCATGCAATAAACATAACTTTAGACCTTTTGAATGACTAACAGGGATCTGTGCACTATTTTTAACACCTTCATTTAATTCTTGTATTTGCTGTAAATTTTATGAATATTTGCTACAGTCAAGCAAAAATATAAAATAAAATAAAGTAAAAAATCTTCATGTACCACATATGTTTGTTCAGTAATTAAACTATTATTGACATTTATTTTAATAATTAAGTGGATGCATCCTGCATCTGTTGGGCCATTTATCTGCATGTCAAATTTAATTAAAAACTAGGCTACATTTTTGAGAATATCTGGGAACCATTTGTAATATCTTCTTAGCTCATTAGGTAATAGAGATACTTGCGTTTAGGATAAATTTGCATCTGTATGATGCCTGACTCACAAATCCTGCATCTAACCCCAATTACAGTTATCTATCAATCACTCTGCAAGAGGCAATATGCATATGAAATGCAGTGAGGTTGGATGGAGATGTGACGGTCGGTGGGCAAATAATCTGCAACAAAATTGGTAGAAATTTTCAAAGACAAGCTTATCACTCAAGTCTGCAAATATTCACGTCTGATATGCCTATGCTTTTATACTTGGCATAGAAGCATGTCCAAATATTTCATTTTCAAGCTCAATGCAGAAAAATAAACAGAAACAAGTTACTGTGGAAAAACTACCAAATGGACATTTAATCCACCTGTGTGACACCTGAGCTGACTTATAAATTTTTTTTCACAAGTAAAATTAAGAGTCTGTAAAAACTGTTTTCTTTGTTAATGAATGGAATGTCCTGCAAAATATAATTAACACTGAAACGTTTTTTTTTTTAAACAAACAAAAAACAGGCCTGGTGAAAATGTAGGCCAGACATGCAGGGTTTCTGTAATCAAAACTGGCTGGTATGTCATCTCAGAATACAGACAAGACATATTGTATATGTAACACCTTCCTGCATGATCGTGCTGAGGTTGGGGAGATTTGTTTGTGATTAAAACATAAAAATGATCAAAAAGTCATAGAATATGTTTTACATAATTTTTTTCATGTCCATCCCTCTATGTTTTTTTTTTTTTTTTTTTTACTCACCAGCTAGTGGAGTGCTCTGCAGCGTGGGAATGAAATCGTTATGAAACTGTTCCATAGATGTTTTTCAGATCACCCCTTTTCCCCACACACTTTGGATAGGATCAGATTGTGCTGTAGTCTCACTGGATTTTGATGCAGCCTCGAAAAGAGACCTGATGGGCTGAAACATTTTCACAATGTAGCAGATGATGGAAAGTTACAGCAGTTTGCCAACCAACTGTCTAATTTCATGAGTCACGAGTTAGTAAGTCAGCAAAGTTTGCAAATGATCAGAAGTGGACCAAACCAACAATGTTTTAGAAAATCCCAACAAACAAAACACATAAAAGTTCTACATAATCCCTGCCTGGAGATGGACTATCTCACAGATGTCTCTTTTCTTGTGGTATTGATCTGTGTCCTGTTTGGGTTTATATATTATATTTGTTCTAAATAGTGTTGTTACACTTGCTCACATATCAAACCCAGAGTATAAAACTTTTCTTTTCGAGATGCTGCATTTACTTTCCTTTTATAGCATCTTCAGTGGACATCTGTGTGCTCGTTCATGAAGCACATTCCTCCTTTTGATTTGAGGGATCTAACCGTCTAGTGTCTCCATATGACCTCCGCTGTAATTACCTGCAGAACAACCAAACCAAGCTGTTTTTGCTCTCCTTGAGGCTACTTGGTTTTCAGAAAATTGTGGACATTTCAAGCTTTTCTTTCAGGCTGTCTTGCTTTATCTTTTGGTTGCTTTTAGTTCAAGGTGAAGCAGAGATACAAGAGAAAAAGAAACCTTGATGCTTTCAAACTCTACCTTCCAATCAATACAAAGCACCCCTTCTTTGTTTCTTTACAACTCTATTCCTGATTAGTTGGGTCTTTATGTGCATGTAAGTGTGTTGTGTATGCAGCAGTGACAAATCACCTTTTTTTTTAAAAAAAAGGAAGACTGAAAGAAAGGTGTCTGTCTGGATATAATTGTGCTGCCTTGTAACATTACTGTTGTATATCTGCACAGAAATTATATTTTAAAAAATGCCAGTGTTGTCCACAGAACACAGTGTGTGCAGATTCTTGTCCTTGAATTGCATAAAAAAAAGTTGAGGTAAGGGAATATTTGAGGCTTTTCTTTTAAATAATAACACTGAATCGCTTCTGTTTCACAAAATATAAGAAACAAACAGTCAGTATTGGCTTTTCACAACCAAAACCAGAGTTTGGGCATTACTGGCACCTTAACCGGGGAAATCTGACAACATGTTTCTCCACTTGAATTTTATTTTCTAACAACAGTCAAAACATGCTAGCTGGAAGGATGCAACAGTTGCTGCAAGCTCCCAGAGCTCATACATCAAACAGAAATTTCAAACACATATAATGTGACAGATTAACACACAAACACTCACACACACAAATTTAAAAAAGGAAAGCTGTATCTGTTGTGGGGAAGCCAGAGGTTACAGTGACTCCTAGCAATAAAACAGATAAAAAGCTGATTTTGTTGTTGGAACAGGTGCTGCTGCGTGACACCTCATTAATCAATCAGGACTTAACAATGAACTCTCAACTCTGGTGGTCAGGACCTTTCACCTCATCCATGAACATGTATTTGAGAAAGATTGATGAGGGCTGAACCTGCAATACAAAATTGGGCAAAACCAATGAGCTGAGACTGAAATAATGTATTTCTTAACACCGACTGCAGAAGGATAGAGCCCAAAGTGTGACCTATAATGAAAAATTAGTCGATTTTGCTTCTAATTTATCAAATTTTATTCAAATTTGCAACAAGAAAAACTAAACAAAGTCACCGAACCAGTATCTGTCCATCTGAATCTTGATCTAACTTATTCCCCCACATAGCTGATATATTCTTGTCACTATAATGAATAGACATCGTCATTTGATCTTGAGTCATTCACATCTACAGCCCTCAAGTTTCCATAAATCCTTCACTGTCAACTCCCCTGACTGTCTCCAGGAGCCTCAGAGCCTGCCTGATTTAGGAAACAGCTGCTTGCTACAGCTAAAAATGACGCCGTGGAAGTGAACCAGGAGAAAAAAGATGAATGACCGCAGGTTTACAAATCAAAGATGATCATCTTTGGTTAAAAAAATAAATAAATAAATAATGCGAGCTAAAATAAAAGTATCAGTTCTTATTGAGATATTTAGATAAACCACTATGCCAGTGAATTGTTAAGGCAGTGTGTCACCATGAACTTGTGTATTTACAGTAAGCCTAATGTAAGTATTATAATTACTTCTCCCACTTTTATGTATCCTTAAACATGCCATTTGGAGGATTCAGGCTCACAAGATCTGAAAATGTAACAGCAAGTTCCATACAAGTAACTGTGAATTTGTTAAAATGCACATTATGTGAAACTGTGTTACAAATAATGCTGTAAATGTGCTGCACTGTTCAGTCTTGACAGAAGGCATGCTGGTGTATCTGCATCACAGACCAACTGTTACCCACTATCAGCAAGAAAAGAAGAAGAAAAAAGGGAGAAAGGAAAAAACTTAGCTTGTAAAATCACAATCCAGAACTAATGAGAGTCCTGCAGTCACACCACTTTTCATAGACACTTTCATCAAACTTGCTGTGGATACTTTGTTTGAACTGCTTTGGTCTCACTCCAGCATTAAGCACAAGATAACTCTGTTGTAAGTCAGGTGACCTTGAGCAGTTGTGGTACAGCAGAGTTTCCATGGTGATGCACGCAAACTGCAAACAAAGATACGGTGCATCTTTTATATTCCTCTCACTCATGAATATGACTGCTAATTGCTCTTGTCCACACTAAAAAATATAGTTTTTTAAAGAATGCAAAGGACAAAAATGATGAAATGATGAAAACTGTGAGAAAAGGAGAAATGAATTAAATAAATAATTTTTTCTTTTAGGAACTTTAGTTTACTAATGAAACTGATACAGATTTTGTAATGCAGTGCTTTCTCTGTGTGATAAGTCACTGATGAGTCAAAGTTTGAAATGCATGCATGCAAGCCTGCAGTCAATTGGACCACAAGCTATAAGTGATAAAAGTATGGGGGGGGTTTAAAGGCATAAAATGAAGGATCATCTGTGTTCTGCATGGCAGGCTGCCAATAGGTTGTTTATACTCTGCAGCAATAAAACTATTTTCCAGCACAGATGGTTAAGATTGTTTTCAGAGGAGGAAATTTGAGCTCTACCTGACAAAGATGACATTATATCTGTTTGTGTTTTTACTTATGGTGCGCCTAATAACATGTATTAACACATTACTGATATAGGCTAAACAGTATACACACACACAGCACTCTGAATCCCCTCATGTCCATGTGTGGACAGTGAAATAAATAAAAATCTGAAATAAATGCATTTAATTTAGGAGATAGTTTTACAAAAGGTAGTTAAGTCCTCAATCTGTCAGCTGTGGCTGTAATAAACTAAACAAACTCAGATTATAGTGGATATTAAATTACCAGTGCAAGAAAACGTTTCCTGACAATGTTGATAAATGATTATTTCATCCATTAGATAAAAAAGACTCTTGCAATTAAGATATAAATCAGATAAAATCCAGATTAATTATCAAATAGTTGAAATTGAACTTAAAATTCAATTATTTAGTCTAAATTAAATTTGGTCTTTTAATCAGAGGAAGGATGGAGACCTGACCTCCACTCCTGTCAAGACCAGCATTTTTTTGTTTGTTTGTTTGTTTTTGTTTATGTTTGTGTGTGTTTGTTTGTGTCAGGCTGTACAAAGAAAAAGGATTTTAAATGTTTGTTTCACAATTTCCCATATTTGTTCTCAAATGTTTGTCAGCCTGGTTTTCTCATTCTATTTTTGACATAAATGACTAAATTAAACGTTTTAAACCCACAATAGCTGCTTAAATTTAGATGTCAGTGCATAAAATGTTATAAAATAAACCATTTAAAATGTCACATGCAACAACTGCCCATTTTTCACCCTATCACATCTTTTGATGAAAGAAAGAATATAGTGTATATTGCACTGATACTGGTTTTCTGAGACAAGTGTTACAGCCTGGCTCAACAGCTGCAACAATCAGAATGTATGTAGCGTAAAAAAAAAACAACTCATGCTGAGCCTGCTAATACAGAGGCGATCTCCTGGCCCAAACCAGGAGACACACTGACTGCAGGCAGGTGGAGGTCTTAAGAAGGGCAGAGCACACTCGGCCCAGGTTGTGGCTCATGCCAGTGGTTAGGTCACATTGCACCTGCAAAACAAGCTCACAAACATCGGTGGTGGGCCTGTTACACAAGTCAACCTCAAATCAGATTTAAACTGTTTGTCCTTTGATGTCAGTTCATTAGGGTCTCCTGATCTTGTGATAAAGCTAAAGACTGAAACACAAAGTGATTCTGTGATGAACTCTGGGATGTGAGAGCAGATTGTACTACATGCATTTGCCAATAATGAGTAAAGTAACAGGATGGCCGGAGTAGGAAGAGAATACATTTTTACTGTGTGTGAAATGCTCTCAGAGAAGTACAGGACTCAAAATCCTTTACTAGTGAAAGTCACTACAGACAATACATTTATTAAAGTGTTGCATGTGGTATTGATTTTTTTTTTCTTGCAGAATATGACTTCTATGAATAATTAGTGTGTTTCTGGATTAACAATTTCTAAATAGCCATTGTTTCTGTTGGCCAAACAAGCACATACAAGACTTTTCACGTGCTCCTGCTGGGCAGCTAAATACCCAGTGGATTACCTTTGGGTAATTCCAGGTCAATTCAACCATAAAGCTCTTACTGTTGTGCTTCTTTCTTTTTCTTTTTTTATGAAGAAACTATAGATACAGATACATTTTTCAACCATTAGTAAAATGGTACAGTACTTCTGTAACATCTCTTCTTATAAACACTACTGAAACATAACAACTAAATATACATTTTAGTGTTTATTTTATTATGTTGGCACTTTGGGGAACGCTTTAAAGAAATAGAGAATTATTTGTTGATTTTAACATAGCCCTCAGTCTGTGACCCTCTTTCCAGTCCAGCCTCTGCTCGATAAAGGCCATTAAAGCCACAAAATTTATATATAAAAACATAACTTAGAAGATAAATACAAAACTTTTGCATTAAAAAAATATCATGCCAGGAATGTTTGCCACTTTTACAATACTACAAATTGTCAGGATGTAATAAGGGATTTATGCTGAGGCAGATCTTCTAAAGTTCTTTCACTTTTCAACTTCACTGTAACTTGTGTTTTGTAGATTTGGGCATTAATGATACATGGTTATGGTGTCAAATTTAAATGATGCATTTAAGGCTTCATCATCACATCATGTTAATGATGCTCTTTACAAACAGCAAAGAACATGAAATCTTCCCATAGTTTTATAAATTTTCAATGCTGCCATTGTTATTGGGACATGGCTGCACCATGGTGAGAATAGAATTTTTTTTTTTTTATCAAATTTATTATTTAATAAAAATGTTATTTCATTATTTCAATAGTAATATTTAAAGGAATTTAATATTTTTTTTGTAACTAAACATTAATCTTGTTTGATTTGATTTTTTGTGTGTGTGTGTGTGTTTCATTATAATATTCATCCAGTCATATTCTTCATGGAAACTATTTTAACGTATTTTTCTGTGTCCTAGACGTTACTCATTTCTTTATTTATTTTTAAACATGCAAAATGTGACATTTTCATCCTACAACCATCTCCACAGGCCACTTTCTGCCACATTAACCTCATCAGAGCTGATCCAGTTTACGTTTAAGTTATGTAAGTGTTTCTTCGTCATTCTCTAGAGACAAGAATAAAACTAAATATTTACAATAAAAATCCAAGGTTGAATCCTTCTAATAGCTTTCATGTTATTGTGTTAATTACCCTCAACATTTTGCATGTGTGTGTCTGTATATGTGAGTGAAAGGGGGAGAGAGAGAGACATTATATCATCATGTCCTGGGTGTAATATGGGATCTTTAATCATGTGTCAGTTCTGTGTTAATGGCTTTTTTCGGAATATTTAAATGACATAAAAATTGTTTTCCATTCCTGATTGCAGAATGCATTGTATATAGTTAGAAAAAAAACTTGCTTTCCACACATATTGAGTAGGAAATCTGTACAGGAAATGAAAAGAGCACAGAGTTATAAATAAAAGTTCAATTTCACAAGTCTTCTTCTTTCTGACGGAAAATGGTCGTGTGATTACAGGTAGGGTGACTGCTGGTGTCACGGCAGTCACTTTCATTTGGGCTTTTTGTCAGTCCGTGAAGCTCTGCAGCTGCACGAAGGGCAAATGAGCGATTTTCTTGCTATGAACACGCCAGTGGCACTGCAAGGCTATTCCAGATAACAGTTTTACTCTTTTACAGGGCTGGAGTTTCATGAGCACCTCATGAGTTTATTTTCAATCAGAAAAGTCAGTGACTCACATACACTCACAGATTTGCTTTCAGGCTGCAGCCAGAGATACTGCTGTGGGTATGGTTTCACTGCTTTAACTTAAAACCATGAAGGTTAGCACTGAGAGAAATAGCTAGCTGGGTATTTCTGCATGAGTGGCTCATGTGCCAGTAGTATTCATTTGCAGTGTCTGCACAAGTGAGCGTTCACTGGACCACCTGCTAAGTCTTTGTGATTACAACTGTGTTCTACAGAGATAAAAAAGGTCTTTACATGACTAAATGGTGCATGAAGGAGATTTTACCCACTGACCATTATGTTGTCTGTCTGCTTTGCACACACACACACAAAAAACATTTTCTGGAATAAAAAATCCTGCATTACGTCCTGCTTTAATCTTTTTAAGAGAAATAAATTATGCTTTCTCTTTATATGTCATTTATTTCAATATCATTTTTTTTCTTTTACACAAGAAAAAGAGGACAGAAAAGCATAGAGAAAATCAGTCACAGAAGAGCGTGAATCACAGCTCCTTCGTGTTTTCAACAACACTGCTGTTTCCTCAAAAGATGATGTGTGCAGAGATTTTGAAGCAGGAGAAAAATCTGGTGACAAATATTCAGATTTTGCTTCCCATTATTTTTCTGTTACAGTGTGCAGGGTTTAGAGTAGTTTGTTCATTTAAAAGTAACTAGAAAATATATAACTTGATTATTTAGATTTTCCAAACAAAGCCAGACAGTTTGAAGAAATCTGAGGATGATTCTGAGAAGAAATGTGTAAAATTATCATTGTGATTCATCATTACATGCCAGTCGCTGCATTTAGGACTTTCTCCAAGATGCAATGATTTGATGTAAATCCTGTTTTTAACTTTGGTGTGTCATCTTGGCCATAATATGAAACGACTCATTCAGGGGGCAGAATATAGAGGTGACAAATTAGGAAACAGTTAAGAGCTGTCAGCGTCAGCCTCCCCCCCACCCCAACTCTATTTATGCATCTCTTCCTCCTCACCCGTCCTCCCCCTCCAGCCTCTTGAAACAAACACATCAGACAGGCCACCAGCTTTTGAGTCTCGATTACACTTTGTGTTTTTGATCACACACCCAGTGTATTGTACAGATATTATGCAGAGAGAAATTCCTTTTTTTTTTAAAAAAAAAGATATCAGTTATAAATATTTTTTCTGTCTGTATTTCAATCCATGCATCTGTGGAGGACTTGCCCCCGACTGAGAGTAATGACTCTATAATGCAGGCAACCCCTCGTCTAACTACTGCCTGTAAATGGCAAGAGATCAATATTAAATGGACTACATAATGGTGCTTTCATGTGGAATCCTGCTAAAATCAATCACTTACGATATTCATCCTCAAAGCCCAGATGGATGTGAAACAATAGCAGCTGCCCCTCCAATGCAGAGGATTAGGAAATTTTCACTTCTGCAGGTTGCTCTTCTAATTGTACGACATCACAGACAGTTTTGGGATTGAAATCTTTCCCTCTGTCTCTGAAATAATGATCGTAGTTTTTAGGATGAAGGTGGATTGCAGCACTCCTGTTCTGGGTAGATGGGCCATTTTAAACAAAACACCACTTGGTCAAACAAAACTCACTTTATATCAGAATTAATTACAAATTAAGTCTACTCACACCGGCCATAACTTAGCTGTTTCTGTTAATCTTTCTTGATGTGTCTTCATGAAAAGAGCCTGTTGGATATACTATTCTTTTGCTGCTTGAATCTGCTTCATAATCACAAGCAATCACTACTAGTTGGATGTCTCCTCCTCTGCGACTTCTATTCTGCCAAAACTGGAGGCTGGCACCATGTGCAGTGACTTTCCTTGTTTTCCCATGATGATGCATTGCCAAATGTCGTGCATTTTCAACAACGAGAGACATGTAATTTGCGAGAAGTACTGAAAATACACAGTGGAAATAATTGTGCAGCTGTGTAGGGCAGGAAAAAGAAAAAGTGTCCACGTGACCCCAAACTGGAGAAAAAGGAAAAGAAATAGTGAAGGATATTTAGAATTTTGATACTTAATACTGTGTATTTATGAGCATGAACTTAATGGAACATTACTTTTCCAAATGCAATAGTGGAAGAAACTTTGTCACATTACTAGTAAAAGTCCTGCAAAGAAAAGAATAGTTTAAGAATTTAAAGGATGCACTTTGCCAAATGTCTCTGGATTATTACATGAAAGCAGCTGGTTTAATGTTGTACTGTATATTGAAAAACTCATTTTTACTCAGTATAAGCTTATTATTTAGTTTTATATTGAGGTTTCTAAACATAATATTGTGTAAAACACACTCACAGTAGATTGTTTCCTTATAAGGGTCTGTCTTAAAGGACTGTACTGCAACCCAGCACAGGATGTAAACATGAAATTTGGAGAAGCACACATGAACATCCTATATGTAAACATATGTGTCTGGTTATGATTGGCTTATTTCAGACCTAAAGAATGTCTTTGTCTTAAGAGTATATAAGACTACAGCCCACATATAACAGGTCAGGTCTTATTTTCATTCTGATCCCAGGACCTTCAGATTTTCTTCTGCAGAAATCTGTATTGATGCCTGACTTATATAACAATTCCTGTGTTTTCGAAAGAGAAATGTTTTCTCTCATTTTAAATGGGTTTTTACACATTTCAAGGCTAACTATTAGCCGTTGTGTGGTGAAATGTGCTGAATGTTTGGTGAAATAAGCAAGGTATTCCAAGAAAAAAGAAACTTGAATGGAGGAATACAAAAAATGCAGGCTTTTAAACTCTGTGCTGTAAGCAAATCATATTGTCCTTCTGTTGTGTATTTGGTAGCAAGATTACCAAAAATCATTTAGGATTTTGATTGATTGAACTACAGAACAGTCTCCAAAATCACCACCCTTTATCTTGAGCCTCAATCTCAGGAGGGTGGTGACATTTCTAGATCAAAATTAGGTGAAATTTGGACTGAGTACATAACATTTAGTAAAATCTAATATCACAAATGATATAGTCCTATTTTAACCATTGCATGCATACAAATTCAGGAAGCTAAGTTAGAAAACGTATCAAACTGGGAGGTCACAGTTGTATACGTCTGCACATTTGACTGCAGGTGATCACACCATATTAGTGCAACCATGCACTGATATTTTTATCAGGAAAGTTCTGTGTCCTTCCTTCATCAACGCCACAACATTCTTGATCACAATGCATATTATTAATGATCTATCACAAGTATGTGTGCAATAGTGGTTAAAGGCTTGCTATGCACAACCTATACAAAACAAATAATGGCTGATGAGCAAATATCGTCCACTATTTTATTTTACAAATTTGTTCTTAAGATGGACAACATTATAGTATTTAAATGTTTGTTTGTTGTTTTTTTTTTAAATGTTTTTATGGGTAATTTACATGAGCTTCTTTCATTCCATACGTCTCCTCCTGCCTTACCCCCTAAGACTCTTCCTATTTGCGATTATCTTGTTATAAAGGTATGTATTGATAAACTCATACGTTTCCTTACTTCACCTCATTACTTTTCTTTTTGGTCACACAACTTTTCAGTGTTTTGCCTCCCCTGTTCTGACTTTTTGTAAAAAAATTAATTAATTAATTAATTAAACAAACAAACATAAATAAATAAATGCAGCTGAGACCAGTTTTAAAATGAGTCTTTTTTTCTTTACTTATGAACAGTGTAATTCCTCATTTATGACAATGTTTTCTTTTGTTCTTTTTATTTATTTATTTATTTTTATTTTTATTTATTTATTCATTTATTTGCAGTTTTCCAACTGTAGTGTTGAAAAAATTTGTAATTCATATGACTTTAACCATATTTAGGTCTCAAATTGTTTCCTTTTTGTTGTCGTTTGTTCTTCTTTTTGGATGGTGGGTTAATTAAGGCTGGTTTATTTCAATAAAATAAAATATTTTGTTGCTTTCTTTTATATGATCACAATAACACATCGATTTGACCATTTATAAACAACTGAGCATGAGACAATAGCTCTTCCTTTGTCCTGGAGTCTCGGACACTGTATTTTCATCTCCTCCCTGTTTGTGATTGAAATAGATTATTTTCACGCGAGTGATGAAAAGCGAAGCAGTAAATCTTTACAGAAATCTGTTTCATGTGTGTTGCCAGCTGCTGTGTTCATAATTGGGTGGGGATGATGCTCAGGGATGCGCTTCCTACACTGCGCTTTAACACCTCAAACCACGTGACCACCAGGAGCACAATGCCCAGCCTTATAACAGCGCGCGCTCTCCTAAACAAACTCACACCTCGCCGGCTGCTCGTCTGGCTTTACTCACGGTGATTTTCTGACGAGTCCGCGCGGGATTATTCACCTGGTAAATCATCACAATAACAACAACTTCACGATCACTTGCAGCGTTAGACTTGAGTTAGTCTCCAATTTTCTTCTCTCTCTCTCTCTCTCTCTCTTTTTTTTTTTTTTTCCTTCTTGGTTAAAACTTAAATTATTTTTCTACTTAATGGATCGGTGCGGGACCTTGGTCGAGAAAAAATGAAGGTATGTCTTTTTAATCGCTATAAAATGCATTTATAAACAAATGTCTATATTATCATCAATATTATTATTATTATTATTATTATTATTATTATTATATTATATATATATATATATTATTTTGTTCATTTTTTGCCTTGCATTTGAACCATATGGTACCTAATTTGTCAATACAAGCGCTATTAATCCAATTACTTGGTTTCTCAACTTCAGCAAACGTCTTATTCAAAAAGCTTCATGCAAACCTGACTGTTAATAATTGATATCATGATTACTGACACTAAATATTAATGGCTCACTGATTAGATATGTTCAGTCTTTGTAGTTCCTCCCATGATGCCTAATTAATCCAGTGATTACTGAAAAAAAAAGCTTAATGCCTAATGACCTCCTTTAATTAATAAGAAAGCCCCGACTGTCCTACATACTTAATGCAGTGATCTCCCCCGAGGCTGCACAGGTTCATCAACTGTTCAGTTTCCCACTATTGTCTGGGATGCATCTGTTCTGGAGTCAGCTGGCTGATGCACAGATTCCCTCAATATCTCCTGGCAACACTTTTTCTTTCCTATTTATTAATTATTAGTAAATATTGATATAATTAACTTCTCACAGAAAGATGGAAATGTACTTACCTGCTTTCCTGCATTCTTTAAGAAAAAAAATGTCCTTTTGTTTTTATAGATGTCCCTTTGTATGTGTCTAATGCTGCTAGACCACCTGCCCGTCTACTGAGCATTTCTGCAGCCCCAGACCAGCCATGAAGCTGGCTTTGCACCAGATAGCAGGCACCGCAATGAGCACACTAACAACAGGTGTCCAGTATCTCGGCTCCAACGATGCCAGCTACAACAACCCCTACATCGACTCCAGTCTGGTTAAGAATGGATTCCACTTTGAGAAACCTCACTCTGCCTCCATCAGTAGCTCCTTCCCTGAGCTCATCCCTGGAAATAAGGAGACCATTTATACTGTCCTATCCCCCATTTTCCCCACCAACATGTCAGACTTTATGCTTGGTAATGCTACTTCTGTGGAGAGCGGAGGAGCCACACAGTGTGCCGAGAACTTTGTGGACAACCTCGAGTGCTTTATGATCCTCACTCCCAGTCAACAGCTTGCAATTGCCATCTTAGCCCTCACCCTGGGTACGTTTACAGTGCTGGAAAACCTCATGGTGCTGTGTGTGATTCTGCACTCCCAGGCGCTTCGATCTCGGCCTTCATACCACTTCATAGGCAGCCTAGCTGTGGCTGATCTGATAGGGAGCATCATTTTTGTGTACAGCTTCTTGGACTTTCACGTCCTCCACAGAAAGGACAGCCCTAATATTTTCCTTTTTAAGCTGGCTGGGGTTATTGCTTCCTTCACTGCCTCTGTGGGCAGTCTGTTCCTCACTGCTATTGACCGCTATATCTCCATCCACAAGCCCATGGCATACAAACGCATTGTCACAAAGACTAAAGCAGTCATTGCCTTCAGTCTGATGTGGACAATCTCCATCATCATCTCACTGCTCCCACTGCTGGGCTGGAACTGTAAGCGTCTCGGATCGGTCTGCTCAGATATTTTCCCTCTCATAGACCAGAAGTACTTGATGTTCTGGATTGGGATGACAAGCGTTTTGGTCTTGTTTATCATCTACGCCTACATGTTCATCCTCTGGAAATCCCACCACCATGCTGTCCGCATGCTGAGCCGCAGCTCCCAAAGAAGTGTGATTGTGTACACAGCAGATGGGACCAAGGTGCAGACAGTGAGGCCTGAGCAGGCCCGCATGGACCTCCGTCTGGCTAAAACCCTGGTCATGATCCTGGTGGCTCTCATCATCTGCTGGGGTCCACTTCTAGCTATCATGGTTTATGACCTCTTTGGGAAGGTGAACGACTTCATCAAGACTGTATTTGCCTTTTGCAGCATGTTGTGCTTGCTCAACTCCACGGTGAACCCTGTGATTTATGCCATGAGGAGCAAGGACCTGCGAAGAGCCTTCCTCAACATCTGCCATATGTGGAGGGGCACAACTCAGCCTTTGGACTACAGTGCTGAGAGCGACTGGAATATCAGGAGTGTGAGAGCTACAGCCGGTGGGGCGGGGAAGGATGGAGGAAGCTGTGGAAAGACACGAGTGAAAGTAGCCAAGGTTACAGTTTCTGGAGGAACTGAGACTTCTACTGCAGAGCCGGTCTAAAATGAAAAGGCAGACTGAGCTGGTACTACTGTGAAGTATGGATGGTGGGGAATGCATCTTTAAAATGTGCCAGAAATTACTAAGTGTCAGAACTGAAAAACTATTTTAGTTGTAGTTCTTTTAAAAAGATGTAACCTGAAGTATAAAATCTGTACTCCCTGTATGGTGGAGTGAGATGGCCCAACAGTTATATCAGTGTTATTATCAGAATGTCTTTCATAATACTGTACAAGATGTACTCTATTTGCATCTTAAAAGCATTTTGCTTAAGGGCACTTTTCCTATGACTGTCACAGACAGTTTCATGCTGAGACATTTTTGCTTTTGTTTGAACTGCTGAAAGGATAAATTTCTGCTTTGTAAAGACAAAATAATGTCATTTCTTGTTGTGTTTTCATTTTTACTTGATATAGCAATATTGTGTCAGCAATTCAAAGTGAAAATCTGCCTACAGAAATACAAAATATCAGTTCTGAATGTCTTGAAACACTCCTAGTATATCTAAGCTCTCATTAGTCATTAGAAATTGACTATTAGTAGATAACCGAAGAGCATGATACTGTTAAGTTCAGCAGTTGTTCATTTTTATTAAATTTTGCTGTGTGTATGTATTTATTTACTTATTTATTTAATTTTGCAAAGCAAAATGGTGAGTTGTGTTTTGAAATACTGAATGGGTTTTTGATCAAATCCAAACTTTAATGGGATATAATCAGACATTATTGCTTAAGGTTTATTATTATTTATTTATTTTCATATGTTTCAAAAGCAATTACAACATTTTGTGTAAAGCCATAAACTTCTGAAACATCTATTGTGCCATCTTTGTGCGATAATGAAGTGTGCAACAAAGACATGTTCTCGATAGAAACGTGAAATTTGTCTATTTTTTATCATAATTTTGTCCTCATGTTCAGTATCTTTTTTATAATAAAATGACAAAAGCAGCTAATCCGTTCTGTTTTTACCTCTTACTTTTTAAATGCAAAACCTTTTTGTGAGTATATATGATAGTGTGTATGTTTATTACTATTTCATAACTTTGTAGCCTTCTCAGTATTGCAAGTTTAAAGCTAGTTTTAGATATAGGTGGAGTATGTAGTTAAATAAATCATCAGGGACTAATATATATATATATATATATATATATATATATATATATATATATATTAGTCACTCCCTTTTATGTGTGCAAGACTGACCTCTTGTGGAGACAAATATAAATTGATATAGCTAAAACCAGTAGCATTTAAAAATGGTTGTTCTTATCCATGAATTACTATTAGGCAGTAATGTAAAAATAGCATATTCAAAATATTACTTATGTTTATTTAGTCTAACATATATCGGAAGAAATCTGGCTTTCCTTCCTCACCCTGTGCTGTACTTCACTACATGACCCAGAATGCGTTTTGTTGTGGCTCGTATCTGACGTCACGAGCCGGAGAAGCCGACAGCCTCGTATCATAAACAGGCTACTAAGCAGCGTTAGCTAGCTTCCATATCTAACGACTGATAGTTGACCCACAGCTGGCTTGTCGTCGCTTTAACTTTTTGAAAGCAACTTTTACAACAACACGAGTTGACGAACGCAGCCGAATAGGCAACCCTTTCTCCATAAAAGGTAAAAGAAAGTCCGGTTTATTTAAATTAACAATAGAACGTAGTATCTTCTCAGCGATTGTCAAAGCTAACCATTAGCTTTGTTTTCTTTTTGATTATTGCCTAGCAGGAAAAGCTAACGTTAGCTTGCTACTAGACATTTAAAGCCTGAGCTGCGCACCGTGTTCAACATGTATTCCTCTGCAAGAGAGACTTCTTGTAGCAGAGAATTCACATTTTAACTGACGAGACATGTCAAAGTGTTACCACGTCCAGCCTTTATATAAAGCTATCGGTATTATCGTCTCATTATTGGCTGTTTAAGTATTATTTACCATCTTTCCCTTTTACAAACTTGAGTCATGGCGTGCGGAGCAACCCTAAAGAGGACCATGGATTTTGATCCGCTGATGAGTCCTACGTCCCCCAAAAGACGAAGATGCGTCCCTGTGGCTCCATCGTCTTCATCCCCTAGGAAGTACCTCAGCATGGAGCCTTCGCCATTTGGGGAGTCGTCCTCAAGACTTAATGCAGGTAATGTTATTAATGGACGCTAAGTTGGCCTCTGATTCAGCTCCGTGATTAGTTAACCACAGGAACATTAACAACGTGTTGAGCCACACAACTACAAACCAGAAGACTATTAGCGGTGGGTGGCTCCTTAACGTTACATCTGACCAGACTTTACTGACAGACCCCTTTCTGTCTTTGGGCCCACTAGAACAAATCCTCAACAGCATCAAACAAGAGTACAAACGTATTCAAAAGAGGAAGCATCTAGATGGAGGCTACCAACAGTCAGAGTGCTGCTATTCTCCAGAATCCCCATCCCAGTCGTCAACTATGCATGTTTCAAGCATGCCAGGTAGGTTCAAGGAGCAAGAGTTTCAGCTAACACAAACTTAAGTAAACAGACATCATCATCATCAACCTAATCCTGAAAGTTGTGTTTGATTTTTGAATAGGGACATGCTCCGGAGGTGTCTCTCCATCTAGAAAAGAACAGCCATTATTCACCCTTAGACAAGTTGGAATGATCTGTGAACGGCTGCTGAAAGAAAGGGAAGACAAAGTGCGGGAGGAGTATGAAGAGACCATGACCTCAAAATTGGCAGGTTGGTTCATTTTGAAGAAAGGATGCTGGGAATTTTAAAATGTTTTTCTCAGGACATAAAATTGTTATTGACCACTCACTTATGACCATCAGCACCATGTGTGACTCTTAGGTATGCAACTGATTATCTATTTGTAAACTATGGACAAGTGTATAAGTTACCAGAGATTACAGTATTGTTTCATTCATAAAGTATTGTGTATAAAATGGCTCAGGCAAATTAACTGTGAAATTATGTGTACAAGTAAGTGTCCAACAGTAACGGCTGTAATTTCCTGTTAAATTCCAGAGCAATACGACACCTTTGTCAAGTTCACACATGATCAGTTAATGCGACGATTCGGGGAGCAGCCTGCAAGCTGTGAGTTTTTATATTTCATTTTTCACATTCCTGTTTCCCTGGCACAACGTCAGTGAGAAAATCTGCCTTTGAAGTTTATACTAACAAGTCGGATTTCTGTATTTTATTTCATCTTCCTTCTCTCCAGATGTTTCCTGAGTGTGGCACAGAACATTTGCAAGACAGCCTTCTCTTGCTGCAAGCTATCGTGGTATTTCAACAAAGAAAAATAAATGCTCACCATTGTAAGAGATTCAGTTTAGCTAGTTTAAATGAGACTTTCTTACTGTGCCATATATCTGTCTTTGGGCAAAAGTTTATATGAAGCTGTTGTTGGTTGTTACCACTCTTGTAATCAACTAGGTGCTTCCTAATGTAAATTAATGGACCCTATCTCTACCAGTGGCCTCTGTTCCTACAGCTGTACGTATATCTACAGTTATCTCACTTTTGTAATGATTCCCAGCATTCCAGGCTTTCTCACTTGTTTCCGTTTGTTACGTGTAAATATGATGAAGCAGTGAAGTTTTACACAAGGTTTGCTGGTCGGTCTGACAGTAAGTGAATGAAAGAAGTTGAACAGTGTGTTTGCAGTTTGTCCTCTGCTCATTGCTTTTTTTAAATTGAGCATAAAGTGGGCTTATTTGCTTTCTCATTTTTTCCCTTCAGTGTTTTTATTTATTTTGAGATTTTTTTTTTCTGCTGGTATCACTTTGAAACTGATGTACTTAATGGAAAAAACCCAATAAAAGATCTTAAGACTTGAGAATCTTAATGCATGTAGAACATTCTTGCTTTAATTCAAATGCCTAAAACACAACTATTAAAAAAAAAAAAAAAAAGTTCTGTTCAATAACTACTGGGTATTGATTAAATCTTTTATTATCACATGTTAACAGGGACTAAAGAGGACAAAAACAAAGTTTGTGTTTCCATCTTGGCGGTTGCAGTCAGCAGCCTCCCCAGGTGAGTCGAGCCACATGGTCAGTCTTCTGCTTGGTGGACTTTATGAAGCCCAGAAATTCAAGTTCAGACACAGCGCGGATGAAACGAGCGCTGAAGGATAAATTAAGGAATAAAATGTTTGAATTTATTTCAATCTTTGTCCAAAAAGTAATACTTCCTGCATATCAGTACAACCACATTTATCCTAACACAAGGACTATTAAACATATAAAGAGCTAAAGAAAAACCTCATAATTCACTACAGCTGTCCAAATCTTAAAGTTGCATCTAAACCACGTCCCTGACCAGATAAAAGTGAAGCTCTTGGTTTTCTTTTTTTTGCTGAATGTGATATTAGCTGTCCAGAATTTTCTCATTTTTTGCCTCCATAGTGCATCACATATCTGATAAAAATGGCTGGACTGCAGGCAAGCCACTTCAGCATCCAACCTTTTACTACAAAGTCAAAGCTGCTGTAGCACAAGAGGAATGTAATTTGGTTTGGTTGTAAACTTTCTTAAATGACAGTTTCTTTTTACGGTCTTCCTGACCTCAGGCATGATGGCTTTTAAGCTTATAGCAGTAGTAAACTGTAGGTGCTGATGGTTGTTTTGAGCTTGTGCAGCAAACGTCTTTTACAGTTTTATCCATCTGTGATGTTTGCAGGCCTGCAGATCACAGCTCAGTGGCAGTCTTTTTCCCTGAGTACAGATCTTTCTGGATTCACACACGATTTAAAATAATTACAAAAAATCTCCAAACTTGTGACAATTTGAAGTTGAGAAGTTTAATTGACTATTTTTAGTTATCCCCCTTCATCTTTACTTCTGAAAGATTTAGCTTATGGGATTTTTTTTCTCTTTATGCATTACAAGACAAAGATTTTTAAGTCTTTAGTGGCTCCTGTCCATATTTTTTTTTTTTAAATGCATGGCAGATGTTAATTTGAAAAATATTAAAAATGGAAAAAAAAAATCATTTTTGTTGTTTTTGTCCCACAATTAAATATAGATTATACACATCATTTTTACACACTTCTGAACATCTAATGAGATGTGGAGAAGACAAAAAAAAAGACCTGACAATAATGCATCTATATGCAGAGGATACTGTTTGACTTCATCCACTTTCCCAAAACTGTCCGAGTCCGGATCGGTACCCTCGGCTGCAGAAACCACCGTGGCGTAGGCCTGAAAACAAAGACGTGTCCGGTCACGTCAGTATCTGAGTCATCCTGGAGCAATACTAGATCTTCTAATCAATAACAAGATACTTTGGAAATGTGGATCAATAAAGCCTCTTCTACAAAAAGACAAAAAAAAAAGAACTAAGAAAGTAAGAGGTGCCGTTAATGTTGAGAGATAAAACGCTGTAAAGGCATTACTTTTTCTTTTTTAACTCGTTCTTTAGCATAAAAACTCACTTCAAGCCAGTCATAGAGGTTGATCAGCCTGCCGCACTCCAGGTGGAGCTTATATGCAATACAGATATCAGGAGCTGCGTTGGAGACGGTCCCATCTTCCGTCTTCAAGCGGTCGTTCTGAAAGAAAAGTCAGACTGCTCTGCGAGTGGAGAAAAACATCAGAGCACACTGGCACATTTCAGCTGATGCTCCATTTTCTTTTCACTAAAGACAAGGTGAGGCCGTTGTACCTGGAGATAATAGTAGGGATTGCTGAGGGCAGCCTGTATAGAGGTTCTCGGTGTTGCGTTGAGGTGGCGTCTCACGGTGGCAGACGAACTGTAGTAGCAGACTTCATAAAGAGTT
The DNA here is from genome assembly GCF_017639745.1 of Melanotaenia boesemani. Lineage (NCBI taxonomy): Eukaryota > Metazoa > Chordata > Actinopteri > Atheriniformes > Melanotaeniidae > Melanotaenia > Melanotaenia boesemani. Next base: position 14,026,060 of record NC_055701.1, read on the forward strand.
TGAGACTCTGGTGGCAACAGATGAGTCCTAGGTGGAAAAAGCCAAATTTAATAAAGATTTTGTTGTGTTTGGAAAGTTTATTGGCCTTTGAAATAGAGCAAGAGTGAGATTTTTCTTACTTCACTAAACTGTCAATGAACTCAAGAGCTTCATTCCTCAGAGTCTCAAACAGACTCAGTTTCTTTGACCTACGAGACTCGTTCATCTCCAGCAGGGTCTGCAACCACGACAACGGAGAGTTTGCATTAATAACAGGTGTACAGAGCTGGTGAAGCTTTTCAGAAAAGCTCAGTGAAGGTAGCTAATATGTCATTCCTAAATATACCGGTGACCTACTTTCTGCAGCTGGAACAGATCCGTTTTCTTTTGGAGGTTTTTCACTGGAGAGGTGAAGCTGTCTTCCAGACTGGGGACCACTTCAGCAGCAGCTGTTGTAAGAATGAGGAAAAACACAAGGGTGGCTTAGAAGACGACTACTGTACTGTCAGAAATAATTATCCCTGACAGAAGACAGCACCAGAATGAAAACACAGGGAGGGAAATCCAAGACTTTCTGCACAAGGAGAAACAAAAAGTCACATATTTAACTTTTTTCCTACTTACGATCCAGATGCTTGAACTTGACAAGTCGTTCCTCCAGCTGGAGAAAAGCATTCTTCATTGTTTTGGATTTGACAGGCTGCAGAATCTCTGTACACTTTTGTAGCAAAGAAATCAGCTCATCTTTAGCCACCATCCTGGAGGGAAATCACAGCCATTTAGAATTAACTGCAAGACAACATAAGAAGGAAAACATTCCAAGAAAAAGATGCGTGTACAGTAACACAGTGGCCACCAGGGGGTGCAATGATCTCCAGAGAACCCCTAAACATGTTTTCACCAGGTGGAAAAATAGGTAGAATAGAACAGTTCTAGTTATGTCACCCACTCATTTACATACAGCTCAGTTATTTGCGCTTACTTTAACAGCTTTATGGCAGACTGATAATCCTCATTCTCCCACACGTTCTTCTCCAGACATGTCAAATGGAGCTCCCTGATCTGTAACACGCAATGAGACACTTAAATCAAAGCAGATGTGATTCTGTTTAAACATAAAAAAAAAAAATCTAAGTTCTTGCCTGTTTTCCAAGAGGATATCGAGGTAAAGATGAGGTCAGTGTGTGGAGACACCGTAGGATGGGATAATAGTTCTTGTGGTATTCGCGAAGGTCTTTGATCAGTTTCTGACATGTTTCCTAAAATAAAAAAAAAGAAAATCTTGTTAAATAACTTCTCTTTTTACCCAGGGGTGGGCACTTAATAAAACCCTCAGATAAGGAGACAAAACAATGAACACACCTTTAAATGAGAGTCATCTGTCATCAAATTGACCTGCTCCTGTGTTTCCTGCTTCTCTACATACCTACAATATACACACACATTAAAAAAAGAGACATCAATGCCACCTTTTACAACTAAAATGCAAAGAAAATTTAGGAATAAAGCTTAATAAACAGCCTTATATCCTGTCTAACCAACAACTCACAAATATAAGAAGTGGAGTCATTGCATGCATACAAAAATAAATCTCTTTTTCAGACATATCTGTGCGAGTACCTCTTAAACGATGGCAGCTGCCTGATCCTTTCCAAATCTTGGTGACAGAGCTGCATCACATTAAGCAAGGCCTCCTTCTTCTTACAGCAAAGCACGCTGAGGGGCTGCGAGTGAAAGTGCTCCAGCAAGGCCAGCTGCAATGAGCAGGAGCAGAAATTTTAGACCGGTGTGGGTCTCACAACGACATCTTCAGAGAGGCATGGACGTTTAAAAGCTGATCTTTACCTGCAGGCCCTTAATGAAGTTTCTAACGGAGAAATCGTGATAGAGGAAGATGCTTATTAGCACCTGCATCACTTTTCCGTTGAGTTTAAAGGGAAAATGATGTGTAAGGATCAACTGGAAACAAGCAAGACAAAAAAAAAATTTGAAGTTACATCTTAGTCAAACAGTTTTCATACAAATCTAGATAATATGCATGATTAGAAGTTGTGCAGCTTGTGTCTTGACTTAGATTAAAACTAAAATTGTTCCTTGAAGTAAGGGAAATATTTCCCCTTTGGAAGATCAGGGTGCTGCAAACATCCCAATCTGAACTGACTCCAGGGGAATGTTTGTTTTAGTTGTGGAGCTGTGTTTCAGGGTAAAAACTACCTTGTCTATGACCGTGGCGAGGTGCTGCGTGCAGGACAGGGACTGGAACAGCTCTATGCACAGCAGTGAGGACACAGAATGAGGCAGCATGTGCTGGATGGTACTGGGTGATGTGGCGATCCCAAAGATGAACATCAGCGGAAGCTGTTTGATGTAGCGGCTTTGGAACAGAGGTTAAAGAGATGCTGTGTGAGTTTATTAAATAGAATAATTTTCTCTATTATTTTATTTATTTAGCCCAGATAATTCTGGCATCTGATCACATCTTTCTGAAAATGAAAACATTTACTAGAGGTTTTTTACCTGCAGATGAGTATGAAGTCCTGAAGAACCTTTGGGTTAAACGCTTCAAAATCCTTGAAAATGATCACAATAGGAGGCTCCTGCTGCTCCTCCCTCGCTGAGGAGCTGCGCTTTTTTCCAGGTGTGTTACATTTCTTAAATCCAAATAAACACTAGCTGCAATTACTTAAAAAAAAGACAAACTCAAATGCTACGTAGCCAGCTGTAAATGTAAAAGCATGCACCCCACATATTAGCCTTCAGACCTCACCTTTGTTTTTGTCATGTACCAATCAGAGAGTGCACTGAGGGAGCAATGCACACTCCTGTGGAGCTGAGCACTGGTCTGCTCAGTTTCCTCCTCATCCTCATCATCCACAGCCACGACTGTATCCATCAATCTCTCCAGAACCTTCTTCATCAAATGCTTCAATGCTGGTAAGATAAACCAAACAATTTAGACCTGAATTTAATTACATGCATATGTTCTAAAATACAGATGCACTGGCTTTTTTTTTTAAGTCTTACCTGTGCACTCTTTGGCCTGCACAGAAGCCACATGAGGAGAGACAGATTGCCGGAGCAGGTCAGACAGACTCTGAAAGGTCATGTCATGATCTGGGACATTTACACCTGCGATTCATATCAAAGGTAAGTCAAACTGGTTTTAAATGGGGTAAATGGAAACATACAGAGTAAACTGTTGTCTCCAGAGTTTTACTAATGAAAAATGGACGTACAAACAGGAAAATAGTTTAATGTAGAGATCACGAACTCCAATGTGAAATATGACCAGCATACCCAGCACAAGAGCAGCTGTGGAAATTTCACTGGCCCTCATCTGTGATGCCCAGTCGCTGTGCTGACGACTGAAGGAGCACTTCCTGGTGAACTCCAGTAAGCTGTCCAAGATTTTCCTGTTGAGTTCATCCTGTAAAACCTTACAAGTAGTCAAAATCGTCATTAAATCTCTTTGCATTCACTTTGTGTTCTTTTTAAACATTTATAAGAGAAGACCAAGATCCCCTTAACTTGTGAACACCTATGCCTACATAGAAATATATTATCTCGGTATGTAAACAATGCATTTGATTCAACGCCACTTTCTAATCATACTGCATGTTTTGCTGTGATTTCTATAATAAAAAACTGCTGTGAGATCATGTTAAACATCTGTTTTTACCTCTGTGTCAGCTTTGATTTTGCCCCACAGATGCTGACAGAGCTTGAATCGCATTTCTCTGCTCTCAGCGCCCTCACAGCCATGGATGAAGTAACTCTCTGTGTACATCAGATAGAAGACATCAACGAGCTGAGACACCAGACAGCTAACTGCGACTCTAACAGATAAACTGGAAATGCATCTTGTATTAACACCAGTATATCTCACCTAAATCCAAAGTCTTCTTTTTCTTTGTGCTGGGCTTGAAAACAAAACAGCCCTGAAAGGAACAAAAGTCATAAAGGGTGTCAGCTAATTACAAACATATGCAAAGGAATATAGTGACGAAGCCATCTTGTTTCAGGTCTATTTTATGAGGTTTTGTCCAACATTCATGCAACATAAGTTACCTTTGACACCGATGAAGTAGACATTGTTGCATCAGATATATTAAGCAGCTGTTCAGTCTATCAAAACTTAGATAGCTCAGCAGTGCTCGCTTTTAAGATGCCGGCGGCGTTTCGTCTCACTGAGTGTGGATTTCCCGCCAATGTGACGTTTGCGGAAAAGGTTGCGTTCAATTAATAAACTGCTTTAAAATTAGTTTTCATTGTTTTATTACGCATAAAGTGCACCATCTAGAATTTACAGAATTTTAATAAGCGAGTAGAAAGATACTGTGCGATTCTGGCTTCGGTTTTGTTGGAATAAAACCTGTATCGTGTGTTTTATCTTCTTGGAAGATTTGTTAACGCTGCTGATCTTGAACAACCCCTCAATCCTCCTCGCAGTACGTTTATTATTTTTTTCTTTTTGCAACCATCTTTTTAGACAGAGGGCACCTTGGTACAACTATTTACTGGGAACAAAGCTCCCATTGTGTGAGATTATCCTACGACTTTTCAAGTAAAACCTAACTATTATTTTAATTGAGTATTCTACATGTATGTCTTTTAATAATTAATTACTACTGAGATAAAAACCAGGTTCCATATATTAAATATATTATTTTTCTAAGTTTCATGACACATTAGGACCACAAACATGTCAGATAAAAATATATTCTGTACTTTAAACGTAACATAAACTATACAAATAAAGAAGAATACGGGATCTGCAGTCTGTTTTACAAAAAGAACCAGTAACATTTTATTGAACACTTTGTGGAAGACATGTAAATATTACAGATAGGTCTACTAGTGTTGAAAAAGGATGAAATAAATACAAACAGAACTTGAAATCCCATAGGGATATATAAAAACATAGTTTTCTTTAAAAGTCTCCATTTAGCCAAAAAAAAAAAAAAAAACATCTTTAGTACTAAGCATAAATACAAACATGTTTCTAAAATCTATGCCCTATAGGTTACCTGTTTATTATAACTAACATACATACTTAAAATCATCAGAGACAATTTGTTCAATAAGTACAAAATAGGCCATTTCATCATTAACTGTGACCATGACTGTTAACAGATGGAAATCTGAAGCATTAAGAAATAAACCATTCTGCAGCATAACTTCTCAAATCCTGAGTAAGATTGAGTTAGAAACCAAGTATTGGGCTATGATCCGCTATAAATCCACTTTTTTATTATAACTATGGGTTTCATATCTTGTAACTGCTTAAGCAGAATATCAGCACGGTCCGACAAAGTTTTATCCATGACGATTTTTACATTACTCACAGAGTTGAGATTCAGGGGATTTCGGAAGTCTATAAGATTCTCACAGCCTCTAATTTCTTCAGTCATTTTACTTTTCACTGCAGATTTGTGTTTTTGAGTTTGTTGCCTTTTGGGCGGCACTTCAGCGCTAGATTTCTCATTTAATTTGCGTTTTGAGGAGTTTGTTGACTCTGAGGTTTCTAAGAACTTAAGGAATGAGTCCTCAAGTCCTAAAGGCTTAAAAGACCCAGACGTAACCCCGTCGTCACGTTGCTCTTGGGCTGTAGGGGTACCAGGATTTGAGTTCTCTCTTGAACTGTTAACAGTCGAGCGGTTTCTAAGGGTCTGCATCCTCTCTGGACAAGCTGGTGTGGGATGTGCCGGTTTTCTGGGACGTCCTCGTTTAATTCCTCCATCTGCACCATTGGAAGCTTGGGATTCTGCACTATCATCATTAGACAGCTTGCTGTCCTCTTGGCTTATTTTTTCCAGCTCCTCTGTTTTCTGGTCGCTGAGCTTTTCACCTTGGTCTGGCTCGAGCTCTAACTCCAACTCTAGCTCTGGCTCTGCCTCTAGCTCTGACTCTAGCACTGGCACTGGCACTGGAGCTAGCACAGGTTCTGCCTCCTCCTCAGAAGAACTTGATGCACCCTCGGATTTGTTTGTATCTTTGAATCTGGAGCGTGAATATTTTTTGCAGAAAATGAACTGACTCCTCTGATCTTCAATGTATCGTTCTGTGAGGCCATGAGTCGTGTAATGCTTAAAAATACTTCTTTCCGCCCGCTCCACTGCATCACAGCCTATGATCATGCATGGGTACTGTAGAGGAAACTTCTTGGTGCACATGGCTGATGCCTCTTCGTGGGATTTTAGCGTAGGTTTGCCAAAGCTAGTCCAGTGCTCAATGGACTTCCCATCCTTCTTTTTAGTGTTCTTCTTTTTCACTTTAAATTTGTTTTCTACATTCTCTTTCCCATTGTTAACCCCTGGAAAGAGCCCAACTGATTTAGTCCTTCTTCCATCACTTGCTTTGGGGTCATAAACATAATTATGTTTTTTGATCAGGTGGCGGAGGAGGTTGGATTTTGTAGTGTACACACGGTCGCATCCGTCATACTCGCACCGGAAGGTTGGATCGACTGAGCCGCTCTCAGAGATGGCGATTTCCTTGTGGAAATTCTTAATGTGCTCGATGTACTTATCCACAGACTCAAAGGGGAGAGCACACTCTGGCCGGTCACAGTTAAAAGTCCCTATGGTCATGCTGGCCATCATGGCGGTAGCTTTGTCACGGGTGAACTTGTGAAGTAAAAGGTAATGCTGCACTAACCTTGTGATTCCCATGAACACCCTTGAACAGTTTTTTACTTGACACCTGACTTCATTATCTTTTTCTATGCTCTGATTGCTCTGATTAATCTCTTGTGTATTATTACTGACACTTGTCTTTTCTATTTCAGGTTCAGCTTCTGTTTCAACTTTATTAGGGGGCAGCGATGCCTGATGCATGGCCCTGTAATGGAGAATCAAATTGTGCTGGATCGTAAATGCTGCAGAGCATCCTTCGTGAACACAGCGATATGGTCTGTACGGGCTATAGGCATTATCTGTGTCGCACATTTTGAGGCTTAACCTTTTCTGAAATTTGTCTTTCTTCTCCTCTTTTGTCGGTGTGCTTTTGGAGCTGCTGGGTTTCTCTGGGGAAGATGAAGCAGACGCAGTAGAGGACTGTGGTTCATTTACTTTACTCTGCAACACATCTATTTTTTCTTGCTGCACCTTTGCTTTTCCAGCAGGACTTAGTTTTTCTTTTACATTAGGTTTAACTTTCACGTCTGGACTCTGGTTTACCACAGGTGGTTTTGGCTGCTCCCGAGGTCTTTCAGGAGTCGCTGGTGCCACCTCCTCAAGTGGCTTTTCAGTCAAATAGCTCTGAGGTGAGGGCAGTCGTGTAACAGTTGATACCTCAGGTGTCAAAGCAGGTTTTGCTGCCTCTCCTGATGCAATTTCAGAATCTTCTAGATTTTTCTCATTCCTTGGTTCTGGTGCGATTACAATGTCAAGGGGTTCTTGCTTTATAGCGGGTAATACTAGTACTGGTTGTGTTGTGCAACCTGCAGTAGATTCAACGCCTGTACGACTATTGAACGTGACATCTTTGTTAAGTCTGAATGCTCGTCTGTTTCGAGCACTGATTCTTAACTTTTGCATTTCTGCTTTTGACAATCTGTGGACTTTTTCATAGTGAATTCTCAATCCTGTTGTTCTTGTGAATGTTTTTGGACAAATCTGACAAGGATAAGGAGACAGTTTGGATGGAGTTCTTTTGAGCTCTTCTATCATCTCATTGGAATAATCATGCATTTTACTCAAGTGTTTGAATAACGCCTCCTTTGTCATGAATGAGAACTCACAGTCAGCCTGGTCACACTTAAACGGCTTTGGTACCTTTTCAAGGGGTTTCTCATCGTTTTTACTCTGTGTTTTAGTTTTTTCAGTGTCAGTGGGTTTCTCACCATGACTGACATTTTGCTCTAAGGACATAGCGTTCCGCATCTTCTCTTGTGCAGCCTCAATCAAATCCAGCCTTTGAAAGGCATGTGACATTTCCATCAGGTGATCCTCTTGATAAGGTCCAGCAAGGGGAGGATTAGCCACCTCTGTTGCTTTCTCTTGCTGGTTTTCAGGGGGAAATGAGAAGGAGTTTGAATGTTCTGTTATATTTGTATTCTGTGGCTCCTGTTTCAGCACCATAGGTGAGGTCAAAGTGGTCAAGCTGCAAGATTCCCGTGAGAAATCTCCATTTGGCATGTTGTACAATGCACCATTAGCGTCAGGGACATGAGGGTCATTGAGGAAATCCAGGAATGATGTTGGCAAATCTGCTGTAAGGTCAATTTCATCCAGAGGTCTGCACTGTGAGCGCTTAGACAGATGCCCTCCAAGAGATTTGGTGCTTGTGAACTCTCTGAAACATCTCCTGCAGATAACTTTGCCATCTTTGATGATTGCTGGCCATTTAGTACGCTTGCTCAATCTGCTGCGTTTTCCCTTCTGTGTGTCAGGTTCCTTTTCATCTGTGGGGTTGGCTTCACATTCAGCAGCTGGACCGTCTTCATCATAAGGAAAATCAGTGTGAATGACACTGTGTGGACTGAGCATACCATCAACAGAGTTGTCCATCTGTTCATAACCTGGGGTTGGTACGTTCTCTGTTTTAATAATTTCATTTGTAGCTTTTACTGGAACTTGAGCCTCTGGGCTTAGACATTTCATGGGCATATCAACTGATGAGCACTGAGTAAGACACGAGCTCTCACTCGGAGCATATGGAGTGTGGTAACTTCCATCAGGAAGGCTGTCAATTGTTGAGATACTGTTTCCATTATCCATTTGTCCTGTCATACTTGGACTGTTTTTTCTTATACGGTCTACGCCGTCTCCAGTACCATCTGGATGCATAAGTCCATACTGATGTCCTCCGTTATGCATGTGCCCCCCATTGTCAAGCATTAGAGAACTGGACACATACTGAGACATCAAACTTGAATCTGAAGGAGGATGTGGCATAGTCGGACCATGTATAGCTGCCATTGAGTGATCTCTGTCAGAAGGGTGGGACAATGTGGTTGGATAAGAGTCTGCTTGCCAGTGAGGATAGCTGCGGGAGGGGTACTCATTCATGTTAAAGGCATCAGGATAGCTGTTATTCATAGAAGATGGAGACCATGACTGAGACATGTCTGACTGCATCATCGCACTGGGATTGTTGGGGCAGCCCCAGGAAGGATACAGTGTGGGATTGACCATAGGAGTAATAGGCACAGGCTCCATTGATCCAGGATAACACTGGGATGGTGAGGGTGAGCATCCCATTTGATAATCCATTTGCTGCATTCCTGGTTTGTTGCATAGTATGCCTGGCTGATTTGATGGTCTATTCCCCTTTTTTGCTGTAATTTTGGCCACTTTGTTGTATTTCTTTGCCAATTTCCAATCTTCAAATATTTCAGGATGCTGCTTCTTTACATGCCTAGACAAACTTTTGTTTGTACTGTATGCTCTTGAACAGTCGTTAGATGGGCAGCAATGCAGGTTCTCTTCACTTCCTGCAGGAACAGCAGGTGTGCTGGAAGGATATCCTTGTAGCGAACAAGGAATTTCTGTCTTGATTTGACTTGGAGAGATTATTTCTGGTACCACTTTCTGAAAGTCATTGCCTTGTATATTATTATGCAGGTTGTCCTGTTGACTTGCTCCAGGATTTGTAGCACTAGGAACAGGATACACTGGAGGAATATCACTTTGTGGAGTCACATTATGGTGCATATGTGGTGCCTCTGGTGGTAAATTTCCATCAGCAGGTGCTGGAGTGGGGTTAGTCAGTGGAGTGTAGCATTTCTCTGGTTCTTTTATCCCAGGGCCTGCTGCTAAATTCAGCATATTTTCAACAGAGTGTTTCACTTTCATGGAGACAGTCTCTTTAGCCACCTCTGGTGATCTGCATGGTGATACATTTGACTTTGATGCTTCCTTCACATAGGCATCTGTGCTACTTCTTTCAAAGCTTAAAACAGCAAAATGTGCATCATCTTCGCTTGGCATGCTCTCAGGTGGTGGTCCTACAACTGCATTAACAGGGGGAGGTTGATTCATAATATTAAAACTGTTTATGGGCACATTTGCATTATGATGCTCTTGGTGAGACAAAAATTCAGACTGTGAATAGAATATCTTGCCACAGTTGTCTGTTTGGCAGGTGTAAGTGAGGTAATGTTGAGCCTCATGATCATACAATAGGTAGGCCTCATTGAAAACTTGGCCACAGTTTGGAAACATGCACTGGGCCTTGAATTCTGGGTGTGTTTTTCTATGCATAAGAAGCTCTGAATTGGAATTAAAGTTGGCCTTGCAATCCAGCTGTATGCAGATATATGGTTTGCTGCCACAATGCATCTGCAAATGATCATTAAGATGTCTGACATTGACAAACTGTCGCCTGCAATACTGGCAAACCACCTTCTGTTTTTGTATTTCTAAAAACCTCATGGCCTCCTCGTCATCCTTGTGAGATCTTACATGAGCCATGAGGTTACGGAAAAATTTGAAAGACTTTGAACAGTTTTTCACAGGACAGAAACAATCTTGACTAATCTGTGTGTCTGATGTAGTTTGCTCCATCTTTACGGGCATTGCCAATTGGTTGCCAATTATAGATTCAACTTTTACAGGACTGTTTGTCTTCGCTGCAACTTTTGAAAGTTTTGATGGACTTTTAGGAGACTGAAATGGTTTGGTTACTTTCCCTGCAGCTTTCATTGCAGCTAGTCTTTCTTTGCATGATTGCTTTACATGGGATGCTACATGTGGTTCTAAAACCTCCCTACTTTCAAAACTGTCAGCACAAATTGGACAAAGATATACTCCATCTTTGAAATGTTTCTGAGCGTGGCGAACAATTCTGTGACCCAAGAACTCCTTGTCACACAAAACACAATACTGCATGTAGGCTCGCCAATTTCTGAACCGTGCAGACACAAAACCTTGCTCCCTAAGCTTTTTAGCCTCTCTGTTTTTTTCTTTCTCATCTGTAATTTCATTGAGTTCATTTGTAGTGGTTAGCAGGAAATCCTCCAGATCTCTGTATTCAGGGAGTTTGCCAAGTGCACTTTCCACCTCCTGTTCATCTGTGTCATTGAGTGTGTCAATAGATGAGACAATAGCTGCCTCCTCGCCCATCAACGCTAAGCAGTTGCGTTTCAGTGTTTTCCAGTCCCAGAACTCTGGATCAAAAGGCCACTGTGTCTTCAAGGCCAGCAGTAACTCGCAGCGTAAAGAATTGGGCACAGGCAGACTACCGTCCTCCTCAGGTTTTTGGTCTGGTTCGTTGTACAGTGACTCCACAGCATAATACGAGTCAACAGTAGGCTGCAGGAGAAATTCAGTCAGCTGGCATGCACGCTTAACCTCTAGATCAGTTGGTAAGAGGCAGGAAATAGTCTTGCAGATAGTAGACTTGCTGTCTTTATGGTCACTGGAGGTCATTTTCAGAGCCTGAATGCACATTTCTACACACACTGGGAGCCCCACCTCTCCAACCTAAGAAAAAAACATACAGTAAATACCAAAGATATTACACAAGTCATTCTCATACTTCTGTGTTGAATCAGGTCTTACTGGATTGTAGTTATGTCATCACATGTCATCACATACAGCGACATACAAGTCATTGTTGTAAATGATAATGTCAAAGTTCTGTATTAGTTCCATACAGTTAAAATTGTCTTTGCTTACCTCATTTTGAATTACTTTGATGAGAAACAGAATGTGACAGACACTTCTACAGAGAAGAGTCATCTCTTTGCTGTGGCTGAGAAATGACTCTGCAGATGACTCCAACCGCATGAGTAGTTTACTCCAGAACAAAGTGAGCTCCCTGGAAAAGTCAACATGAAATCTAGTCAAGATTATAATATTAAGCAGAATGTTAACACAAATTATGGCAAATGAAATCCTTTAAATTGTTTACCACAGACCATAGTCATGTTTATATGCACAAAACTTCTTCAGTTAGGTTACTTTTCCAATCACCCATGTACTGGTCTTCCAATCATAACGTGTTTACAAGCATCCTGTGTTCTAACAGAATAAATCATTTTGACATGCAGATTGTCAGACTTTCCAGAATCAGCTGTAAAAGATATTTAAAACTGTCGCAATAACACTGTTGTGTCTGCATATTTATTGTCATCTCACCGATTTCACTTTCTCCCCCTTAATAATTTTAAGTTAAATTAAAATTTTAAGCAGTGTATTTGTATTGGAAATCAACCAGTTCCGTTTTGGTCCCCACATTTTTCCCCACAAGCTGTATTGGCTTTTTTTTTTTTTAAATATATTACCAGTCAAAAGTTTGGACACACTCTCCATTAGGATTTAATGGGAATGTGTGTCCAAACATTTGACTGGTTCTGGGATGTTATCGAACAAGATGAACAGTGTAATAGAAGTCGTAGCATGAAGTGTGGGAATACGTTACGATGACCTACGGCAAACGTAACAGGCATGCACAATATCGGCAGTCTCACTGCACAGTATTGCGCTCTTCTACTCTATTCTATGCTATTCTATTCTATTCTATTCAGGATCATTTCTACATGAACTGCGTAACGTGTTTTCATGCACACCGATCAGAACAACAATCGACATAACCCATCCGCCTTGATCGGAATGCAGTTTTGATCCTTATGAGTGTGATCGGATATATTTTGATTGACATGTTTACACGGAGCATTTTTTTTTCCGATCAGGCTTTCAATCCAAACACTTGTGTTCATATAAACACGGCTAGCGTCTCACTCAATGAAAATTGTGGATCTGAAGAAATGAAGTGACACTAGGTCTGTTTGCAAAAGACATTACTTTTTAAACAACATAAGCATCTTTAGCATTGTTGATCATTAAATTTTAAATAATCCAAAAGCAGTAAAAGTAATTTTTGAACCAATTTGTGGGAAACATTCAGCAACACTTACCAGGCACAATAAACATCTCCTTGGAGAAGCTGTCGCTTGAGAAAGGCAGTACACAAGCAGAGAGCTCCTTTCTCATCTCCCTCTGACTCCAAGTTGCAGATCATTTCAAGAGCGTCTTTGCAGTCTATTGATGCAATCTATTAAAGAAAAGCCAAGAAAAATATTACTGTAAGATCTTTCATTGGCTGCATTTAAACACACTGCAATATTGGGTCTAATGACCTTGATCTGAATAATACATTTTCATATTATGCTGCTTGAATACGTCACATATTTCATTCATATCCTTGTTCATGTTATGGATCATAGTTAATTAATAAGCCACACATCCCCTATGTTCCTGCAATATTCTAGCCCATCAAACACCGACATTACATCTGTCTTTAAAAACATGGAGCATTACTTTGGTTTCTCCTTCTCCCCAAAAGTGTGTCCTCCAACCTCAACTAATTTGTTCTGAACAAACTCTTATGCTGAAGCCTGTGTGACCAGATCTTGTGGCAGAAACAAGCAAGAAAAAAAGCAACTCAGTCTACGAAAACAAGATAAGCAACTGGGTCCCTGACAATAAGAACCCTAAAGTCTTGTAACTGTCAGACCTAGCAACAATAGAAAGAAAGGCACTTCCTGTAAAGCAACAGTGAGGATCGCTGATGCCATAAACACAACCTTTATTGGGGTTAAAGTAATAATGAAAGATGTACGTGGCTAGTCTCATTCAGAGTAAGGTTCGAATCAAGATACTACTGGAATAATGCTGTCCATATAAATTACCCCGTTGTCAGTTATCAGGGATGCACTACACAGTTAATCTGATGGACTGCATTTTAGTTTAATTTAGGAAAACCACAAGTTCTGATTCCTTGTTATAAAAGCTTTCATAAGATAAAATACATTTTATTAACATGATACAATAAAAAGCACTAAAACTCCTAAACTTACATTTGCTAAGTCGCTGAGATACTAATAACTAGAAGTTTAGAAGAATAGTGTTAATTCAGGTGTTAAAGCCTTTTTCAGGTATCACAGTTCATCAATACTTGATGTTACAGCGTGATTAAACTGTGACATCAGTTTGCTTTTGTAGTCTTATTCTTCAACAGTAGACGGACACAACTACGCTGCAGGAATAGCCCTACAAGCTGCTGCACAGGAAACACAAACACAAAAATAACTACACAGTAAGCTTATCTTTAACGAGGGGTTTGGTATTTGTTGCATTTGTGATGATGGTGCCTTCTTAGTTTTCAATAGTCTTCTACCAATACAGCCTAACTTTCTAGACGCTCTTCCTGTTTTTTAAAAAGCAGCATGCTGCAGTGTGCTAGAGGTTACAAAAGTTAAAAGTCTAAAAACAGAACATTTGCAGGTTAATGACTGCAATCATAAATGTAAAGCGGAGGCTGTCTGATCTTCACAATCCTTTTTTTGGGGAACAGAGGCCATGTTGGCAAGGGCAATGTTAATGCCACTTTGAGTTGGTAGCTCACTTAATCCACATGTGTGTAAAGGGGAGAATGAAAAGCAGTGCTCTAAGTGGCATTCTGCAAAGCTGGTAGACTATGTAAAACCATGAAGCAGCATCACACTATCTTGGTGTGGATGAACAAAGGTGAGCAGCTGCAGCAAAAAGAGGAAATCTTCTTTGTTGAATTATTGGAAATCTTTGTGTAAAAACAGGCCTACTCGATGAATACTCTGTCCACAGAGAACTTTTTCTTACCTCTTCCATCAGTTGCTCCTGATTTTTTGACATGCAAACGCAAAGCAAGTAGGTCTGTTTGAAGTTCCCTTTTCCTTCATAACCTGGATATTCTGAGCACATCTTCGCAAGGACAGCAGCTTTATCAATGCTGTCCAATTTGATAAGGTGCTTTATTCGCATGTTGAGAAGCGTGGGACCCTCTAATTCAAGATACTCGTGGACTGAGGTGAAAAAATAAAGAAAAAGAAAAGTGCAAATGTCCATGAGAGGGAATTCAGACCAACAGACAAACAAGAAATTACAGCAGTCACAACTCAATTTGAATGCATCTCCAAACCAACCCAGATGTGTATGAAAAAAGAAGAAGTTTGCACTGACCTTGTTCGGTTTGTGGAATTTGATTGGACAGGATGCTGCTTAATGTAGTATTGTCCCAGACGCCATCCTGCTGTGCCAGAATCCAGAGCAGGTGGAGCTGTGTGCTCCCACTTTCTTGCAGAAGGTTGTGTGCCAACTGCAGCAGAACAATAAATATAAAAACTGAACTACTGAACCATTGATGGGACATTTACCTAATAACGTGACACAATACAATCAACATTTCAACCGATGTGTTTTGCTTCGTAAATGCTTAGCTACACCAAATGCTTTAAAATTCTAAAGATAAGCCTCGGTAAAAGAAAAAAATCTAATAGCCTGGGGGATACTGACCTTCATGGAGGACTGAAACTCCTCCCATAAGGCAACAGGAACATGCTGGGGCAGTAAGAGCAGCAGCTCTGCACAGCTCCTGTGAACCAACACAGTCATTTGTTAAAGCCAGATTTAGGTCAAGGATGTGCTCACATTCTATAAAATAAGAATAATCATACAAGAACAACTATTCACAGAGTGTGCAGCAGTAAAGTCAGTGTGCGATTGTGAAAAAAAATTATGGGGTGAACATGTCAGAAGTTATAATACACTACCAGTCAAAAGTTTGAACACACTTTCCATTTAAATCAAATGGGAAAGTGTGTCCAAACTTTTGACTGGTGTGGCACATTCATCCATGTAGGTTTAGCCACTGTTGTTTTTTCTATGAGAACAGTGTCCAGAATAAATACAATCTCTTTTTATGATTATTAAAATCACATCGCTGATTTTAGTGACCAGTCCGTAAGATTTCATCATAACACATCATTTCTATTCTGCATTGTAGGCTGGAGGACTTCTCCTCCTTTTCAACTAAAACAGTTCCAGTGTTAGTTCATGGCTGGTGCTAGAGCCAGTTCTAAGTTGGTCCTAGCAAAGAACTTTTTCTTTTTTCTTCTTCCAACAGACAGTGAGCTACTACAGAGCCACGTCATTACCTCAGTTTAAACATCTTTTTCAAGACAAGTTTGACCCTCCCACCACTGTATTGTGAATTTCTGCAGACAACCACAGTGTAAGGAGACAGTTTATCTAAAAAACAAACAAAAAAAACAACTAAAATCATATTACAGTGTTTAGACCATTTTGTCTCCCAGCAAAGGGACATTTTTCTGTTTCAAACAGTTGAAACAGAAAGAACTAGTTTTGTTAGGCTTTGGCTCTGAACCAGCACTGGAACCGCTTTGCTGGAAAAACCATCTGTCTGTCAAGAGCACAAAGTGCAGCTTGCTCAGAAGTCTTGTAGACTATTTACATAGTTTTAACAACCTTTTAAGTCTATATTTCATGAGAGCTTTGAGTGAGTTTTGTTTTTGTTTTCCTTATAACCAAAAACTCATCCTTTGCCCAGAAAAATAAGTGTGTGAAAGTTATGGTAATAAAACAAGATATAAAAAGACTTATTTCCACAGACATATATCCCACAGCATTTTACTCACAGTGCTAACTTTTCAAGTAGGAGTGGCACATTTTCACATTCGGAGGAGAGACAGGCGACAGCTTTAGCGAAGCTGAGGATGGCCACAGTATAAACCTCCAGCAAAGGCAGCGGATCCTCATCAGTTTTCCAACGACCAGCATGTTCTACAAGAACCTAAAGAAAAACACAGAATTACAAGGTTAAACCTTACAATATTTTTTATTTATTTTACTTCTATGTTTTTTGTTTTGTTTTTTTTGTCAAAAAAAATGTTGATTTGAAACGAACACCAGTTCTGCACATCTTAGAATAAACCATGTCTATTTTTAGTAAGCAAATAAATAAATAAATACTGATAAGAAATTGTGATTATAATGTGTATATTTCTGCTTTAACAATCATTCTGGCCAACAGAAATGTTCAACATTCTTGTCTACCATTGATCCTCTCCCCAATTAAATATCATTATGGTCTTTTAATTTATTTTATGTAAATCAAACATATCTAAGAAAACAATTTTACTAAATAATCCATGTAGATTTGTCCTATGTGACTCCACAAAACTGGGATGTTCCTTTTATAAGATAATTTTTTAAGCTTTTTGGCAAATAAATTTGATAAATTCACAGTTATAAGCCTGCCTATTTGTTGTTTCTTGTGGCATGGTGTACCAAACCAATCCTACATGTGTTATTACATAAATAAATTATCTTTAGAGTTAATCAAAATTAAGCTTAAACAATCAATAACATAGCTTTTTTAGTAGTAACAGACAAACATATTGCCAAAGATATAATTAATATGTTGTCCAATACTATAATGGAAAAAGAAACTAGATCGGATCTACAGCGACGCATACAGACCCGTCCCCGTTTTTTTTTTTTTTTTTTTCTTTTTTCTTTTTTCCTCCAATAACTTTAAAGTTGAATGAATTCTTCACAGCGGTGACGCGCGGGATGGAAACAAACCTATAATTATCATACAAATTTGGTGCGATGACAAAAAAGAAAAAGGAAAATATATATTTGTATCGTACATTTTATTTGCGTAACCAGTGTTAATTAATGAGGAGGATGTAATGGAGTCAGTGACCACTGACACACTTTCCCCTTCGAAAGGGAAGTCTCAGCCAGATGCAGTCGGATCGCTTGATTTTTTTTCTGCCCCTGGCATCATTTTAACACAATTCGCTGATGATGGCTACAACATTGTAATTAACATCTGAGGAGATGTTATTAGCTGGATTAATTAGTACAAAAGGCCCAGGCTAGCACCCTGCAGGAAAAAAAAATCACTGCTCTCGCTGTTCAATGAAACACCTTCACAAAAGTAACCAAATTTTACATCGTGATAAAATCTAAAAGTAAAAAATAAAAGCATGGATATGTGCTGTTTTAGCGTTTCTGTGACGTTTCAAACTGCTATTACCAGCGTATCTTTCGGTGCACATCAATGTGGTCGCCCTAGAAAATCTCGCTAACGCAGCTATCCATTTTTTGCACAGCATGACCACTGCACAGGACAGGGGGACCCTGCATACCAGCTAGCAACATTCATCTGCTATTAGCTATCTGGCCTGGAAAATACGAGTAATACTTGCATAGCTGATAGACAGTACTGTGACTTTAAGCCGCAATAACTGCTTGACTTTGCAAATAAACGCTCTCCACTCATGAACATCACTGAGAGAATGGTTGAAAATCTCCAAGGAGGTTTTTTCCACACCATGAAATGCCAGGCAGCTAGCTAGGCTGCTAGCCCCTTAGCTACATTGTTGTAGCAAACGTAGACGCGCATCCTCGGCCAGGAAGCCAGAGGGGCTGCAGGCAGCCCGGGATGAGTAGCAGGATAACGGACTAACCTGACAAAATTCCTGGCAGAAATGCAAGGTGGCTTCCAACGAAGACTGCGAACTCTCTTTCAAAGCTGTGGTCAAACCCTGGAACCGCTCTCGGAGCTCCTCGATAGCTTTCCGTGTATCATATTCCTTCTCTGTCTCCCCCTCCGCCATCTTCACAACAATCACGACCGCGTACGCACAGATGTTACGCTGCCAGACCTACACACGCACGCGCACGCAGGGGGGAAGGGAGAGCACACAGTGTGTTCCTCATACATGTCCCTGATGTAAAAAAAAAAAAAAAAGCATCCATGACCAACACATAATTACACTGCACACAAACAGGGCGCCTAATACTTCCCCATCAGCTAAATTTTGAGTGAACAAGGTTTACTTCAAATCTGGATGGCACCAGACACTGCAGCAGATAAGCTGTGACCTCCATGCAGGGACCATTGTCAGTCAGCCAAACTACTCCCAGGTAAATATAATTGACATTCAGAAAACTTTATTCGAGCCTTAGTGAAAAAAATCCTTTTTTTTCCTCACAAGTTTATAACTTTACATCCCTCTGAAGAGCTTTGCAGCATCACTGATTAAATGCAACTTGCCCACTAGTTCCTATGTAGGGTCAGACAGTGTATGTTGGATTTTTGTGTTTACAAGCAAGCACTTGGTATTACCTTTTAATCAAATTTATTAACAGATTTAAATAAAGTGAAGTGTAAATGGGCCTGAAATTCAGATCTCTTATGTCCGTTTTGTAGTTTAATTGTCAGAGATGATGTCTCATTTCTCTTACTGCACTTATATATATTTATATATACATATACATATATATTACATACACACACACATATATATATATATATATATATATATATATATATATATATATATATATATATATATATATATATATATATATATACACACACACATACATTACCAATCAAATGTTTTGACACATTTTCCCATTAAATCTAATGGGAAAGTGTGTCTAAACTTTTAAATCATACTAGATATATTTAAAAAAAAAAAGACTTTCAGGCAAATATAATCGTGCACATTTTAATTGATTGAAAAAAATTCACAATTAATTAAATACTTTTATAACTATGCAATAATGAAAGCCAATAATTACACATCACAGGTGCAGGAACACAATCAAAAAGGTATCTGGCAATAACAACAATATGTACTTTAAAACAAAAACCAGCTTGCACATATTAAAAGAAAGACAGTGTGTCTCCAAGCTGAAAGCTGCAGAAAGGTCTCAGGTCCTCCATCTGTTACGCTTTCTTATGAAAATAGCAAGTGCTGCAGTGACAGCCTGTGTGGTTTTTCAGTGTTATGCCATTTACGTTTACCTGAAAGGGGAACAGATGAAAAGGAAAAAAACAAACATGATCTGTTAAAGTGGATAACAAAATAATTTATATTTAGCTCTAAAACAAGAAGTCAAACAAAGTACAAATTAAAATTGGAACAGACTTTAAACAAATTTGTTATAAACCTGTCATAGACAAATGCAGCCTAATTATCAGTTAAAAAACTAGTTAATGTTAAATACTATCAGTACTCTACATTAGTTAATTTTTGGTGTACTGCCATTTGAATGGTAGTAAATTATTGCCATATAGCCCCATCTTAACACCTGATCCTTCCCCTGAGTTAAAGTTAATTTGTCATAATGTCCATTAAAACTGACATTACTGACAGAACACGTAATCACAACAATTATTAGATTAGAGTATTATTATCAGATTCTATATATTTCCTACATTCAGCGCAGCAGGACAGACACTAGTACACCACCACCTGTACCTCAGAGGTATGACTGGCAACGCAGCACGTTGCCTCTGAAGTGATGTTCTTTGGTACCGCCATTGTGTCCATGGCACTGCGAGGTGTTGGATATGCTCTGGAGAAGCAGCATCCTGCACACTGGTATATTGGGAGCTCTCTTGAAAATAAACTCTCTACCAGCATGCAGCTGGGACAACCCACAAGAGAAGGTGGTTTAGAAAGCAGAAGAATGGACAAGAAAAGAAGAGAAACTCCAGCTGATTTCATTGAGCCCATAGTGGTTGCAGCAGAGATCTGGAAATGTGGAAACAAAAGAAAACAGTCAAACAGAAACCTGTTAATCAAGACATGAGTAAATTATTGATACAAACAGAGTGGCACCTTATTGAGAGAAGGTTTCCTCTTCATTGTGACCCCGCATTGGACTGCTTTATATTGAGGGCTTCTGCTTCACTTCATCTAATTTTATATCAGTGTTCCAGCAACTTCCTGGATTAGGTGAAGCCTGCCTGCCTTATCAGTTATCTCAGTGACTCCTTTGACCCCTCCCCACTAATCCCTTTAAAGCCCAAAATGGTGAAAACAAATCGTGGAAACTCATAATATCCTTCAACCATCCTGAATATGTACCTTACATTTAATCCCTTGATTTTTGTTACTTGGTAACTAAGAGTTGTTATCATTTGTCAGGTCACAATAAATGGACAGACATTAATTAGAGATTTTATTCAGCATTGTGGTTGACTGCAGAGCAACTGTAAAAGTGAAGACTGCAAAAAACAAATAAATTAATTAAAAAATAAATAAAATAACATTATTTTCAAGGAAGTTTTTCTTTATTCAGGTTGGAGACTTTTGTTAACAGCTGTGGATCTGTTTTCTCTTTGGAGTTTCACTGAAAGGTCAGGACTTTATTTACTTTCTCAGTCTGTGGATTTGAATGTAATGATATGCTACTAAAAATTTCAATGCAAAAATCTTAAGCCAACCCACATTTCTTTACGTATTGCCATAAATAAATGAAAATCCAGTATAATGCAAAGACAGTTTGTCCAATTCTAATAAGCTTATAGTCAATGAATAACCATTTAATTCGTCAGCAGAGTGTAAATTCTCTTAGACAAGCTTCCTTGTCATGTTTTTAGTAGTCTTCTGGAATACTTCTCCATGTTTCTTGAACAACATTTCAGAGCTTTTCTTCTGATTTTGGCAGCCTTTTGGTTTGTTTTTGTCCAGAGGATACCACACTGCTTCAATAATGTCAAGGTCTGGGCGGTTTTTTCACTCCATGTGACATTTTGTGACTAATTTTAAGTCCAGCACTTCTCTCATTCAGCATATATGATGTTTTCACTAATTTGCAACTGATTTAATTAGTCAAAATTTGACAGATTTATAAAAAATAAACTGTGTATTATTACCACATCTTCTGTGTGGGTCAGACTTGTTGGATTTTGAGATCAAGACTGGTAAATATCTGAATATGAAATCCTAATCTGGGAGAAATTCTAATTGAATTTTTAGCAACAATTTCCTAAATAACCCTAAGCAAATGCATGACTCATAATGATTTAATGCATGAATGACAGCAATTTGTATCATGAATTCCTTACCATGATCAACTGTGATCACACTTAATAGATTGCCTGTTAATAAATGTTATTGACATCATACATTTATTGATACGCCACAAAATCACATGGTTCCCATCACTATTTAAATTAAGTTCAATGCCTTTTAATATTTGAAATTAATATTTATGTTCATGATCCACTGATCAGAAGAAACACCAGAGACCTACCCCATAAACTGAAAACCATAGTGTGGATGATGCACATAAAGTATTAACTATTTCTTCACTGACTTAAAAGGGACATCTTAATTCAGTTTTGTGTGGAACATAGATAATATGGAAGACTGGAAGTGATCTCAAACACAGCTTTTCGTGTTTAGTTGGGAGTGGCCTTTGTTTTTCTTAGTGTCTCTCTACTGGTCTCAAATCCAGGAAGGTCTGGATGGAGGGAGCAATGAATTAATGAAGAGATATTTGATAGTTGTTATGGAGTTTCCATCTGTCCACCTACAACATTTCATTTGAAATGTCAAGGATGAATATGCATTTTTCTTGTTTTCCCTTTTTTTTTTTTTTTTAATGTTGGTGGGGGGTTAATTTATAATTTTGCTTAAGTGCTCATGTGTCCTTGGTTGTTCTGGTGATAAATCCTCGTTCTAAGACATGCAGGCTGACTGTGAAGAGCAAGATTTTAAATTACTTAAATGTCAAAGGCTGCTTTTGGCTTACACTAACGCTTAAATTGTAAAACTACTAGTTTTATACCAAAAAATGATCTGTCATTCCAAAAAGATAAAATATAGCAATGAGTTTTTGCTTTGTCTACATGCAGTTTGAATAAACATTGAAGACAATGGAATCATAAGCAACACATTTAGATATGCCTTGTGATGGCACAGATTTTTTCATTTAATTTGTATCATACTAATTCATTTGTTTTATTTAAAACATACAATACAATATAAACCATATGATCACAAGGAAGAATGTGGCATCTCTCAAGATCTGATAGCCTTTTCACATTTTCATACTCTCAGAGGAGGAAAACTGCACACGGGAAATTTAAATGAAACATCATTAAAGAAAATAAAAAGCAAATGCACATGAATTTAGTATGACTACTTTCCAATCTCTCATTTACCTGCAGGGTTCTGTTACTAAGTTTCTCATCTTCTGCAGGCTCACTAGAAAAGCAAAATCCTCAAACAATGTAGCCTACATAGTTATAATCTCTGTTAATTGATTAGGATTTTGCCCCAAAATGAACAGTGTTTACAGGCTTTGCCATGAATGTACACATAGACAGCTTTAGCCCTCCTACAGAAAGCACATGCTCCTTATTGTTGCTTCTGCATCAATGATCACATTCCAGTTCTGATTCTCTGCTTACAATATTATGTCTTGCAAGTCATTTTGGGTCAAAACTTAAACTTTAACATAATGTAAACATTTTTTGCATGCACATATTTACACAAGTACAGGCAGTTATTCCTTCTGTTTATCACTGATCAGAACGGGTGAGAATACCTGGCTAAACATGGCCCCTACTGGCCAGTTTCATTTAACTAATAACATCAATGAAGCAGATAACTTGTACAATAGGTCACTTTTCAGAATCACTAAATCTTCCTTGTTCAAGCTATAGTTGATATAAAGTACTTTTTCATGTAGTCTCAGTTTTCTGGTTTTGATTTCAGAATTTTTACAGATTCAGTCAAGTTAAAAATTACATTTTGTCCTCTTGAATAAACTTAATTCATTTTTTTTTTTTTTTGTTAAAACCTGAAACAATTCACAAACTGGTGCTGCTATCATATAATTAGACAACAGTAATGAGATGATAAAGCTGAGGTGTCAAACATACAACCCAGGGGCTAAAAACCAGCCTGCCGGAGGGTCCAATCCCATTACAGGATGAATTAAGAAAACTTGAAAATGACACAGCAGATATTAACTGCAATTATTTTAATAAAAATATCTGTAATTCCTAATTTGTTTATGTAAGTTTGTATTTTTATGTTTAAATGTAAAAGGTTTGCAAGACGGGGATTACGTGTAATATCTTCTATATCTTACTAACTTAATCTGACTTCAGTTAGTATTCAAATTTGAGTCAATTCAGGTGGTCAGAATTACTAAACAAATGAGGAAATGTGCACATATGTACATTTAAAATAACTTCTAGATCATGAAAAGTTACTATCTCTCACACACAACATGCATTTTCTCTGTTATCCCGCCTACTATTCATCTTGATTGTAAATGGTTCTCTCTGATGACTTTTCAGGGTATGAAATGTGGGGAAAAAATACCCCCTTTTTTCCTTGCAAAAGTTACATGCCTTTCCTTACAAAACCATGCCAAGAAAAACATCATGCATGTTGTTATACATGCAAATCATCTCGTGTCTTGTGCATTTCTCATAGAAAGGGGCAATATAGACTGGAATACAGGTGACTGAGATCTTGCTAATTTGTTCAGGAGGCAGATCAAAGAGGCCCCTAAGATACTCTCTCTACATGATATCAGTTAAAATCCTTATATTCTCACTATCACAGTCTAAAGAGTTTCACATTAATATTAAAGCTAAGTCTTTTGGTGACCCATAACAGATATTTACTTATTACATTATTATCACGGCTAACCATACATTGATTTTCCTGTTATTTCTATTTAAGAAGCCATAACTCTACAAATATAACTCTGATTTTAGATGCTAGAACTTTACTTAGCTTTTTATGGTTAAATATTATTTCAGTCTTAGCTACTTTAAAGCTCTTGTACAAATTCTACAGATTGCTTATAAATGACAATGTACAGAAAAGCATTTTACGGTCTTTTCAGAGCTATGTCTTTATATTTTGCTAGGCAAGTTGCATTGTTTTGTTAAGCATGAATTATTTATTTTTTTACTTGTTTTGCGCCAAGATTAAAATGAAGCCATTCTGTTCAAATGTCTCTCAAAAACGTCCAAAAAGACTGTAGGATACTCTGTATAATATTGTCAAATGCCTCTGATATCCACAAGTGATCTAGGCAGCCAATAACCCGTTCTTAAATCCTGCATTGTATTGTCAGTCCATACTCAAATTATTAAACAAATAATTCTGGAAAATAACAAATGCATGAACAGGATATCTCATCTCATCATGGAAGAATAACTCTTACCTGTCATTACAAAATCTTAAAATTTTCATGGGGTTCTGCACATATAAACTTTGTAAACAGCTTTCCACATGGCTTGTATTTGCTGCACAGAACAATTACATCATTTTCAATTCTAACATCTTTGGTAAAAACACACAATCTGTCCTTTCTGTGTTGAAGATCAGCACAGTAGCATGAGAGGAGTGACACAGTGTGGTGGAAAGTGGGACTTACCTTACAAGTTCCAGTCCAAAACTTGTTTACGAAGACTGTACAAATGCATGATCTCATGGGTTAAAGAGGATTAAACAGAACATTATAATTATTTATTAACGGTGGTAGTAGACATGGATTGATGAAACATTAGAACTCTACACAGACATGTGAAAGGCCTTCAATGGTGAAGACACACACTAAAAAATATTTTAAAAACATCCACAAAACATTCAGATACAGTTTGCTGTTGCTTTGCGTTTCAAAGTGAGTATTTTTCTGGGGTTTTGAATAATTTATGATTAATTATTTTTTTGTCTGTCTTACTGTTGTTTATATATCAATTTTATTTTGTTTAGGGTTGTAGGGTTGTCATCCTAGCATGAAATGGAGGTGATATATATATATATATATATACATATATATATATATATATATATATATATATATATGTGTGTGTGTGTGTGTGTGTGTGTGTGTGTGTGTGTGTGTGTGTGTGTGTGTGTGTGTATTACAACTTTCTGTGGTTATTTCAAAGATTTTTACGCCATTATACTGGTTTTCATTTTAGTCACTGTTTTTTGTCACTTTTGTCTCTTTGTGTCTGATATGGATCTATTTTCGCTAAATGTCAGTTTTTTTTGCAATTCGGGTTTCATTTAGGTTGTTTAGTATTGTTTTGCATATCTATAACCATTCTATGTCTTTGTAATCATATTATCCCTTTAAATGTTTTGCCTCGTTTTGCTCTTAATCTTCAGAGTGGTCGATGATTAATAAATAATTAAGGGAATATTTCTTTGTTAGACTTACTCGATTTATTTCATTATTTCTAATTTTTGTATTTCAGCTCAGTTTCGTCCATTCGTTTGAACAATTAGCCTTTGTTTTAAGAGTTATATCAAGTCTTTCTTGTTAAATAAATGGTTCCGTTGTCGTGACATTATCATAGCTGGTAATTATGATGGATTCTGCGGATGACTTGCTGCTGTACTGTAGAATGCATACAAGACAAGCCCGTGCAGGGTTGTCCAAGAAACCCCATCGACCAGACAAAACTCGAGGCGTGAACGTGGCAGCCATTTTACATCATCAACAGTGAATGACTGAAGCCGGACCAGTGCCGGGAGTTTTACACTTTTTCTGTCTTTTAAATATCACATTATCTTCCTATATAATCAGCACCATACACGTTGGTGTCCCAGCGGCAGGTAGGGCGAATGCTTCTAATTGGTCATGTGAATGTGGCTTAATTAAATACTAAAAAGTCTGAACCGTGCGGTGCTGTTTCAAACAATGTGGAAACTGGTGATGGTTGGGAACGAGTTGTCCAGACCGGCTTTTTGAAAATGGACTCTTCCTATGTGGCGGCACGTTGACTAATCACGTATCTAGCAGGCTAAACATTTAGCTTTCAAGGCCTCGTTAAAATCAGTTGAACTCAAAAGGCGTACTTTGCTATTTGGTAAAATCAGTACCGACAAATGACGGTCTAACAATGGCCTCACTGATATCCCATTCGAATTAGCATGCTAGCATCAACTAGCCCATTTTGACAGATCATGGATCTGACATGCTCATTGTCATTGTATGCTAGTAGATTCTAACAATCAGCTACATTGGCAAAAGTTAGCGGTCGTAGGTTACTATTGTACCAGCATATATACTTATGTTCATTGATATATTGGCTTTAACCCCGCTCACTGAAAATGCATACCGGAGTCTCGTGTTATTGTCCCAATGAAGTCTGAGGTTAGCGTGATTGCAGAACCTTTAGCTGTACAAACTAGCCCGCTAGCTAGCTAACCTCAACGTGTGCGAGTCCAGTTCATGTCCCATCAAATCTAATGTTATCATAACGTACTTGAAGTAGCATTTAATATACAGCAATTTACTAACCTTAAATGTAAACCACCAATAGTGATTTGTTTCGGGGTTTTAAGAGTTACTTTAATGTACTTGTAATGTATTAACTTAAAAAAGCACGTGCTTACGAGCTCGATTAGCGGACATTAGAGTATGCACAATAGTGTTTAGCTAATATTAGCAACGGATAACAGTAAGTCAAAACAGACAGTTGCCCTAAACGTTTAGCTGAGTCCAGCATGACCAGATAGAGTAATGTGAACAGCCAACAGTTTTATTGCTGTTTTAGTATTTGCCCTTGGAGGAAGGTAATGTTTGAGTTGATTATTTGCGTAATAATTGGAATATTTAACTTGGTGTCACAATATGTGCTGCCATAGCCTAAGGGAGCGAACTTGCTCACTGGTCAGTCACCGGAAACCGGGGCTCAGTATCTGATGAAAGCGTATATCAGCTATCTTAGTCTGTGCTGAAGTCAGCAATGATAAGGTAAGCTAACATGTAATTTAGGGAAGACCGTAGACAATGCTTCTGCAGGGAAAAGGGGCTCTAAAGAAAAGAAACTTGGCTCCACTAGCACAGATGTCTATCCCAGAAGAAACCAAAGAGAAAAAATACCACGTGGACAGAAACCCAGCAATTTCACACTTACAGTTTTTTCTTTTTTTGTAACTGTGTAAAGCTGATCGGTTTCTGTCAGCAATTTGGAATATGCACTTCCTATCTTATGTACAGTGTTAGACCTGATGAGTGCCTATATCAAAATTTTGGGGCTGTTTGCAAAACACTGCTAGCATTAAGGTGAGAGATAGTGAAAAGTTTCCAGACTGAAAGGCCACAAAACCTTAACTTCTTTTGCAGATGTTAGCGTCTCCTGTTTATTAACTTGGGCTTATTAGTGTGAAATTGACACTACATCCCAGATCATGACTAGTAAGACTGTTTTTGTTTAATTTTATTAGTTATTTCTTAAATGATTTTACTGACAAGTCTGAGACTTTCCACTCTCTTGAAAACATCAAAATTCTTGCCCTTGACCCAGGATTAATTTGGCTCATTGCATTTATACAGATTTCTGGAGACATGGCCACAGAACATATTAATGGAAATGGTCCAGAAGAACCAATGGACACCTCTGCTGCAGTTACCCATTCTGAGCACTTCCAGACTTTATTAGAAGCTGGTTTACCACAGAAAGTTGCTGAAAAACTAGATGAAATTTACATAGCAGGTAAGGCATTATGAATATACTTGCATATTTAATATGCAATTTTCTTGTGTATCAAGTCTTGCATGTATTGTCACTATCACTTTTTTGAATGGGGGAATTGGGATCCTGAAGCAACTTTTTGTGGTTTCCTACCAAAATGGGTACTGCAGTGCTTCAAAATATTAAATTAAACTTTACCAATGTTTAAAAAAATGTGTAAAAGATCATAACATTTGCATTTCCAATATGGTTGCATGATCACTGGTGTCTTGGTGAATGAATTTTCTCTCTTGATGAGCCTTTCTAGGCTTGTCATTAATTTCTAGGAAGTTTATCTGCACCCCAATTATTGTAAAGTGATGAGTTGGTATGTCATATTTGTATGATTTTTGGCTGCAACCCAAATATCTATAGCTTAAAATAGGTTTTGTAGATTAAGTTTGGGGGTCATTTCAGGACTTGTTTGTATGGTGACATTCAGAAAATATTGGTCTGGCCTTTTCAGCCAGATGGGGCTGAAGCAGAGACAATGGCAGCAGCTGTTTAGTGTGTGGCTGCTTCGGACAGGTGATCGTCCCTCCATAGAGGAAAATGTGTACTGGCTCATTAGAAACTCAACCACAGTATAGAGGGGCACTGGTATATCATGTTGCACTGTCACATCTATAGTGATTAAATTGTGTTGGTTAGAGAGTTAAATTCAGCTTGACTATTGAATTCAACCCCATTAGACTGGGCCCACCCCTGACTCCTATTTGTCATTATTTGTTAATAAGTCATGTAAAATTCTAAAATTGTAGTATAACATGATGTAGATGTAAATTGATTCTTCAGTTTCTATCACTTGTAATGAAAATTTTTATTTTTTTGGTAGTAGCTCATTTCTTTCTGTGTCATCCAACTTTTAGGTTTAGTGTCACACAGTGACTTAGATGACCGAGCAATTGAAGCTCTGAAAGAATTCAACGAAGAAGGTGCTCTTCAAGTCCTTTTGCAGTTCAAGGACAGCGACCTCTCACATGTTCAGGTAGGCAGATTGTACTGCTGCAAATATATATATATATATATATATATATATATATATATATGTCTGTGTGTGTGTGGGTGTGTGTATATATATGTATGCCAAAAATAGATTTTGTATAGTGAGAGGCTAGAACAGTTTGTACACAGTAATTGCACAAAAGCGGTTTGCTCTTGTGTATAACAAGTTATCCAAATAATGTATTTTTTTTTATTATACTTAGTAGTTTGTTTTTCTTTCAGAACAAAAGTGCCTTTCTTTGTGGCGTGATGAAGACGTACAGACAGAGAGAGAAACAAGGGACCAAAGTGTCAGACACCAACAAAGGACCAGATGAAGCCAAAATAAAAGTGAGAATTGATGTATTTTAATGTTTTTAATGCTTAAATTGCACCTGAGTTTATGCCTGGGACATCATATGCAATCACTAATCTTTTTTTCAGTGGAAAAGCATGTTAAAAGTTTACAATACCTTCGTCATTTTTAATGTTTTTTTTTTTTTTGTTTAGGCTCTGCTGGAGAGGACTGGCTACACACTTGATGTGACAACAGGACAGAGGAAGTATGGTGGACCTCCACCAGAGTCTGCCCATTCAGGGGCTCAACCCACCATTGGTACAGAGGTATAGAACCTGTTGCTGTTTACTTGGCTAAATAAAAGTTAACAAGATGGCCATCTTTATTTACTCCAACCCTTAGAATTTCTATTAAATGTAGTAAATATGGTATCCAAATGATGAAACTTTTTTGTCTTCTGTAGTAACCATGGTTACAGTGATAGCTTACCGCTAAGATCTGATTGGATACCTTTTCCAGAAAACCATCTGTTGAGTATTTTTTCCAATATTTCAATTAAGTTGTTCTCCTCAACCATATTTCTGTTTTCCATGGCAGATATTTGTTGGAAAAATCCCCAGAGACCTTTTTGAGGATGAGCTGGTCCCACTGTTTGAGAAAGCTGGCCCTATCTGGGACTTGCGCTTGATGATGGATCCTCTCAGTGGACTGAACAGGGGCTATGCCTTTGTCACTTTCTGCACTAAAGACGCTGCGCAGAAGGCTGTCAAGTTGGTATGTTTTCTCTGCTGCAGTAATGAATTTATTTGGTGGAATTGTTTGTAAGTGGTAGGCTTTTTCAGCCAGTACATTCAAAGCCAGGGAAATGTGTAACATAGTGTGCTAATTTTCTATGGATAATTATGTGAGCTAGAACCCAAAACCACCCATACGCTTCATTATGGCTCCATATTTGTATTTGTATTTATGCATCTATGGGAAATATGGTTCTATATGTTTAGATTTCTCTTTCTTACACATACACACACACCTTTGTAACTTGTACTATTGTCTCTACTTCCGCAGTGCAACAACAGTGAAATTCGACCGGGTAAACACATTGGTGTATGCATCTCTGTGGCCAATAATAGACTGTTTGTTGGCTCCATCCCCAAGAGTAAAACAAAAGAGCAGATTGTTGAAGAATTTGCAAAAGTTACAGGTGAGCTGGGACCGGACTGTGTTTGTTCATGAGCCTCTCATCTACTATTTAGAGTTGTTTACTTTTTTTTTTTTTTTTTTTTTTTGTAGGTCTGCTTCTAAAGCAAATATTTCTTGAACACAGTTCCTCTAGGTGTTTTTCTGCTACAATTGATCTTCTTTTATTGTGGTATCAGTACTGCAATGAAAGCATTTAGGGCAGCTAATGAATGAAGCACGATCGCTTAGATTGGTGGTTCCCAACCTGAGGTTCAGGACCCTCCTAGGGGGTCTCTGAAAGAGCACAGGGAGTCCCTGAGGCTTTGAACCTTCAGGGCCATTGTGATTAGGGTCCACACATTGTCCCTATTTTAAGGGGGAAAAGTAAGGCTATATGTTATTAATTTAACTTTAGCTTTATTGAAGGACAGAACACGTTATTTATACATTATTTATGGTGAAAATCTTACTTTTGAAAGCATAAAACCAAGCATTGTTTCAGCACAGGGTGGCGCACAGCGTCCATGGCTTTTTAGTATTTACATGGAGGTGGTCCTCAAGGAAACTAGGTTAGGAACCAAATGCAGACCATCTATAACAAATTGTTGTTTGGGACTGTTTTCTACAGGTAGTTTTGATGTCAGTGGTTTGGTGGAAAGAGCTTTCTAAAGAAAAACAGACTAAAATTCCTCCTGCTTTTGTTCTGCCTTCCTCCCCTGTTTCTTGACTTTGCAGAGGGTCTAAATGATGTCATATTGTACCACCAGCCCGATGACAAGAAGAAGAATAGGGGTTTTTGCTTCCTGGAGTACGAAGACCACAAGACGGCAGCTCAGGCTCGTCGTCGACTGATGAGTGGCAAGGTGAAGGTGTGGGGAAATGTGGTTACTGTGGAGTGGGCTGATCCTATTGAGGACCCAGATCCAGAAGTCATGGCTAAGGTAAGGATTAGGTCCTTGGTGTTGTACTATCAGTTACATGTGTGGCCATATTTTCTGAGACCATCTCTTGTGTTTTAGAATTTTTCAATTTCATGAAGGAAGGGAGGGGAAAAAAAGCCTTGTATGTCTATTCCTAGGTCAAGGTGCTGTTTGTGAGGAACTTGGCAAGCACTGTTACAGAGGAGATACTTGAAAAGGCCTTCAGTCAGTATGGCAAGCTGGAGAGAGTGAAAAAACTGAAAGATTATGCCTTCATCCACTTCGAGGAAAGAGATGGTGCTGTAAAGGTACAGAAACATTACAAATCATTCATGCTGAAGATAAACTTTTATTTCTGTGGCTGTGAAAACACATTTGAATGTGCTCATGATTTATTTAACAGGCTTTAGCTGATCTCAATGGCAAAGACCTTGAAGGAGAGAACATTGAAATAGTCTTTGCCAAGCCCCCTGACCAGAAGAGGAAAGAGCGCAAAGCCCAGAGACAAGCTGCCAAAACGCAAATGTAAGCTAGAACACTTAAATTAAAACTTGGAATTGAAGTGCCAGTAACATATGTGGACACACCTGCCCGTTAACTTTGAGTGTGTGTCCAAACTTTTGTCTGGTACTGTAGGTCATCAACAGATTTCTGATTAATAAAAAAAAAATGCATTTGAAGGATTTTAACAAATTGTTTATACATTTCAAACCAATTTCAAAAATTGCCTTTTTAATCCCATGATGATCAAATTTGGATATTGTTTTGGATCTGATGTGGATGTGATGCTATGCTAAGTGTGTGTCTGTGTGTCTTCATCAGGTATGATGAGTACTATTATTATGGGCCTCCCCACATGCCACCACCCACAAGAGGCAGAGGGAGAGGTGGGCGAGGAGGTTATTCTTATCCTCATGATTATTATGGCTATGAAGACTATTATGATTACTATGGATATGATTACCACAACTACCGGGGTGGTTATGATGACCCGTACTATGGCTATGAGGACTTCCAAGGGTCTGGGAGAGGACGAGGAGCAAGGGGAGGAGTCCGTGGAGCGGCCAGTCAGACCAGGGGCCGTGGTGCTGTCACACCGAGGGGCAGAGTGGGGTTCACCCAGCGAGGAGGCCTTGGAACAATCAGAGGTATTTTATACTTGAATCAACAAGAATTTTGATGAAAAAAAATCC